>NC_044559.1:108795368-109128368 GCF_007565055.1 Rhinopithecus roxellana
AGGTTGGGGTGGCTGTTGCAATTTCTTAAAACAAGACAATAATGAAGTTTGCTGCTTAGATTGACTCTTCCTTTCATGAAAGATTTCTCTGCAGATTGTGATGCTGTTTCATAGCATTTTACCCACAGTAGAACTTCTTTCAAAATTGAAGTTAATCCTCTCCAGCCGTGCTACTGCTTTATCAACTAAGTATATTTAATATTTTAAACCCTTTGTTGTCGTTTCAACAATGTTAACAGCATCTTCACCAGGAGTAAATTCCATCTCAAGAAACCACTTTCTTTGCTCATCCATAAGAAGCAACTCCTTATCTGTTCAAGTTTGATCATCAGATTACAGCAATTCACTCACATCTTCAGGCTCCACTTCTAATTAGGTTCTCTTGCTATTGCCACCACATCTGCAGATACTTCCTCCATGAAAGTCTTTTTTGTTGTTGTTGGTTTTTTGAGATGAGTTGTCGCTCTGTCGCCCAGGCTGGTGTACAGTGGCATAGTCATGGCTCACCGCAGCCTCGACCTCCCCAGGCTCAGGTGATCCTCCCACCTCAGTTTTTGTAGAGACAGGGTTTTGCCATGTTGCCCAGGCTGGTCTCAAACTACTGGGCTCAAGCAATCCACCCCCCTCGGCCTCCCAAAGCGCTAGGATCACCTGCAGCAGCCACCACCCTCGGCCTCTCCACTGAAACCTTGAGCCCCTCAAAGTCAGGCATGAGGGTTGGAATCAACTTCTTCCAAACCCCTATTCATGTTGATACTTTGATCTCCACTCATGGATGACGAATGCTCTGAATAGCATCTAGAATGGTGGATCTTCAGGTTTTCAATTTACCCAGATCCATCAGAGGAATCACTATCTATGGGCAGCTATCACCTTACAAAATCTATTTCTTAAATAATAAGACTTGAAAGTCTAACTGACTCTATGGGCTGCAAAATGGATGTTGTGTTAGCAGGCATGAAAATAATCTTTGTGTAAACATCTCCATCAGAGCTCTTGGGTGACTAGGTAGATTGTTAATGAGCATAGTATTTTGAAAGGAATCTTGCTTTCTGCACAGTAGATCTCAAGAGTGGCCATAAAATATTCATTTCAATAAACTATGCTGTAAGCAGATGTGCCTGTATAAACAGGCTTTGCTACTCCATTTATAGAACACAGGCAAAGTCGATTTCACATCATTCTTAAGCACCCTAGCATTTTTGGAATGGTAATTGAGCATTGGCTTCAATTTAAAGACACCAACTACATTAGTCCCTAAAAAGAGTCAGTCTAGGTGGGGCGCGGTGACTCACGCCTGTAATCACAGCACTTTGGGAGGCCAAGCGGGCAGATCACCTGAGGTCAGGAGTTCAAGACCAGTCTGGCCAACAGAGTGAAACCCCTTCTCTACTAAAAATACAAAAAAAATAGCAGGGCATGGAGGCGTGTGCCTGTAATCCCAGCTACTTGGGAGGCTGAGGCAGGAGAATCGCTTGAACCCAGGAGGCAGAGGTTGCTGTGAGCCAAGATCATGCCACTGCACTCCAGCCTGGGCAACAGAGCAAAACTCTGTCTCAAAAGAAATAAAATAAAAATAAAACAAATAGTACATTAAAGATCACTATCCTAGATCACCATAACCACAATGACAATGAAAATGTTTGAAATATTGCAAGAATTTCCAGAATATGACACAGAGACACAAAGCAAGCACACGCTGTCAGAAAAACAACACCAATACATGTGCTCAACACAGGGTTGCTGCAAACCTTCAATTTAAACACACATACACACACAGTCTCTGCAAGGTGCAATAAAGAGAAATTTGGGAGACCAAGACGGGTGGATCACCCGAGGTCAGAAATTCAAGACCAGCCTGGCCAACATCGTGAAACCCCATCTCTACTAAAAACACAAAAATTATTCATGCATGGTGGCGCACACCTGTAATCCCAGCTACTCAGGAGGCTGAGGCAGTAGAATCACTTGAACTAGGAGGCAGAGGTTGCAGTGAGCCAAGATCGTGCCATTGCTCTCCAGCCTGGGCAATAGAGGGAGACTTTATCACAAAAAAAAAAAAAAAAGAGAGAGAGAGAGAGAAACGTAAAAAACAAGGTATGCCTATACAGCAAAAGAGACTGTTCTAAATTAAAAGAGAAGGGAAGATCCAATCCATGGTATAGGTTGGACAAACCAGCTACAAAGGCCATTTTAAGGAAAACTGGGGAAATTTGAATATATAGTAGGCTTTATGTGATGTTAAGAAATTACCATCATTTTTGTTGGATGTTATAATATTTTGGCTATACATAATAAAGAATGCCATGATAGATTTAATCTATTTTAAAGCACAGAAATATTTTTAAATACTTTAAACAGTTAAGCATGTATCAAAAATTTAGGAAGTCTTTAGACTTTTCTGGTTTTCAAGTATTCTATAATGTTTTATATTTATATATTATAGAAAGTACAAACTTTATTTGACAGGTATATAATTATACATAAGGAAATATATGCACTTTCTATAATAAGAATAAATACACGGCTGGGCACAGTGGCTCACGCCTGTAATCCTAGCACTCTGGGAGGCTGAGGAGGGAGGATCACTTGAGGCTGGGAGTTCAAGGTTACAGGGAGCTGTGATCAAGATCCTGTCTCTACAAAAGAAAAATAAAATTTAAAAATATGCGGCCGGGCGCGGTGGCTCAAGCCTGTAATCCCAGCACTTTGGGAGGCCGAGACGGGCGGATCACGAGGTCAGGAGATCGAGACCATCCTGGCTAACACGGTGAAACCCCTGTCTCTACTAAAAGTACAAAAACTAGCCGGGCGAGGTGGCGGGCGCCTGTAGTCCCAGCTACTCGGGAGGCTGAGGCAGGAGAATGGCGTAAACCCGGGAGGCGGAGCTTGCAGTGAGCTGAGATCTGGCCACTGCACTCCAGTCTGGGCGACAGAGCGAGACTCCGCCTCAAAAAAAAAAAAAAAAATATGCATTTATACTTAAACTCTTTTTAAGAAACAAGCAACCTAGAAGTCAATAAATGATTTAAATGTTTTTAAGTACAGAAATAGCTATATGAAACATAACAAAATCTATTTTTTAGAAATAAAAAAGTAACAATCAGAAAAATAGTTAAAAGGCTTAAAAGTGACTGTCTCTGGGAAACAAAATTGGAAGCGAACAGAGGTGAAGTGATGGAGGGGTGTTTTTCTTTTAAAAACCTTTCAATCTATTTGATTTTTTATTTTTTTTTGAAATGGAGTCTTACTCTGTTGCCCAGGCTGGAGTGCAGTGGTGCAATCTTGGTTCACTGCAACCTCCACCTCCCGGGTTCAAGTGATTCTCCCGCCTCAGCCTCCTGAGTAGCTGGGATTACAGGCACCTACCACCACACCCAGCTAATTTTTGTATATTTTAGTAGAGACAGGGTTTCACCAAGTTGGCCAGGCTGGTCTCGAACTCCTGACCTCAGGTGATCCACCCACCTCGGCCTCCCAAAGTGCTGGGATTACAGGCGTGAGCCACTGTGCCAGGTCATGATTCTTAAAGTATTGTATAAATCATAGAGATAAATGAAAAGTCATCTAAAGAAAAACACCATTACATTGAAAGAATAGTCTCACCATTTAGGGATGGCATATTAACACAGTCATATTTTAATTTGGTGGGGCAGCATTGACATGTCACTACTAATCCAATTAATCGGTCAGTTTTAACTCAGTAATAAGTTTAATCAGTTGTTATTGCTTTATTCAACAAATAATTATTGAGCACTTATATGCAGGCATTATGTTAGTTTCTGGCAATGCGGTAGGAATCGAGACAGACATGATCCCCACCTCATGGAGATCAGAATATAGTGGGGAAGACAGATATCAAACAAGAAATTAAAATGCAGTACAATCATTGTGTATTAGTCCTTCCTCACACTGATATAAAGAAATACCTGAGACTGGGTAATTTATAAAGAGAAAAGGTGTAGTTGGCCCTCAGTTCCGCAGGCTGTATAGGAAGCATGATGCTGGCATCTGTTCTGCTTCTGGGGAGGCTTCAGGAAACTTAACATTATGGCAGAAGGCAAAGGCAGCCGGGTGTGGCGGCTCGTGCCTGTAATCCCAGCACTTTGGGAGGCCAAGAAGGGCAGATCACTTGAGCTCCTAAGTTTGAGACCAGCCTGGCCAACATGGTAAAACTCCATCTCTACTGAAAATACAAAAATTAGCCAGGCGTGGTGGTGCACAACTGTAATCCCAGCCATGTGGGAAGGTGAGGTGGGAGAATCGCTTGAACCCAGGAAGCGGAGGTTACAGTGAGCGGAGATCGCACCACTGCACTGCAGCCTGGGTGACAGAGTGGGACGCTGTTTCAAAAAAAAAAAAAATTATAGCAGAGGCAAAGGGAGAGCAGCACTTCACATGTCTGGAGACAGACATGCAGCAAGAGAAAGAGGGGGAGGTGTCATACACCTTTAAACAACCAGATTTCAGGGCAACTATCAGGACAACACCACCAAGGGGCGTGATGCTAAACCATTCATGAGACCCACCCCCGCGATCCAGTCACCTCCCACCAGGCCCCGCCTCTAGCGCTGAGTATTACATTTCAGCATGACATTTGGGCAGGGACACAAATCCAAACCATATCACGGTGTTCTTAGGGAAGAGGTAGAGTAATGCCTTGAGAGCTTGTTACAAGGAATCTGACCATCTCACTAAAAATACACACCAGGCACCTCCCAGTCCTTTCTCTAGCCTACCCTCTTCATCTAGGTTGGCAATCCAAGAGGAAATCCCGAGTCCCCAGGGATTTTGGTGGTCGTGCAAGAGGAAGGCTGGCACAGCTGAACCCATGATGCATTTACCAAGCACGATCTCTGTTAGTGATGCAGTTCATGTTGCATTGTTTTCCTGGGAAACTCTCAACAGGCTTTACCTCCCAGGTGGGGGTGGGAGGCCCTTGGCAGAATTACTGAGAAGGGATGACTTTATGGAGAGCTCGTCAGACAGGTCTAACATAAGCTTGCTTCTAACCTAAATATAGATACTAATATTGCATCACCAACTAATTCCGGAGGACCTATTAAAATGGATCTGGAAAACCTAGATCACCTCTAGTCCTTTGAATTGGATGGGGAAGGACTGTCTAAGCAAATTGTGAAATTCTAACTAGAAGCAAAAAAATGTGTGTATCCTGTGAGTCAGATTGGCATCACATTCTAAAATACGGGTTTTGTTTATTTCAGAATGTTCTCATTGTTGAGGTAAGCTGGCATTTCCTTTCCATACTTGGAGGTTGAAAGACTCTAATGGTGAGTTTTAAACTGTAAACCTTGTTATCAAATTGACCAAGGATTTCTTGAGCTCCCACTGGGTGCATGCTCTCCAAATTTACTGAATAGGGGCCAAATAGCATCCCTGATTTCAAAGAATGTAGAATAAGAGCTTTGCAACAATATTTGTGGACGACTTTGTCCTTTTTGTGTATCCAGTTCCACATATCTCTGTGGTGATTCTTATACTTATTTGTGAATCAGACAAGTTTAAAGAAGAGGAAACTAGCTCACCAAACCAAATTCATTTCACAGTGAAACCAAGGTTAGAACTCTGTTTACCCTGAATTCAGTGTTTTTGCTAAGGACCTCTGACGATTTTGAGAATTCTCAAATACTTTCAGCATCAAAATCATAAACACAATCAATTAAAAATGGTGAGCTATGGGGAAAGCTATGGTTTTGTTTTTTTTTTTTTGTTTGTTTGTTTTGTTTTGTTTTGTTTTACTTTTGTTTTTCTGTTAAAAAAGAGAACGTGGGATCCCTATGGCAGTAGTGGACTAATACAGCAAATGGCCACGTTTCCTTCAGGAGCACGCTCGTCTCATCAAACAGCAAAAAATAGGGAGCTATTTTCAACCTTTTGTTACACAATTGCCTGTGTGCGCCATGTGTATCTGGAGCTCTTGCTCAGTATAACCCATGGAGTAGACCCTCTAACCAAATGAATTGCCCAACCCTGGTTACATTCAGACCTGTTGTTTTGATAATCAGCTCGTGACAGCTGATTCCTGTCCTTAGGACAATAAATCGCCGCTGCCCATTCTCCTCTAATTGTGCAGCAGCTCATCAGTGGAGATGAGCCCGAGCTCACTGCAGCCGTGGACCCTCAGAATTCACAGGCTGTCACCAGCTGCTGTCCAGACACCTCTCACTTCCCAGCCATAGAATGCCCTATTGAGTGGGGGAGGACGAGGGGGAGGCATTTATCCATTCAGTGTATTCAGATGTACATATCCATGAAAATTCATGTGCCTTGTATTGTGTTGCATAACCTCAGGGCCAAATTTAGTCCTTGA
Source organism: Rhinopithecus roxellana (assembly GCF_007565055.1). Lineage (NCBI taxonomy): Eukaryota > Metazoa > Chordata > Mammalia > Primates > Cercopithecidae > Rhinopithecus > Rhinopithecus roxellana. The sequence continues at coordinate 108,801,700 of NC_044559.1, forward strand.
ATGTGCATACGCGAGTCCAAATGTACTCAATGAGGAGTCCCACATGCTGTCCAACGGCTAAATTTGGCCCTTCAGCAAAGCTAAAGGATTCAAGGAGGAAAGAGTCTCCAGTAGATTCCCCAAAACTCAGCTTCCAGAAAAAAGTGCCTGTCTAAATAAAACATAACCAACTCCTCCTCCTACTTTGGCTCCAAATTGGATGGCATTTTTAATTACGATGCATTATTAATCAGGAGTATCTCCCTGGATGAAAAGTCTGTTGTGCTGCTCAGATGCACTTTGTTGAATTTATCTGTCCTTTCTGCAAAGGATGTCGTCGGAACTGGGAGGACCATGAAAGCACTACTCAGCAATATAGCGAAATACAAGCCCAACATGGTTAAGGTAGCCAGGTGAGTTGGACATTCATAGCACGGTGATTTCTGGTTTTCCAAGCAAGCCCAAAAGGTATGCTAACACAGGATGCTCTTTCCAAACAGTATAATATATTCCAATCTAGTGACCTTTTCCCCTGGGGTATTACAGTTTGACCACACTGAAAAGCAGCCCTTGACTGCTAGCCTGAGAGAAGAAAGGGAAGAAGACGTGCTTTGCCATGTTTCTGAGTTCCTCTTTACTGCGCCTCCATTAGCTGTTTCCAGGAGCAGCTGGATGAGCCCCCGTGCAATTGCTCTGCTCCCTTCATTTTTTTGTTTGTTTGTTTTGAGACACAGCCTTTCTCTGTCGCCCAGACTGGAGTGCAGTGGCACAATCTCAGCTCACTGCAACCTCTGCCCTCTGAGTTCAAACAATTCTCATGTCTCAGCTTCCCAAGTAGCTGGGACTACAGGCACCCGCCACCGTGCCTAGCTAATTTTTTGTATTTTTAGCAGAGATGAGCTGGGGTTTCACCATGTTGGCCAGGATGGTCTGAACTCCTGACCTCAAGTGATCTGCCTGCCTCAGCCTCCCAAAGTGCTAGGATTACAGGCATGAGCCACTGCACCTGGACCTTTTTTTTTTCTTTTAACAAGAGACAGGGTCTTGCTCTATGATCACAGTAGTGTGATCATAACTCACTGCAGCCTCAAACTTCTGGGCTCAAGTGATCCTCCCACCTCAGCCTCCTGAGTAGCTAGGTGCAGCTATCCCCTTTTTTGTTTGTTTGGTTTTTTGTTTGAGATGGAGTCTTGCTCTGTCACCCAGACTGGAGTGCAGTGGTGCAATCTCAGCTTACTGCAACCTCAGCCTCCTGGGTTCAAGTGATTCTCTTGCCTCAGACTGCCATGTAGCTGAGACTACAGATGCATACCACCATGCCCAGCTAATTTTTGTATTTTTAGTAAAGATGGGGTTTCACCATGTTGGCCAGGCTGGTCTCAAACTTATGAGCTCAAGTGATCTGCCCTTCTTGGCCTCCTAAACTGCTGGAATTACAAGCATGAGCTACCATGCCTGACCGACAGCTACCTTTTTTAAAAGTTTTTTATATTTTATCTATTTTTTGAGACAGGGTCTCACTCTGTCACCTAGGCTGGAGTGCAGTAGTGCAGTCATGGCTCACTGCAGCCTTCAACTCCTGGGCTAAAACAATCCTCCCACCTCAGCCTCCCAAGTAGCTGGGACTACAGGCAGGTGCCACCACACCCAGCTAAATTTTTTTATTTTTTTGTAGAGACAGGGGTCTCGCTATGTTGCCCAGGTTGGTCTTGAACCTCTGGGCTCAAGTGATCCTCCCACCTTGTCCTCCCAAAGCACTGGGATTACAGATGTAGGCACTGTGCCTAACCTGCTCTCTTCTTGCCACAGTAACAAAATATGTATTTCAACTACATATTTTAATTATGCTTGATTCTATTTACAATTCATAGAGATTTGATTGGGTTCACTAAAGCATGTCTTTTTTAATGGTAGTTTGTTGGTGAAGCGAACACCCAGAAGTGACGGCTTTAGACCTGACTGTAAGTGATTTTTAGTTTTTTGTTTGTTTTGTGCTTGTGGTATTTCATTTTATGTTTAAGAATCTTTGATTTCCTATTTGACAGCACTGCAAGTGGAGTTGAAACTGTGTAGGGCTGATAGTCCCACAGATTCCTCATGGTCTTCCCCACCTTGACAGGGAAAACAGAACCCTTTAAAATGAGGGTCTTCAATGTTCTAATTTGCATCTTTCACAGGAACTCTATTCCGTGCATTGGGTATTTTTATTTGCATGTTTCACACAGCACCTTAACTACAGAGAAGTCAGCTGAAAAGTTTCAGGGAGTAGAGGAAGACCTGATCCCACTGGACTGACTCAGACACATAGGATCCCTGCCTTGGCCTCTGTTCTCACCAGTCAGACAAGGAGAGGTGCTATGGAGGTTTAAAGGGAGTCTCATGCCATCATCCGGAACTATTACCAGACAATGCACAATGGTGACCTTTAGCAAGCCTGAATTGTAATGCACAAAAGGGGAAATCTAAGACAGCTCCCCATCACCTCCAAACCAAAGCTCCGAAACACAGAGAATTAGCAGAGGAGGTATCTCTAGATAGCATCTTCACACTTGACTTCAGATGTGTGTTCTGTAGGGCTTCCTCATCTAGTACACTCCTCCCTTCTCCCAACAATAAGCCTAGTTCTAACACCAGGAAGGATAAACATGCAGCCTGATTATTTATTATTCTAACACTAGAGGCGAATTTTTTTCACTTGCATAGGCAGACTTCAGCTTGCTTTTTATAACTTACATTTGCTCCAAAGTCCCTGGGATAATTTGGCTACAGTTCTCTTCAGCAAGCTGAACAAACATTATCTAAAGAGAAGCACAGTATGGATGGGTGACATGCCAGCGACATTTAGCCAGTGACTCTACATTCTAAAAACAAGTTTCATTCCTGTGCTGGATGTGTTAACTCTAGACCATGTCAGTTCTGGGCAGAAAGACCCAATCGCATGTTCCCATCTATTACTAGTATCAAAGGTATAATCTGGATGTAGTGAAGGTTGCTTGAGGTTACTTAGCAGAAATTGTCTAACAAAATAGTACAGGATACTCACTGTATAGATAAGATTTTAACTGAAGTTGAAAAACATTCACTTCAAACATATCCAATTAATGACAGATTTCTTATATCACTTATAATAACAGCAATAAAATAATAGCAGCTAACACTAGGAAGAGGTTGTGATGTGCCACACACTGTTCTAAGAGCTATACAGAGATTAGCTCCTTTCATCCTCACAATAGCTCTCTACAGGTAGGAGTTGTTGTTATACCCATTTTACAGATGAGGAAATACAGCACAGCAAGCTTAAATAGCTTGCCAAAGTTATGTAGCTGTGAGTGTCAGACCAGTATTAAGCCCAGGCAATCTGGTTTCAGTCAGTGCCCTGAGTCTTCCACTACATCTTCAAGTAACATCTGCTATGGCAAATGTAAGTGTAGGAGCTGCCCACATTTACCAGCTAAGGATAGGTCACTCTGATTCATGATTGTCCTGCTGATCCATCATCCTTTTATTCTATGACATCTCAAGGTTTGGCCTTCTAAATAGGCTTTGGGCTCTCATTTTCCCAGTGTGAGCTGCCCTGCCTAATGGAAGGATTGGATTGCTCCCTGTCAAGTCATTATCACAACCCTGGTTACAAACAGGGTTTCTTGGGATTTGCTCATATTATTATTATTATTATTATTATTTTCTTTAAAATGGAATCTGACTCTGTCACCCAGTGCAGTGGTGCGATCTCGGCTCACTGCAACCTCTGCCTCCCAGGTTCAAGTGATTCTCCTGCCTCAGCCTCCCAAGTAACTGGGACTACAGGCACAGGCCACCATGCCTGGCTAATTTTTGTATTTTTAGTAGAGACGGGGTTTCGCCATGTTGGCCAGGCCGGTCTTGGACTCCTGATCTCAGGTGATCCACCCACCTCGGCCTCCCAAAGTGCTGGGATTACAGGCGTGAGCCACTGCACCCCACCCTTTTTTTTCTTTTTGAGATGGGATCTCACTTTGTTGCCTAGGCTGGTCTCGAACTCCTGGCCTCGAGTGATCTTCCTGCCTCAGCCTCCTGAATAGCTGGGACTGCAGGCGCACGCCCAGCTTCGTATTCTTTTAGCTAGCTCAGAATCTCTGTTCCTTCTTTCTCTCTGGATTTATGAGGCTTTGTACTTTGTGTTCCTTTCTCCTGATTGATTCTTTCTTTTATGCTCAGTGTCACTGCTGACCTCTTCTGCTCTTGCTTCCCCTCTTTGATTCTTTTTTTCAAGAAACTCTGCGGTTTGGAGGAATCAAGCAGGCTTCCTAGCAAGGGACTGCATAATGCACCCCCCTAGTAAATAAGCCCCACACCTCCAGTACTTATTTTCCTAGCAAGGGACTCCATAATGTAACCCCCTAGAAAATAAGTACCTCCAGTCCTTTCTGTGAGCAGGAACCAGTTGTTTTCTTCTTGGGAAAGCATTGTTGGTCATAGTCACTCTGGAGATAACTTTGTCCGAGCTATACACCCACTGGCTATACCCAAGTACAGTTCCATTAAAAGTAAGCAAATATATCTCTCACCTATATTACTGTAATAACAAATTTGTAAGTTTCCAAAACACTGAAAAAAATTTGAAAATCTTTGGACTGTGCACCTTTATTCTGTTTCAAGACCTCTGAAGAAGGAGAGCTATTGTCTATTCCTTAAGAATTCTCTCCAATAAATATCAGCCAGGCGTAGTTGTGCATGCCTGTAGTCCCAGCTACTCAGGAGGCTGAGGTGAGAGGATCACCTGAGCCTGTGGAGGTAGAGGCTGCAGTGAGCCATGATCACACCCCTGCACCTCTGCCTGGACGACAAAGTGAGACCCTTTCTCAAAAAATAGCCAGGTTCAGTGGCCCATGCCTGTAATCCCAGCACTTTCGGAGACTGAGGCGGATGGATCACTTGAGGTCAGGAGTTCGAGACCAGCCTGGCCAACATGATGAAACCCCATCTCTATTAAAACTACAAAAATTAGCCAGGCATGGTGGCACACGTCTGTCTTCCCAGCTACTCGGGAAAATGAGGCAGGAGAATCACGTGAACCCTGGAGGTGGAGGTTGCAGTAAGCCTAGATCGTACCACTGCACTCCAGCCTGGGTGACACAGCGAGACTCGATCTCAGAAAAAAAAAAAAAAAGAATCCTTTCTGATAAAAAATCATCATCTTTTCAATGAATTCTTCTTTTGCTTATCATAAGTACCTTGCACTGTGCTTAAATCCACTTCCTCTCATTCTGCCCTCAATAGAGAGCTCATTAATATCCTCTGCATCACAAACCCAAAGACCAGCATTAACGCAACCTCCACATTCTCTTCCTCAAGTTGAACAATCCTGTTGCCTTTCATCTTGTGTCCTGGCTTTTGCTTTCCAGCCCTTTAAACAGCCGAGACACTGAGTACAGCGGGAGAATTGCTTTCCAGTTGCTGTGGCCCACACACCTGTTCACATAATGCAGCATCGTAACGCCTTCTGCTTGAACTTTCCTTTGTGTTGTTGAGAATGTTTCCTTTGGCATCGTATCACTGCATATTGCTTGCTTTAGAACACCAGGGCCACGTGACTCAATTATGCATATTTCTTGTTATGCACCGGGCTTCCTGAGACATTTCTCAACTCTGCATGCTAGATCAGTCATTCTTCATTGTAGGTTGGCTTGTTTGCCTTGCCTCTTTCCTCCCGAGTAGTCCTTCTGGTCCAGGTCCCTCTTGGGCTTATCCTATGCATTGCTCACCATTTCTCACTCCCTCCTGCCTCAATGTAAGGTCCTCGAGTTTGAGTGCCGACAGCAGCATACGGTGACTTGCATTTATATAATCTAAATTTTGTTCCTTTTTTTTTTTGTTCTCTTTCTCTCTCTGCTAAGATGCTGGATTTGAGATTCCAAACTTATTTGTGGTGGGATATGCCTTAGATTACAATGAATACTTCAGAGATCTGAATGTAAGTCTTGCATGCAAATCCCTAACCTCCCTTTTTATAAGAACTTAACCATTTAGAAAAGTATTGAATGCATGTTAGTGATGTCTTCTATTGATTCAGTATCTTCTATGTCAGGAGTATGGTGAGCACATTGCATCCATACCCCCAATTAACTCCCACTACTATTCTACAGGGTAGGTATCAGGATGATGGAGGCAAATTATGATTATCTCTATTTCTTACTAAAGAAATAGGAAGCTAAAAGCAGAACTATGGTTTGACACTGATTCTTCTCCATAGTCATTGACTGTGCTCAACCAACCATAACAATAGCTAATATTCTATACACTGATTTGTGTCAGTGCTTGAACTCTAGCAGGTTTCAATTACAGTGGCATGCAGCTCATAACTCTTCCCTCTTTGGGGGAAATGATCTCACCACACAGACGTGGACCCCCAGTGTGGACCCCAGCTGTGTGACCCTGACCAACACTGCATGATCTAGAGGTAGACAATTTACCCAAAGTGGACCAATCAGTCTCTCTCTCCTGGGAATCAGAAACTTAAACCAAAAGTCACAGAGACTGAGTGTGTTCAGACCTCAGCCACTAGGACAGCAGTGCCCCAGAGAGTATCCATAGCACCATGGGTGAAAGTCTCTGGAACCGCCCTTGTTCCTGCCTTCTAGTTGGTTCATTGCCCACTTCCTCCTTGGATTCTGAGAGCTACCCCAGTATTCCACCAATAAATTTCCCCTCCCCCTCTTTTAAAGACACGGGGTCTCACTCCAGGGTCTCACCTAGGCTAGAGTGCAGTGATGCAATTAAAGCTCACTGCAGCCTTGAACTCCCAGGCTCAAGCGATCCTCCCATCTTAGCCTCCTGAGTAGCTAGGACTACAGGCACACACCACTATGCCTGGCTAATATTTTTACTTTTTGTAGAGATGGAGTCTTGCTATGCTGTCCAGGCTGTTCTTGAACTCCTGGCTTCAAATCATGCTCCCACCTCAGTCTCCCAAAGTGCTGGGATTACAGACAGGGGCCACTGAGCCCAGCCAAATCCTCCTTTTTTGCTTACATTAGCCTGGCCCCATTTCTGTTGCTTTCAATCAAAATATTCCTAACCCTTTGCTTGTTGCCCAAAAAGGGTTGAATAAGAGCCCATGTTGCGCTTGCCACTGTTATTTCTCCATTCACCCAAGCAGTTGTCATCCTACCAGTAGGAGACTTCTGTTTCTAGCAGGGCTAAACATGCTGCTCCCTCAGCATTTCTGGGTTTTAGGGACCTGGGGAGCCAGATTCAGTATAGGGCTCCAAACTAAAACCACAAAGGACCTTTTGTCAAGCATTTCAATGGATCTCTTTAGATTTTACCCACACATATAAATACACACATTTATATTTAAATGATCAATAGCCAATTACAGGATGGCATTCGGTTATTACTGCATCACACTTTCTGTGTCTCAGATTTTGTTAAGAAACTGATGCGTTTAAATCCTTTGTTGTTTCAGCACATATGCGTCATCAATGAGCACGGTAAAGAAAAATATCGAGTCTAAAGACAAGAATTCTCACCACTAAAGTCCCAGATAACATCATACTTACGCCTGTTCTCGGGAAGCCAGCTGTCAAGTTTGTCTCCCCAGGCATCTTCACTCAGCAGGATATAAAAGAAAAAAAATGTTCAAATGAGAGAGCGTTCTTTTCTGAGGTTAATATAAAGAGTATCAAAGGTTCTTAAGGGAAAGAAAGCAGTGCTTTTATTTGACTTGTTCCAAATTAAACACTCCGCCTTGTGACTCAGCAATGCTATCTACCTTCACACTCCTGAGCTCCGCCTTCCTTTGTTTTGATACAGTCATTATATTGGATTACTATTCCCAGGAATACCCCCACCTAGTTACTCAAATATTTTTCACTTAACTTTTTATACCCTTATTTTGGTAATATGCTTACAATATTAAGAAGCTGGGGACCTTTTTTTAACTGAAGGCTTGTGTCCCCTATACCGGGAATGCAACTATCAATGGATTCCCATATTTTAAAAGGAGGGAAGGGGACAATTTAATGTAAATTTCTGTGTGTGCATTTCTGACAGGCCGTTATTATCTGCTTTGACACAGCCTTTCTGAAACGCAGTGTACAATGAATCTTAATGATGTTATGAAACCAGCTTTGCTCAGGGCTCTTGATTGGAGCTTCCGGTATGTGATGACGGTATGTCATGTATGCATGGATGTACTCAACTGTGTTTAATACTCTGAATTTTAATTAGAAAAAAACACAATAGCAGCAAGGCCCTGGTTTCTAAGCTGTATCCTTTTATTCATGTGGGACATGAGCAAATGGCAGAATTAGGGGCGAGTGCTTTCAATGCTCGAAACTAAGCAAGTATAAATTTTTCCTCGTATTTGCATGGAAGGAAAAGACACCGTTATGCCCTGTCCTAAACGTGAAGACAAAGGTTGAATTTTTTAAAAAAATCTTTAAAAGGCTGATCGCAAAATGCAAGGTGCTACAGGAAACAAGCACACTTAAAGTTTTTTTCTGAATAACATTTTTTTCCAATTTCTTCATTTTATGAGACATTTCCTAATTTATGGGGATTTTAATTGAAAATAAACTTGAGTCCCAATAGAGCTGTTTTTTTCTCACTTCCTAGAAAATGCAAATGCAAAATAAATAACTAAGCAGCTTTTGTTTGGTTCTGAACCGTATGTGGCGTATTGTTATTAGGTTCTAGCTTCCTTTAAACTAATAAAGAATAAGAAAACTTGTTATGTTTTATCACTGCTTACTGTTTTTCTTCTGCCTTCATATTTTTAAAATACTTTCAGCCATTAAAATGTATGTGAGTCAGTAGCTTAAGTATACGACTGCATGTACCTATCCTGCGGCTTTATTTTTGTTAACTTGGATTAAATCCAATGTATGCACGAGTATAAGCAAATGATTAAGCTGGGCTAGATCTGCTTTTTTTTTTTTTTCCTCAAGCTTGTTTGTAAGAACAAGGAATTTTAGTGTAAAAGAAGATTTTCCTGCATATCTTTGTTTCGCTCAGAGAAGAAAACAAGCCACACCCAAATATCCCAAGGGATAATTCAGCAAAAGGAATCTCTTCTAGCTTTGTTTCACAGAAGCATTGGTACCCAAGCTTAGATTTCTAATTGTGTCTTACTGGCGAATTTCTCGAAATATCAAAGTTAATATTCTGAACATAGTGTTTTTTTCACAATGCCATGTTTATGTGAGAAGACCTAGAAAAATCCAGGCACACATTTGGTTTTAAGTGTAAAATTATCTGTAAAGTATACAATATGAAAATGTTTTCTTAAAAACGTTGAATTTTAGTAAGCATCAGTATCCTTTCTGAGGACAGTCTGTTTACTCAAATTACAAAGGAAATTTATCTACTTCACAAGATTGTGAGGACTTGTATGGTTAATGCTGAAAATTCACTAAATATACAAGAAGTTTAATCATGCTTGCAATTTTTTCCTACCAGACAATACTTTGACAGTGATATCCAAGAAAAGTCATCTTGGGAAAAATAGCATTTCCTTTTCTCTTGCAAAGCTCCTGTCTAGTTAATACCACTGAGTTTATTCACTCTAAACCAAAAATGCAAAAGCTTATTACTTGATTAATAACAAATCCATTATTAATTTAATGTTCCAAAGCTGATTTGTAAGGAGGAATATGTGTGAGTACGCGTGTGTGTGTGAGCGTGTGTGTATGTGTGTGTGCGTGTATTTCATTGGGAAGTCTGGATTCAGTTATAATCAACATAATTAGTAATACTTTGGGATTTTCCAAACAAATTAGAACCCCTCATTATAAATTGGTCCTTTCTTACAGGGACTGGAATGTACTCATTGTTGACCCACAGACCCTCTAGATATAAACGACAAATAGTCAAATTCCGACGTACCTCGTGTAATTTTTGCATATAAGATGGTGTGCCATGTTTCAGGCCTTCCGAGACTGTGAAAACAGTCTTTCAGAGTACAGTCAGGCATTTGCCCAGCCTCCTGTGAAATCAACTTGTGTTTTCCCAATGGAGAGAAAAAGCAGGCTATCCCACGTCTAGAGACCTGGTGTCATGGAAATATGCCCTCCCTTTTGTCATAGAGGGTAGTGTGTTCTAGGAAGTTGAAACCCCAAACCATACTCTCCACCCAGTTGTCTGACTAATTTGGGCAAACTTAGCATTCAGGAGTTTCACTGACTTTGCTATCATGAAGCTCCTTTGCATCCCAAGATGACACTTGCGAGCTGGTAACAAGCCAGTTTCAGGAAGCGAGGAAGGGGATCTCAAGAGGGGCCTTTTCATGCTGCTGAGGGGAGGTGTGCAGAAATAGGAAGAGGGTGTGCATGGAGAGGGCTGCATTGTTTCTTGGCCAGTTGTACACCCATGGTGGCTTCTGAACCCGGTACTAAGAGGAAGACTAAGACACCAGCCTAAAGAGCTGCAATCATGGTTATCTTTGTGCTGCATAGTGGAGCTGACAGGCCAGCTGTTCTTCACATTTCATTGAGGAGCACGGGGAAGCTTTAGGGCGGGAAGAAGGAGGAAAGTAGCTCCGTACTAGCACCCCCAAGGGCTCTGCAATTTGGGAAGCACTGTGGACTGGAATGCACACTTCCCAAGATGCCACCGTCCAGAGGCGTCATGAGCCACCGACATCCACAAGGAGACCAGAAGCCACATGAGAGGAATGTTGATGGACAAGTTCCAGAAAGCTCAGAGCACTCCAGAAACCCAGCTACAGCATCAGGTTGTGCAGCCTGCACTGCTGGTGCCCTCACAAAGACATCAAGCCAAGGAGAGCCCACACTCCACTTGCCAACTCGTGGACCCTGGCTGACGACTGTATCAGCCCTCAGGAAGAGGTGCCTTTTCCTAAAAAGTATCTCTTTCTAGTGCTCTCAGAAGAAAGAGGTTTTTGCAATTTCTCAGCCAGGAGGAAGTGGCTTTTTAAGACAGGGTGGGGCACTGAAGCCCTCCATTGCCCAAGTGGGAGAAAGAAGCCTGAACTAACATTACTGTGACCTCCTTTGTGTCCAGAGCCTAGTAAGCATTGAGTAGAAAGTAAGCTGTGAGTCAGGAAGGTGTTAAGGTCACTCAAGAAGTCTGGCTGTGAAGAGAAGACATATACAATCATAGCCAGAAGGCTTTTAAAAGATGGGAGATTCCTGTGAATTCACCTGGGAGGAAAAAAAAAGCGAGAGACTTGCGAGTTTTTGTTTGCTGTAGAGAACAGCCACATAAACCAGAGGAAGTGTATTCCTTGTTGACTGGGGGTGGGGGTTGAGGTGGCTCACGTCTGTCTTTTGGAAGCTGAGGTGGGATAATCACTTGAGGCCAGGAGTTTAAGACCAACCTGGGCAACATAGCAAGACCCTGTTTCTACAAAAACAAAAACAAAAAAAAATGTAGTTTTCCAGGGGTGGTGGCATGTACCTGCAGTCTCAGCTACTCAGGGGACTGAGGTGGGAAGATTGCTTGAGCCCGGGAGTTCGAGGATGCAGTGAGCTATGATCACACCACTGCAGTCCAGCCTGGGTGACAAAGCAAGACCCTGTCTCTAAAAAATAGTGAATAAATAAATAAATGTTGTTGATTGTTTTGTAACGAATCATTCCAAAACTGAGTAGTTTAAATCAACAATAATTAGTTACTCTCTTTAATGGTTGACAAGAGCTAGGAGGCTAGGTGAGGTGGCTCATGCCTGTAATCCCAACACTTTGGGAGGCGAAAGCGGGTGGATCATGAGGTCAGAAGATTGAGACCATCCTGGCCAACATGGTGAAACCCCGTCTCTACTAAAAATACGAGAATTAGCTGGGCATGGTGATGCATGCCTGTAGTCCCAGCTACTCAGGAGGCTGAGGCAGGAGAATCACTTGAACCAGGAGGCAGAGGCTGTGGTGAGCTGAGATTTCGCCACTGCACTCCAGCCTGGATGACAGAGCAAGCCTCTGTCTCAAAAAACAAAAAAAAAAAAGAGGAATATAGAGAAGACACACTGGAGGTAGTTTGTTTCTGCTCAGTGATGTCCGCTGCTTCAGATAGAAGACTCCAAGACTGATGGCTGCAACCAAGAGAAATTGAACTGCACAACGTGGCTGCAATTATGTGGTTATTTAAATTAACTAAAGTCAAATAAAATTTAAAATTTACTTCCTCATTCACACTAGCTATGTTAGAACTGCTCAATGGCCTCATGTGGTAGTAAGTTACCAACCATATTGGACAGTGAAGACATAGAGCATTTCCATTATCGTAGAATGTTTTATGGAAAGCTCTAGTCTGAAGGCTTATTTTTGTCTAGTGGTTAATGTTAGCTGTTAGCTGGAACCTTAGCTGAGGCTGTGAGTTGGAACACTAACATGTGGCCTCTCCGTGTGGTCTGGGCTTCCCCACAACATGGTGGTTGGGTTCCAAAGTGGAGGGAGACAAAGAGAAGAAGGAGATGGAAGCCATGTTGCCTTTTATATAGCAGGCTCACTTCTGCCATATTCTGTCAGTCAAAGCAGTTACACAGATTTGCCTGGGTTCAAAGGGAGAGAACACAGACTGTCATCATTTGATGGAAGAACAGCAGCATCATATTGTAAGAACATCAAGTGGGATAACATGTGTATTGGTGGTGATCTACAGAAAATACAACCTGCCACTGAAAAGTTATGTGCCCTGCATATTTTCTCTTTAAAAAAATTATTTTTTTTTATTTTGTATAGAGATGGGCGTCTCACTAAGTTGCCAAGGCTGGTCTCCAACTCTTGGCCTGAAGTGATCCTCCCACCTTGGCCTCCCAAAGCCCTGCACATTTTCTATTAATAAGATCACTAAATGAGTTGATTATTCAGTGATCATGATGTATAATTATGAAAACAAGCCTACTTTTACAGATTTTAAAGAAATACAGAATACTATCTAGAAGATGACAAAAAGAACACAAGAACACCAGACAGTGTGCACACATACATATTTGCCTACTGATAGTGTTTGGAATAGATTATGAAGACATTGAAAGAGCAGATTTAGGCCGGGGGCGATGGCTCATGCCTGTAATCCCAGCACTTTGGGAGGCCAAGAAGGGCAGATCACCTGAGGTCAGGAGTTCAAGACCAGCCTGACCAATATGTCGAAATCCCATGTCTACTAAAAATTAGCCATGTGAGGTGGCACGTGCCTGTAATCTCAGCTACTCAGGAGGCTGAGGCAGGAGAATCATTTGAACCTAGGAGGTGGAGGTTGCAGTGAGCCAATATCATGCCACTGCACTCCAGCCTAGGTGACAGAGTAGAACTTGGTATCATAAAAAAAGAAAGAAAGAGCAGATTTATTTCTAAATGGCTTAAGTTTGCAGTATAAAAAAGTTTAGGAAAATAGATTTTGCTCGTCAAGTGTTCTATAAGTGTGAACTCATACTGAAATTTTAGTAGCAGTTCTGTTTTTATAGAAAGAAATTGCATAATAATTTGGCCAAGAAACTAATCCAGAGTGGAGTTTCCTTAAATACAATAAATATAACTGGGTGAACTGAACTCTATATAATAATATATATACTCTATATAATAATATATATATAACTCTATATAATAATATATATTATATATAATATAACTCTATATATAATATAACTCTATATAATAATATATATATACTGAATATATATTTTTATATATATAATATATATATAATGTTATACCTGGAAACAGTAATCCAGTAATCCTCAGATCAATTAATATAACATTTTTAAAACACCAGATTGACAACTAACAACATGGTTTTACAATGAAAATTGCTCTATCTGATTTATCTAATCTTCTAATATGGAGTGGTAGAGTTGGTTGAGAGAAAAAAGAAATGGATGTAATCTGTCTTATCTTTATTTTAACAAGGTTGTGCCCTGTAAAGAATATTCATCATTGCTTTAGAAAATAACTGACACTACATAGCTACTGGGTGACTGCACCGATCTTTATAGTTGTACTCAGAAGAGATCTGCCCTGAGCATAGCAAAGCATATTGTGAAGGATTCGAGCCTAGGCCCTCAAGCTTGTTGACATTTCATGAGCAATTTGGTTGCAACTTCCATGGATCATGCACTGTACAAAAACTTGACAATACCCTTTTTTTTTCTTTTGAGACAGAGTCTCACTCTGTCACCCAGGCTGGAGTGCAGTGGCGTGATCATAGCTCACTGCATTCTCAACCTCCTAGCCATCCTCAAGCCATCCTCCCACCGTGGCCTCTCAAGTAGCCAGGACCACAGGTGTATACCACCACCCCGGCTAATCTTTAGAAAAAAATTAGTGGAGATGAGGTCTCCCTATGTTGCCCGGGCAGGTCTCAAATCCCTGAGCTCAGGAAATCCTCCCACCTCAGCCTCCAAAAGTGCTGGGATTACAGGTGTGAGCCACCATGCCCAGCCTGAAAACTTAATAACTCTTAATTGAATACTTAGCACAAAATGTTGAGATAGGAATTGGCATCTCCATTTTAGAGATGAGTAAGTGTCAGAGAGATTGAATCACTTACACAGGGTCACACAGCTTTGTTCAAAGACAGAAACTGAACTAATACTGTTGGGCTGCTGAGTTAGTACTCACTTCACCACACAGGACTAAGTGTCATGCACAGCTGGTTTGGCTCTGTGTCCCCACCCAAATCTCATGTTGAATTGTAATTCCTAATGTTGGAGGTGGGGCTCAGTGGGAGGTGATTGGATCATGGGGGTGATTTCTAATGGTTTAGCACCATTCCCCTAGTGCTGTCTCGTAATAGGGTTCTCACGAGATCCGGTTGCTTGAAAGTGCATAGCGCCTCTCCCTTCTCCTTCTCTCTCTTCGGCCATGTGAAGACATGTTTGTTTCTCCTTTGCCTTCTGCCACGAATGTAAGTTTCCTGAGACCTCCCAGCCACACCTCCTGTACAGCATGTGGAGCTCTCAGTCAATTAAACCTCTTTTATTTAAAAATCACCCAGTCTCAGGTAGTTCTTTATAGCAGTGTGAAAACAGACTAATGAAACCATAGAAAGTGTATAGACAGATGTATAGATGACAGTCAGATGAGGATAAGAAAGAATGGTATGGTATAATAGGAAATATATTTGGTCTTTGTCCCAAGTCCCTGGCACAGGTCCTGAAACACTTGAAATGTCCTGAGTGACAGGAGCATCTTTTGTGACTTGTATGAGTTTACGCTAAAGAAATGACTTAGGATGGAGTTGGTCACCAGAAAGACCGAATGATTAGAGGGTTGGGAGTTTCAGACCCTCCCACTGCGCTCCAGAGAGGAGGCTGGGGGCAAGAGATTGACCTTTATAAAAACTCTCAGACAAAAATATTCAGAGAGCTTCCAGGTTGGTGAACACAGTGCCACAAAGGGAAGGCGGCATGCCTTGATTCATATCTTTAATAATCTATCTTTCTTTTTCTTTAATAAAAAAAAATTTTCCTGAGTTCTGTGAGATGTTCTAGCAAATTATGGAAACTTAGGGCAGGTGGGAGCCCACAGATTTGTAGCCAAGTTGAACAGAAGTGTGAGTTACCTGGGGACCTGATACTTGTGGCTGGTCTCTGGAGTGAAGGCACTCTTAGGGAATCGAGCTTTTAAACCTCTGGAGTCTGATGCTAACTTCAGGTAGTTAGTGTTAGAACTGAATTAAATTGTTGGACATCCACTTGGCATCCAGAGAACTGGAGAACTGGTTGATGGAAAGAGAAAGCATTCCAGAAATATTGCACTTAGACACAGAATTCTCAAGCTTCTAATGTTTACCAATCACCTGGGAGACAAGTAAATATAAATTACTTGAACCTATCCCTAGAGGTGTAGATTCAGTAGACTTAGGTGAAAACCTACATTTTTAACAATCCCTTAAACTTCTCCAAATGATTTTAATACAGATAATCCTCCAGTCATTCAGCAATCTAAGCGAACAGGATCAGAATTCTAAATGACCCTTATAAGAGTAGAATCAGGAAGGAAAAAAGGGATGAAGTTCATTAAGGACAAACGTAAAACCATTTACTATTGAAAGAACAATACAATAGAGAAAGATCGTCACTGCATAAGTGTACAAGAAAAATACTAGAAAGCCCTAATTAATAAAATATGGATCAGACAAAATGGGGATAAATATTAGAGACCATTAAAACAGGGATCTCCCAACTTTTTTATCACATAGCAATAAAAATGATAAGTATTTATAAGCAGTCATTCAATGCTTAACAACAGTAATACATTCTGAGAAATACGTTGTTGTGATGATTTCCTCATCATCTGAACATCATAGAGTGAACTTACAGAAACCTAGATGCTATAGCCTACCACACACCTAGGCCATATAATAGCCTATTGCTCTTAAGCTACAAAACTGTACAGCAGTTTTACTGTACTGAGTGCTGTAGGCAATTGTAATGTAGTGGTATTTATGTATGTAAACATAGAAAAGGAACAGAAAAAATAATGGTAATATAATCTTTTTTTTTTTTTTTTTTTTTTTTTTTTTTTTTTTTTTTTTGAGACGGAGTCTCGCTCTGTCGCCCAGACTGGAGTGCAGTGGCCGGATCTCAACTCACTGCAAGCTCTGCCTCCCGGGTTCACGCCATTCTCCTGCCTCAGCCTCCCGAGTAGCTGGGACTACAGGTGCCTGCCACCTTGCTCGGCTAATTTTTTGTGTTTTTTTAGTAGAGACGGGGTTTCACTGGCTTAGCCAGGATGGTCTCGATCTCCTGACCTCGTGATCCTCCTGTCTCAGCCTCCCAAAGTGCTGGGATTACAGGCTTGAGCCACCACGCCCGGCCAATGATAATATAATCTTATGGGACTTCATTACGTATGTGGTTTATTGTTGACTGAATTTTCATTTCGTGGTGCACGACTGCATATGTGAATACCTCCTTCAAGCATATTTCCAATATGGTCTTCCTGTGATGAATCTTCTAAGACTTTGTATGTCCAAGAATATTTTTATTGTATTCTCATATATGTGCCTATAATCTCAGCACTTTGGGAGGCTGAGGCTGCTGGATCACTTTGAACTCAGGAGTTCGAGACCAGCCTGGGAAACATGGCAAAACTCCGTCTCTATAAAATATACAAAAATTAGCCAGGCATTGGTGAGGCTGAGCCTAGGAAGCAGAGGTTGCAGTGAGCCGAGATCACACCCCTGCACTCCAGCCTGGGTGACAGAGTGGGACTCTGTCAACAAAAACAAAAAACAAACAAACAAACAAAAACTTTCCCATGAAGAAAACGTGTCTGCAGGATCTTCCTAGTAAATTCTACCAAACATCTAAGGACAAAATCATAGCAATTACACATGAATTCTTTCGGAAAACTGAAAAGGAGGGAATACTTTTAAACTCATCCTATAAAACCAACATCACCTTGCTACCACAATCAGACAAAAATATTATGAGAAAAAGAAACTACAGACCAACATTCTTCACGAACACAGATGCAAAAATTTCTAAACAAAGCTTCAGTAAACTGAATTCAACATATATAAAAGTATAGTATGTCATGACCAAGTGGGGTTTATCTCAAGATTACAAGGCTGGTTTAACATTCAAAAATCAATATAATTCATCATATTAACAAACAAACAAACAACAACAAAAAAAAAAAACCAGACACCATAGGATCACCTTAATGAATATTTTTAAAAGTCTTTCCCTAAATCTAACATCCATTCTTGATTAAATCTCTTGGTAAGCTAGAAGAAGGGTTTTTCCTCAGCCTGATAAATGGCATCTATAAAAAACAAAAAACCTATGATTAATGTCATACACAATGGTGAAAGATTAAATACTTTTCCCTTGAGATCAGGAGAAACAAGGATTCTGCTCTCATCATTTTTATTCAACATTGTGGTAGAAGATCTATTCAGTGTAACCCGGTGATAAAAAGAAATAAAAGGCATCAGGATTGGAAAGGAAAAAGTAAAACTGTCTTTATTAACAGATGAAATGATCACCGATGTAGAAAATCTAATGAGATCTATCAAAAAGCTAGTAGAACTAAGTGAGTTTAATAAGGCTGTAGAACACAAGCTCAATATATACAAACAAATGTATGCAGTAGAAACAATCAGAAATTTGAAAGTTAAAATACACAACTTATAATAGCACCCACAAATAGGAAATACCGGAAGGATACATTTAAGAAATCTGAGGAATGGTGTGAGAGGCTTGCACACTAAAAACTACTAAAAGTGCTAACAGAAATTTTAAAAAAACTAAACAAATGAGTAGATATGCTGTGTTCTAGAGTCAAAAGAGGCAATATTGCTAAAATGTTAACACTCCCCAAATTAATCATGCTGAAATAATTGGATATGCACATGCTAAAACATGGATTTTGATCCATACTGCAAAGCATATACATAAATTAACTCAAAATTGATCATATTAGCTGGGCATGGTGTGGGCACCTGTAATCCCAGCTATTCCGGAGGCTGAGATAGGAGAACAGCTGGAACCCAGGAGGTGGAAGTTGTAGTGAGCTGAGATAGTACCACTGCACTCCAGCCTGGGTGACAGCAAGACTGTTGAAAGAAGAAGGAAGGAAGGAAGGAAGGAAGGAAGGAAGGAAGGAAGGAAGGAAGGAAGGAAGGAAGGAAGGAAGGAAGGAAGGAAGGAAGGAAGGAAGGAAGGAAGGAAGGAAGGAGAAAGAAAGGGAGAAAGAAGAAAATAAAGAAAAAAGAAAAGAAAGAAAAAAGAAGAAAAGAAAAGAAAGAAAGAAAAAGGGAAGGAAGGAAGGAAGGAAGGAAGGAAGGAAGGAAGGAAGGAAGGAAGGAAGGAAGGAAAGAAAGAAAGAAAGAAAAAGAAAGAAAAGGAAGAAAGAAAGAAAAGAAAGAGAAATTCATGTGAATGGTCTGGGCACGGTGGCTCACGCCTGTAATCCCAGCACTTTGGGAGGCCGAGGCGGGCGGATCACGAGGTCAGGAGATCGAGACCATCCTGGCTAACACGGTGAAACCCCTTCTCTACTAAAAATACAAAAAGAAATTAGCCAGGCGTGGTGGCGGGCGCCTGTAGTCCCAGCTACTCCGGAGGCTGAGGCAGGAGAATGGCGTGAACCAGGGAGGCGGAGCTTGCTGTGAGCCGAGATCGCGCCACTGCACTCCAGCCTGGGCACAGAGCAAGACTCTGTCTCAAAAAAAAAAAAAAAGAAAGAAAGAAATTCATGTGCAATGTTCATAGAAGCTTTATTTGCAATAGCAAAGCTGAAAACATTTCAAATGTTTATCAATATGTGAATAGACAAAGGAATTGGCGTATCTCCATACAACTGAATACACTAAACAGAAAACTACTGATACGTGTTAAAGCATGGATCGATCTCAGAAATGATTACATGGAGTGAAGGAAGCCAACTGAAAAAGGGAGCATACTGTGTGATTCTATTTACATAAAATTTAACAAATGCAAATTAATGTATAGTGACAGAAAGTAACCAGTGGTACTTGTGGATAGGGGATGGAAGAGCAAGGACAGGGAGAGATGAAAGGAGGTGGTGGCCAAGGGGCACCAGGAAACTATTGTCAGTGTTAATTATCTCTATTTCAGCGATGGTTTCGTGAGTATGTTACATATGTTATAACGGATCAAGTCGTATACTTTAAATATAGGCAGTTTATTGCATATTCATTATACCTCAATAAGCCTATTTGAGGAAATAAAACTAGATAATACAATCCCATATCATTTATCAGAAAGTCCGGGTGCGCTGACTCACGCCTGTAATCCCAGCACTTTGGAAGGCCGAGACGGGTGGATCACTTGAGGTCAGGAGTTTGAGACCAACCTGGCCAACATGGAGAAAGCCAGTCTCTACTAAAAGTACCAAAAATAAAAATAAAAATAAAAATTAGCCGGGCATGGTGGCCAGCACCCACAATCCCAGCTACTTGGGAAGCTGAGGCAGAACTGCTTGAACCCAGGAGGCAGAGTCTACAGTGAGCCGAGATCGCGCCACTGCAATCCAGCCCGGTAAACAGAGCGAGATTCTCTCTCAAAAAACAAAAGAGAATAAAGAAATATATTACGTACAACATGCCTATTGGAAGGTCACCCCTTTGACATTATAGGATCTCTTGTCTTCCCTTAGGCTATTTTAATTACTGTACCTGACATGTGACATCTGACATATGGGCCAAGGGAGGGCTTCATTGCAGTCCACATGTTAAATGTTAATAAGGCTTACTTTCTTGTTTTTAGATTTAAAAGAAGAAACATAAAAAGAAATTTTCGTACTTTCTGCTCACTCTCATGAATCATGTGAACCCATCTAGAGATATGAACATCCGCTTTTGGAGACAACTGCAAAAATGATAGAAAGAGTGGGAACTATCTTGTTTCCTCTTTGTCTCCGGTGTGTGCACAAGGGTAGGAAACAATAGGCATTTGCTAAATGTCGATTGAATGAAGGGGAGCTAACAAAGCTATTTTGTTGGCCGGGCGTGGTGACAGCACTCTGGGAAGCCGAGGTGTTCGGATCACCTAAGGTCAAGAGTTCAAGACCAGCCTGACCAACATGGTAAAATCCGGTCTCTACTAAAAATCCAAAATTAGCTGGGCATGGTGGCGGGGCCTGTAATCCCAGCCACTCGGGAGGCTGAGGCAGGAGAATCACTTAAACCCAGGAGGCAGAGATTACACTGAGCCGAGATTGCACCATTGCACTCCAGCACACCAACCTGGGCAACAAGAGTGAAACTCCGTCAAAAAAAAAAAAAAAGTTATTTTGTCCCATTGATCTAAGGACTACTTTGACTTTCTAGAGTACCAGCATTAGTTCTGGGAATAACACATTAAAAAAAAAAAAAAAAAGTAGTGGATAAGGAGAAAGCAAAAAATTGTTAAGAAGTAAAATTCCAAAGAAAGAATAAAAGAACTTAGAAGAAAATCTAGGGATGGGGTAGAGTTGAGGTGTTAGAGTTAAACTGCAATGTTAGGAGGTGAAAGGCTGAACCCCATTCTTGAAAATCAAGTCGAAGAGTTCCTGCTGCCCATTAGAAAGAAACAGAAGCCACCACCTGGATTTATTCTGACGTAAGAACATTTTTCTCAACCGGGCGCGGTGGCTCATGCCTGTAATCCCAGCACTTTGCGAGGCGGAGGCAGGTGGATCACTTGAAGTCAGGAGTTCAAGACCAGCCTGGCCAACATGGTGAAACCCTGTCTGTAATAAAAATACAAAAAAATTAGCCTAGTGCAGTGGCACACGCCTGTAATCCTAGCTACTTGGGAGGCTGAGGCAGGAGAATCACTTGAACCCTGGACGTTCAGGTTGCAGTGAGCCGAGACCACACCATTGTACTCCAGCCTGGGCAACAAGAACCAAACTCCGTCTCAAAAAAAAAAAAAAAAGAACATTTTTGTCAATTCTCTGTCCGGTCTACACTTCAACTTCTTAAAAATAATAGATTTCAGCTGGGTTGGGTGACTCACGCCTGTAATTCCTGTAATTCCAGCACTTTGGAAGGCCGAGGCAGGCGGATCACGAGGTCAGGAGATCGAGACCATCCTGGTAACACGGTGAAACCCTGTCTCTACTAAAAATACAAAAAAAGTAGCCAGGTGTGGTGGCGGGCGCCTGTAATCCCAGCTACTCGGGAGGCTGAGGCAGGAGAATGGCGTGATCCTGGGAGGCAGAGCTTGCAGTGAGCCGAGACTGCACCACTGCACTCCAGCCTGAGCGACAGAGTGAGACTCTGTCTCCAAAAAAAAAAAAAAAAAAAAGATCTCTCTGAAATGTGTCTTGGGGTCCAGAAGGGAAATAGGAGGGATGACAGAAGTGATGATCTAGACTTTCCAAAGTCATTTCAGCTATATTAAGCTATTAAGATTTTCTGCTGGGTGCGATGGTGGCTCACGCCTGTAATCCCAGCACTTTGGGAGGCCGAGGCGGGTGGATCACGAGGTCAGAAGATTGAGACCATCCTGGCTAACACCATGAAACCCCATCTCTACTAAAAATACCAAAAAAAATCAGCCGGGCATGGTGACGGGCACCTGTAGTCCCAGCTACTCAGGAGGCTGAGGCAGGAGAATGACGTGAACCCGGGAGGCAGAGCTTGCAGTGAGCTGAGATGGCGCCACTGCACTCCAGCCTGGGTGACAAAGCAAGACTCCATCTCAAAAAATAAAAATAAAAATTTCTAAATGGGCAAGAGTTGAAAGTATTTTTCTCTAGTGTTTAAAATACACTAAAATACACATACTGATGAATTTCTCCATGTTCATACACACTTGATAAACAAAGTGATCTTTAGGATTATCAAAAGTAAAATGTCTCCCAAGGCATGTCATATTCATTGGCCCTAAGACAGTTTTGTTTTTTATCATACACTATGTATGTGACCACTGTTAAGTGTATGTTCACTTAAATGTCGTCTATTTCCAATATCATTCTAATCTATGGCTCAAATCATGTTTTGAATACCTAAGTTCTGTTTGGTAGAGAATCAATGTTTTCTCATTTTGTAACGTTGTTTATTACACATACCACGACATGCTTTAATCAAAAAGGCTGCTAAACTTTGCTCAACTGTGGTTGCACCCGATGACTCATAAGCTTTTTCTTTTTTTCTTTTCTCAATTCAATTCAACAACATCTGGTAGCTTATATAAGGAGAGAGGATGTTCTTTACAATCGGTGATTTTCTGGACAGCATGTTTCTACAATGGGCAGCCTTCCATTTTTTCCCTGAGTTATTGCTCGCGTCATGTAGTCTAACATTGGCATCTTAATTTTTTTCCTAGAGACAAACATGTGCAGGAATTTGGTCTAATATTGCACCATAAACTTTTACAATGATTAGTTCCTAAGTCTCTTTTATTAATTTGTTTTGAGTTTGTCCAACCTCGAAAAAAGAAAACTAAAAATAAATGTGAACAAATAAGAAACAAGATATCAATCTTATGCACTTCACATGCAGGCTGTTCTTTCTTTTAGGGTGTTTGATATTATGAAATCTTTGTAGTCTTTGATAACCACTAAAAAGAAGATAAGGATCCGAGATTGCAAAATGTATCTCTAGATACACTATTTTTTTCTAACCAGATGTTTTTCACATCCTTTCTGACTCACAGTCCTTCAGACAGAGATAAACTATGCATAATATTCACACTACTAAAGATTCCTGAAACATGTCCCTGCATTTCTTGATGTTCTTACTTTAGTTTAGTCTTTTATTTATCTTTAAAATGGAAGTGGGGAAAAACAAACCTGTTGTCTACAAAGGAAGTATACACACTTAGAGTCCTTTAAAATTTTTTTACTGTTGCTTCTCCAGACAGAGAAAGAAAAATGTTCATGAGAACACATGGACACAGGGAAGGGAACATCACATACCAGGGCCTGTCACGGGTGGGGGGCAAGGGGAGGGAGAGCATTAGGACAAATGCCTAATGCATGTAGGGCTTGAAACCTAGGTGATGGGTTGATAGGTACAGCAAACCACCATGACACACATATACCTATGTAACAAACTTGTATGTTCTGCACATGTATCCCAGAATTTAAAGTAAATTAAACAAAAAAAAAAAGGATAATGTTCATTCGAGCCACTTATTCTTCAGGTGTTTGCATTCCTATTTTGCTGGGAAAAAATACCCCAAGAGTTAAAAGAAATACACTGCAATCAAACTGACTGACAAGATAATAATTGGCTCCAAATACTTAAAAGCATGAAAATGGAATTTTAGAAAAAAGATGTTGACATCTCATATACGAAGATTATCAATTGATAATAATTAATAATGATTCTAAATAAGGTGTTCAACCAAAGCTATTTATACTTATCTTTGCATGAAACTATTTTAGCTTTCTAATAAATGGAAGGGATTCACTTGGATATTTGATAGTTTGGAGGGTTTTAGTAAGTGTAATATTTCTACTTCCTCTTTCAACCTTCATTCCAGAACATTTCATTAAAGACTAAATCCTGTCATTAAGCCCAAGAAAAACAATTTGGTTTAAAACAATATCTTTTGAAGAGAAACCATATACACTTGAAAAGTTTCCAGCAAAATTCTTTGAGGTCTTGGCATAGTTTCAAAAGTTGCTAATGTTTCAAAGGGTCACCAGTATCTTTCCTCCCCCATTTTTACCCCTCACTAAGAACTTAAATACACTCATTCTTCTCTATAACACAGTACTGTCTCAGTATAAGAAATCACTATTTCCTCACACATCTATGTTCATAGCAGCACTATCCACAATAGCCAAAAGGCGGGTGCAATCCAGTTGTCTATTCACGGATGATTGGATAAGCCAAATGTGGTATATACATACAGTGGAATATTATTCAGCCTCAAACAGGAAGGAAATCCTGTCACATAGTACAACGTGGAGGAACCTTGAGGACGTTATGCTAAGTGAAATAAGACAGTCACAAAAAGACAAATACTATGAGGTTCCACTCTTAGAAGTAGTAGGTAAACTCATAGAAACCAGAAAACAGAACGGCAGTTGCCAGGGGCTGGCAGGAGAGGAGGAGGAAATCAGTTTTTCAATGGGTACAGAGCAAGCTTGTACAACCTGTGGCCCTATGAGCCACATGCGGCCCAACACAGATTTGCAAACCTTCTTAAAAGATGATGAGTTTTTTTGGTATATAATTTTTTCTTTAGCTCATCAGCTGTAGTTTGTGTTAGTGTATTTTGTGTGTGGCCCAGGATAATTTTTCTTCTTCCAATGTAGCCCAGGGAAGTCCAAAGATTGGATACCCGTGGTATAGAGTTTCAGTTTTGCAACATGAAAAAGTTCGAGAGATCTGTTGCACAGCAATGTGAAATACTTAACACTACTGAATGGTACACGTAAAGGTAGTTAAGATGATACACTTTATGTTCTGTGTTTTTTACCACAATTATAAGTATATAAATATGTAAGAAATTACTATTTGCTCAGAGAGGCTTCATTCCCAAAGTTTATTTGACTTAAACATTTCCCATTGTGGTGAGAAAGGAATGGAAACCTGTTGTCTCATAGTATCTTAAAAATAGCACATGCATCCATTTTTTCTTTACTAAGCTCCATAGGTATTAAATAATTTACCCTGTCAAACTTGATTGGGTTTTTTGTTTTGTTTTGTTTTGTTTTGAGACAGAGTCTGGCTCTGTCGCATAGGCTGGACTGCAGTGCTGTGATCTTGGCTCACTGCGGCCTCTGCCTCCTGGGTTCAAGCGATTCTCCCATGTCAGCCTCCCAAGTAGCTGAGATTACAGGCACCCGCCACCACACCCAGCTAATTGTTGTATTTTTAGTAGAGACAGGGTTTCACCATGATGGCCAGGCTGGTCTCGAACTCCTGGACTCAAGTGATCCGCCTGCCTCAGCCTCCCAAAGTGCTGGGATTACAGGCGTGAACAACCGTGCCTGGCCATTGATTGGGTTTTAGAGGTTTCCAGTTTTCAGGCAGAAGAATGTTTAAATTGAAATTCGAAAGGAATTAAGCACTATATTTCTTAAAAGGGTACTGAAAATTGCAATTAGCTCACACCCAGGCTCACCTGGGGAACTACTAATTCTCATCAAATGAGGTGGAAGATTCGTTTTGGATTAAGAGGAAAGCACTTGGAAAGAAGGGGATACATATGTGGTACAGGCTGAATATTCTTTATGTGAAATGCTTGGAACCAGAAGTGTTTGTGATTTTGTGCATGTAATGAGATCTGCATATACACAATGAGATGGGACCCAAGGCAAAACACAAAATCCATTTATATTTTATGTGCACCTTACACACATAATCTGAAGGTAATTTTATACAATATTTTGCATACTTTTTTGTGGACGAAACACAGTTTGTATTAAGTATTTATGTGTGGAATTTTCCACTTGTGGAGTCATGTCAGAGCTCAAATAGTTCTGTATTTTGGAGCATTTCAGGCTTTCAGATCAGGAAGGCACGACCTGTATAAAAAACAGAGTAACTTCTAGTATTCTTGCTTCTCTGCTCTTCCCTCTTGCTCAGCCAATGCTGTGATCCATTTCTGTTGTGTGGGTGTTTAAGGCAGAGGCAAAGTGACTAAAGTCTCTGTTTCAGATGCTCCCACGTGCAACACTTAAGAATCTGGCATTTAACTCATTTCTTAACCTGTTAGTGGTACACACAGATTTAGGAAGCGAAATACATTCTCTTCTGCACTGGAGTCTGTGAGAAGGTTGGAGGCAGGAAGGCTGAAATTGTCCTTCATCAGTTATTTTCTGCCCTTACTCCACTTGCTACCCTTCCTGGGGTCTCTTTCCTAAGTGTCATTTTTGTGGAGAAGGGGATGGTTTCTCCACTTCCCACATAGAAAAAGTATGTCATGATGTATTAGTTCCTAGTTTCTTGGGTTTATGTCGGTCTCCTTACAAAGTTCCAGAAAGCAGCATTGTCCCCTCTGATCCGTGATTTTGCTTTTTGCAGCTTTCATTACCCGCAGTCAACTGTGATCCAAAAATATTAAACAGAAAATTTTAGAAATCAACAATTAAGTTTTTAATTGCATGCTGTTTTGAGTAGTGTGGTGAGATCTTGCACTACCCTGCTCCATCCCTCCTGAGAGGTGAATCACCCCTTTGTCTAGCATATCCTGAGTTACAGATGTCACCTGTCCCTGACTTACTCAGTAGCCATGTCATCTCAGTTATCAGATCAACTATGAAGAAATTACAGTGCTTGTGTTCAAGTCACCCTCACTGTGCTGAATAATTGCCTCAAAGTGCAAAGGTAGTGATACTGGCATAGTGTTATAATTGCCCTATGTTTAGTTATTCCTGTTCATCTCATATGTGCCTAATTTATAAACTTTATCATAATTATCTATGTATAGGGAAAAGCATAATATATACAGGATTCAGTACTATCCGAGGTTTCAGGCATCCACTGAGATAGTGTTGAAATGCTTCCTTTATAGCTAAGGTGGACTACTGGATAGACTCTTTTTTTCTTTTTGCTAAGGGATGGGGTCTTGCTCTGTCACCTAGCAGGTTGGAGTGCAGTGGTGCAATCATGGCTCACTGGAGCCTCAAACTCATGGACTCAAGCCATCTTCTCACTTCAGCCTCTCAAGTAGCCGAGTAGCTGGGACTATAGGCCCAAGCCACCACACTGGCGAATTTCTTAATTTTTTGTAGAGACAGGGTCTCACTATGTTGCCCAGGATACTCTCAAACTCCTGGCCTCAAGTGATCCTCCCACCTCAGCCTCCCAAAGTGCTGGGACTATAGTCATGAGGCATCTTACCTCACCTAGACTTTCTGTTTGTGTCAGTTCAGGTTCATTCATTCATTTGACAAATATTTATTATTTAAGATATACTAGGCAGTGGCCCTTTACAGTACAGTGCATGTCTATTTAGTATGACCCTCTAGTATCCTAGATATTAGCCCTTTAAAAATCATGAAGTATCTCAAAAATGACTCTAGACTTCAATTGAATGATGATTTTTTTAAGAGATGGGTCTTGCTATGTTGCCCAGGCTTGAGCGCAATAGCTATTCACAAGCACAATCACAGCCTCGAACTCCTGGTCTCAAGCAATCCTCCTGCCTCAGCCTCTTGAGTAGCTGGGACTATAAGAACCCAGCTAAAATGATGATCCTGACCATCAACTAAATACTGGATATATAATGAGGCATGTTTTTAAAAATTACACCACAGATTCTTGCATCATTTATGGAAATAAACAAACCAGCCATCTTTCAAGTGTGGTATTTCTGAAAGTACCCATGGAGGTGCTGGCACGTGTTTGCTCACAAGAAATCTACCCTGGCCTTGAACACTCACCCCTGTGACCCAGCTCTGGTCTAAGGCTCCCCTATTCAGACCACAGGATAGGCTACTATTGGAGCAGCCGAAATATACAAGTCCTCCAGCCTGGGCCTGCTGGGAGCAGGGGCTGGTGCCTCAGGGCATCCTGACTGGCTGGCTGGTTTCCATCCCTTTTGCCTTGGCCCATGGACACTCCTGCCTGCTCACCTGACTTTGGGGCCTGAGCTGATCCCACAGCCACGGGCCCTTGGCATTTCCAATCTGCTTCTGGCTTTGTGCCCTGTCTCTATGATCCACTGCTGCTCAAGTCCAAGCTTGACAGTCGTGACTAATGGGGGCAGGTCACCCTTTCAGCTCCAAGGTGATATCCCATCTACCTCCCTCTAGCGTGTCTGACTCAAACAAAAGCATTTTCTTCTAACCCCCAGCAACCTTAGAGCGACTCCGACTGCACATTTACTTCCTATACTGTAAAAGCTAACAGAGAAAGAAGTTTCCTTCATGTTCCTTAGAAACAAATGGGAGCAAATTTACTAGAAATCACCTTGCAGTTTCATCCAGCCTCTTACTGTCTATGTTATCAACGCATCATTTTACCTCTCTGGAACTCAAACTTAAAATGCAGGCCTTAAGCTAACCCACTTCTGCTAGCTCTCCTGGTATAATACTGGAAGGAGGAGGTTAAAAGCATAGGTTTTGCAGATAGTCAGGCACATGCCGCTTATGCCCAACTAATTTTTTTTATTTTTGGTAGAGACGAGGTCTCACCATGTTGCCCAGCCTGAAAATTGACTAACTTTCAACCATGGATGAGTGGTTTAACCTCTCTAAACTTCCATCAAACAGAGATAATACCTACCTCATAGTGTTGTTTTGAGAATTAAATGAGACACTATATGTGCAGTTCTTACCAAATAGCATTAATCAACACACACATAAAATATATAAATAGTTACATGTAAATACTTAGTGCTTACATTTTTTAAATCATTCATCTCTGGATACCTTCTCTTTCATCTCAGTCCTTGCTTAAAGTCACAGCATACTTTAAGAAATAACTGCATGTTTCTGTGGCCAGGTAATATTTGT
The DNA here is from genome assembly GCF_007565055.1 of Rhinopithecus roxellana. NCBI lineage: Eukaryota > Metazoa > Chordata > Mammalia > Primates > Cercopithecidae > Rhinopithecus > Rhinopithecus roxellana. Next base: position 108,830,496 of record NC_044559.1, read on the forward strand.
CAGAACCTTGGTTTTTTTTTTAATCAGGGTACAAAATTTTAGTTTTTAAAGTCACTTTTATCAAATCTATGGTTAAAATAGTTGTGGAGCTGCGCTAATTTGAACAGATGACTTTTTTTTTTTAAGTACGAATTATTCTGGCAACCATTTTCTGATCTGATTACAATAAACATTTTTTAAAGAAGTTCCAGTTTTATGGCCAGGCACGGTGGCTCACACCTGTAATCCCAGCACTTTGGGAGGCCAAGGTAGGAGGACTTCCTGAGTGGGAGTTGGAGACTAGCTGCGGCAAAACCCCATCTCTACTTTAAAAAAAAAAAAGAAAAAAAAAAGTTTCAGTTTTTCCTTTTGGGTTTTTGTTTTTTGTTCTTGGGGATTTTTTTCTGAGACAGGGTGTTACTCTGTCGCTGGAATGTAGCGGCACAATCATGACTCACTGTAATCTCCACTTCCAGGGTTCGAGCAATTCTCCCACCTCAGCCTCTCAAGTAGCTGGGACAACAGGCATGCGCCACAGTCCCCAGCTCATTGTTTTTTAGTAGAGACGGGGTCTCACTGTGTTGCCCAGGCTGGTCTCAAACTCCTAGGCTCAAGCAATCCTACCTTGGCCTCCCAAAGAGGACAAGATTTTGGGTGTGAGCCACGAAACCCAGCCAGAAGTTCCAGTTTTTAATCTGGAAGCCAGAATAACTTGGTAAATCATTTCTACACTGAAGGAAGAAACCATCAAAGATGTATTTGTTTAGTGTCCCAAGTTCATGAACACTTTATATAGTATCTTTCAAGTCAGGCACCAGTAAAGAAAGTGTGCCCACAGACAGGGGAACAGAGAGAGTTTTAATCTCATCATAATGTCAACAATTAAGGCCTACCATGTTCCACCTTATTTTCCAATTAGAGACAAAGAAGTAAAAGATTGAAGCCAATACTGAGAACTCAAGTAATTCTGATGGCTACAACATTGAGCTATAATTCCAGGCTCAGTGGATCCTTTCCAGGCCTGGCTCTATTCATCTAAGAAACTAAGAGAGACAAACAGGCCTCCTCCTCAGCATAACTATGATGAATAATTAATTAGCTAATACTACAAAGATAAATGTATCATCAATAGCAAATGAGATGCTTATAATTAACTTGGGACAAAGAAGTAGAAATCAAGAAATAGCCTGAATCTGGCCATGGTGGCTCATGCCTATAATCCCAGTGCTTTTGGAGACCAAGACAGGAGGATTAGCCGTTGTCTCTACTCACAGGGTGTTCAGAGTATAGTGGGAAAAAAAAAAAAAAAAAAAAAAAGACAGGAGGATTGCTTGAAGCCAGGGGTTCGAGACCAGCCTGGGCAACATAGTGAGAATCTGTCTCTACAAAAAAATTAAAAAATAAATTTAAAAAATTAGCTGGGCATGGTGGTACACACCTGTAATCCCAGCTGCTCAGGAAGCTGAGATGGGAGGATCACTTGAGCCCAGGAGTTCAAGGCTGCAGTGAGCTATGATCACGCCACTGCGCTCCAGCCTGGGTGACAGAGCAGATTCTGTCTCTTAAAAAAAAAAAAAAAAAAAAATAGCCTGAGATGGTTATTTTCATCACAAACTGCCTTTTTCTCTGAGGCAAGGCTGTTAAAATGCTAGCATTTAGAAAGGCCTATTGCCAAGTCAAATGTCCTTGGAATTTACATAAGGTCCAGGGCAGACTTGTTCAGCATGAGACAAACTGGACAAGGTCAGGTGGTGAACAGAGGCTCTGGAAGGCCATGCTTGTGTGCAGCACATCATTCATTCACTCCTTCTGTGGTGATGATATTGTGGCTCCCCAAAGGCTTCCACATCCTCATCCTTAGAATCTGTGACTATGTTGCCTAACCTGGCAAAATGAACTTTCCAGATGTACAATTAAGTTAAGGATCTTGAGATGGAGAGATTATCCTTGATTAGCTGGGTGACTCCAGTGTAACCTCCTTATAAGAGAAGGAGGAAGCTGGGTGTGGTGGCACATTCCTGTAATCCCAGCTACACAGGAGGCTGAGGCAGGAGAATCGCTTCAACCCAGGAAGGCAGAGGTTGCAGTGAGCCGAGATCGTGCCATTGCACTCCAGCCTGGGCAACAAGAATGAAACTCCATCTCAAATAAATAAATAAATAAATAAATAAATAGAGAGAAGGAGGAGAGTTAGACTCAGAGAAGGAGATGGGATGGCAGAAGTGAGGTCAGAGTCACAGACAGAAATTTGAAGATGCTTCACTGCTGGCTGTGAAGACGGAGGAAGAGGACACGAGCCAACAAGTGCAAGAAGTCTCTGGAACCTGGAAAAAGCAGGGAAAGGGTCTCCCCTGCAACCTCTAAAAGGAAAGCAGTTCTGCTGACACTTCGACTTTAGCCTAATGAAGGCTGTTTTGGATTTCTGACTTACAGAGCTATCATAATAAATTTGTGTTGTTTTCAGTGACTAAATGTGTGCTATTTTGTTACACTGGCAATAAGAAATCAATACTTCTAAGTGGCAGAGAGTCAAAGATGAAAAGACACGTTTCTCCTGTGGGCATTTGTTTAACAAATATTTATCGGGTTGCTCCAAGTCGCATGATAGCTAATGCTTATCAGCCACCCATTGTGTGTCAGGCAGGATGTTAAGTGCTTTGCATCCATTTCTCCAATCCTCAGACCCATCCTAGTATACACATTGCTGACATTCATTAAACACTGTGAACCAGACACAGTCTTAAACACTTAACATGTATTATCATATTTCATTCTTGTAGCTCTGAGATAGATCATAATCACTCTCATTTTATACAAGTGGAAACAGGTGAAGGGAAGCTGAAAGTAGTTTCTCAGGGTCAAATTGCTAAAGGTGATGAAAATTTTAGCTTGTCTGCCTCCAGAGCCTGCTCTGTATTTTCCCCATATTCCAGATAAGTAAACTGAGGCTCAGAAAGGTTAAATAACTCGGCAAAACCAAAATTGATTAATCATCCACTGACCAGAACCAAACCGACTTTCTCCTGACTCTCCCTGTACACCCTCTCCACTTGCCCAGAGCCCTCTGATTCTAGTCTGAACCTTGTTCGGAAAACCTTGTGTTCAGCCTGTACAATGTAGCAAGGCCCCATATCTAAACAACAACAACAACAGCAAAAATCCTGGTATGGTGGCATGCATCTGTAGTCTCAGCTACTTGGGAAGCTGAGGCAGGAGGGTCACATGAGCTCAGGAGTTTGTGGCCACAATGAACCATGATTGCACCACTGTACTCCAGCCTGGGCTATAAAACAAGACCCTGTCTCAAAAAAAGAAAAAAGAAAGAAAGAAGGAAAGAAAGAAAGAGAGAGAGAGAGAGAAAGAAAGAAAGAAAGAAAGAAAGAAAGAAAGAAAGAAAGAAAGAAAGAAAGAAAGAAAGAAAGAAAGAAAGAGAGAGAGAGAGAGAGAGAAAGAAAGAAAGAAAGAGAGAGAGAAAGAAAAGAAAGAGAGAGAAAGAAAGAAAGACGGAGGAAGGGAGGGAGGGAGGGTGGGAGGGAGGGAGAGAAGGAAGGAAATCTTGTGTGTTGTAATGACTAGGTCTCTCACAGACTGATTCTCAAGTTGACCAGCTCTTGGTACAGAAATGTGGAGGCAGAGTATCCCAGGCTGGATGGCCTGAGTCCTCCCTGCTGTCTTCAGCTCCCTCTAAGCTGTGGTTAAGATGCCCATTTCACTGCATGAGTCAGTGACGGAACAGAACGGAACAGAACGAGGGCAGCAATTTTATTCACTCATTTAAACAGCCATGAAACACGTATTGATTATTTACTGCTCCTGAGAACTGCTACACTTCCCTACTTTTCAATGACATAAAGAGAGCTGATTTCTTGCTGGAACTGTTATGATAAAATGCACCTATAAAGAACACACACTCAGGGCAGGACTGGGTCCATCTTTTTCATCCTATACCGGAGCCCAGCACCGCACCTGGACTACAGTACAAAGCTCCATCACTGTTCTTGACTGATTTATGTAGCTCCGTTAACACTGTTGAGATCACTAATGGTTGCTAATGTGGCCTGCTGGGAAACCACGCAGGTAATTTCACTGTTTTGCCTATAACTGGGTTTGTCCTTTAGCCATCAAACTATGGCAGTCTTCAGTGTCTCAAATGTCGATGGTTTTTGTTGTTGTTGTTTTGAGAGCATCTCACTCTGTCACCCAGGCTGGAGTGCAATGGCGCAATCTCTGCTCACTGCAATCTCCGCCTCCCAGGTTCAAGTGATTCTCCTGCCTCAGCCTCCCAAGTAGCTGGAACTACAGGTGTGTGCCACCACACCCAGCTAATTTTTGTATTTTTAGTAGAGACGCGGTTTCACCAAGTTGACCAGGCTGATCTTGAACTCCTGTGATCCTTGACTCCTTGAACTTGACCTCAAGTGATCCACCTGTCTCTGCCTCCCAAAGTGCTGAGATTACAGGTGTGATCCACACCCAGGCTTTTTGTTTTTCTGTGACACGGTCTCACTCTGCCACCCAAACTGGAGTGCAGTGGCATAATCATAGCTAATTACAGCCTTGACTTCCTAGGTTCAGGCAATCCTCCCACCTCAGCCCCCCAAGTAGCTGGGACTACAGGTGTATGCCACCACGCCTGGCTAATTTGGTTTATTTTTAGTAAAGATGGGGTCTCGCTATGTTGTTCAGGCTGTTTGCAAACTCCTGGACTCAGGACACTCCCACCTCAGCCTCCCAAAAAGCTGAGATCACAGGCGCGAGCCAGCGTGCCCTGCCTCTGTGTCTCAAATGTCAAACAGCTAGCTACCTCAAGGTATGACAGGAATATTTTTAAAGTTGGTTGCTGTTTATGGAGTCCTTTCTCATGACTTGATACGTCGTCTCTGTGCCAGCCAAACAAACCTGTTTGCTACTGTGCTCCTGGCTTTCACCCATGGCTTCTTTGTCCTTCTACACAAATGGTATTTCCACATTGAATGTGTGGACAAAAAAAAAAAAAAAAAACAAGTTTTTAATGAATTAAAGTTAGTTTAATTCGGAAGTCTTACTGAGGACTATAGTCTGAGGCCTATAGCTCGGGAGGAGTCTTTCAGAGAGGAGATTTTGTCAGAAATCTCCCAGCCAGTGTTTTTATATACAGGTGGGGGAGGTTTATGATGACAGATCATATCCAACATACTCAAAAGTTATTATATTGGTGCAAAAATCATTGCGGTTTTTGCTAATAGAAGTAGTTACTTTGAAGCAGAATCACATCAAGGTTGCGGCATGAGTCCATCTAGTTATAGATTACAAAATATGCATGGTCACTAACCTCATCAGAAGTCATCTTATGTTGGCTGGTCACAGTGGCCTGTAATCCCAGCACTTTGGGAGGCTGAGGTGGGTGGAACACTTGAGGTCAGGAGTTCGAGACCAGGCTGGCCAACATGGTGACACCCCTGTCTCTATTAAAATACCAAAAAAATTAGCTGGGTGTGGTGACATGTGCCTATAATCCCAGGTACTCAGGAGGCTGAGGCAGAAGAATCGCTTGAACCCAGGAGGCAGAGGTTGCAGTGAGCCGAGATCACACTACTGTACTCCAGCCTGGGCGACAGAGCAAGACTCTGTCTCAAAATGAAAAAAAAAAAAAAAAAAAGAAAGTTATCTTATGTTTAAGGGAAGACAAGAACAAGGGTCATTTATCTTTTAAGGAATATGGTGACTCAAGTAAGAGACACAGAGCGCCACATGCTCTGTCCTGTTTCGTCTTCAAAGCATCCCTCCAGAGATCTGCACGTCACCACAGAGCCAGGTGCTTGGTGAAATTATGCTGGCAAGCAGAAATGAGCAGATATGGCTTCCGTTTGCTACTTCGTCTCACAAATGCTTTTTACTTTCTCTGCACCAACTCATACCCCTCCCGTTTATCTCCTCCTGAGTTATCACCATCCTAACCAGGTGATCCCGGAAGTCACATTCCCTCTGTTTTTGCATATGTGCTGGATTGCCGAGGTAAGATTCTGTCCATCAAGGCTTGTATTTATGCATCTTGTGTGTCCTCAGAAAAATCACAAGTCTTGGGATGGTAGAAATCATAAAATCATATCTTCTATTTCTTTCCTATCAAATCCCTGCCAGGATACTTATTAGTACAGATATTAATTCAGTTTTCAGTAAGTATGTAATACGTGGCTCTAACTGTGTTTGTTCTTTTATACAGGTAGAAAGAGCAGATTTTCATTTTAGTCCTGGCTCTGTCTTGAACTACCTGAGTGGTATTAGCTGGAACACTTCACTCCTGCCCACGTGCCTCTCAATTCTAAAATGAGGAGAAAGACCAAGCACAGAAACTCATGCCTATAATCCCAGCACTTCGGGAGGCCAAGACAAGAAGATCACTTGAGTAAGGAGTTCGAGACCAGCCTGAGCAACATAGCAAGACCCACATCTCTACAAAAAATTTAAAAATTAGCTGGGCATGGTGGTACACAATTGTGGTCCAGTTGAATACTAAGTAGATGTTAGCTATCATCATCGTCTGTACTATTATTAGGCCTTTATTAATTATTATTACTATTGGCTCTTAAACCAACATGATTTTTGCCACATTGCCCAGGCTGGTCTCAAACTCCTGACCTCAGGCAATCCACCCACCTTGGCCCCGCAAAGTGCTGAGACTACACGTGTGAGTCATTGCGCCCGCCCCCTGGGTATATATTGAAAAGGATGAATAGCTGTGAGCTTGGGCAAGTTGCTTAATCTCTCAGTGCCTTGGTTTCTCACCTGAGATGAATAATGGTCCACATCTCATACGGTTCTTGTGAGGATTCAGGCAATTAGACCCAGACTGGCTACTTAGTAAGCACTCAGTAGATGTTAGCTATCATCATCATCTTGATTATTATTAGGGCTTTATTAATTATTATTTTTTATGAGAAAGTCTTGCTCTGTTGCCCAGGCTGGAGTGCAATGGCGCAAACTTGGCTCACTGCAACCTCCGCCTCCCAGGTTCAGTTAATTCTCCTGGCTTAGCCTCCCAAGTAGCTGGGATTACAAGCGCCCACCACAATGCCGGGTGAATTTTTTGTATTTTTAATTGAGACAGGGTTTCACCATGTTGGCCAAGCTGGTCTCGAACACCTGACCTCAGGTGATCTGCCCACCTTGGCCTCCCAAAATGCTGGGATTACAGGCATGAGCCACCGCATCTGGCCAATTATTATTACTATTATAGGCTCTCAAGCCAATTCCCAGTAGGACTTTTACCCACATGAGGATGGAAGCTCTGGCAGGACAGGAAGCCAGTCTACCTGCTGGCAAGCAGAGAAGCCCAGGGTGCCGCCTGCCAGTATTTTTAGCAGCAATGGTGAATCACGAGCAGTTAGTGTCAGAAAGACTTAAAATTGAAATAGCTTCTAACACTTCGACAGTATTTTTACCACACTGTTTTATCTGGGCATTAAAAATATATATGGTTTTAATTATATCTTGCTTTGCAGGAGGGGGGAAAAAAAAACCCTCAACCGCTTGCCATCTCTCTCCTTTTTATATGTGTCTTTCTCCATGAACAGCAGGCCTCTAAAAATGATGGCATGAAGCGGAGTGTCTCTCGGTCAGGTGGAACTGGCCTCCCAGGCCGCATTTAGCCCAATGTTATTACAGGAAATGAATGCATTGTATTGAAGGCCGTTTGTCGCTCATTGTTCCTCAGGCTCAGGCCTGTGTGGGACTGTTTGTCCTCCTGCACACACAGCAGCCATTGTGTCCCCTGCAACATCCTACATGCAGCTGTGAACAGTTGTGCCTGAGCCAGTTTATCGGCCGTGGAATTCACTCAGAAAGGAATTGGGAGAAACATATCAAGTCAGAGCCCTCATTTTCTCTGGGAATGTTCTGAGCTCTCCGGCATTCCTCCTCCCACTTGGCCAAGAAAAACAAACAAACAGTGGCCTCCTTTGATGTACGCGCCTCTGGGCTATTCAGAGGTGGGATTTTTGGGTAATAATTTCCAATTTCTACAGGGAATCTCCATTCACAACTTTCTGCACCCAGAGACCGAAGGTAACAGAATCTAATAGCTACAAAGGCTATCCCTGCCACCGACCTCTGCGGCCAAATGGTGTCCCCTATAGTAAACGAAGTCAAGGGGGTGTCCTACCCCGTCATTTCACACCATGACAGCTGTGAGGCTAATTTGCAGAATGACTCTATGAACACTGTGTGGTCCTTTCGGGTTTCATATGGCCCACCTCCCATAGGACACATCAGAACATGATGTGTCCTATAATGATCAGAACATGAAACACTTGGCTGGGCACAGTGGCTCACCCCTGTAATTCCACACTTTTGGAGGCCGAGATGAGAGCATTGCTTGAGGCCAGGAGTTCGAGACTAGCCTAGGCAATATGGAAAGACCCTATCTTTATTAAAAAAAGAATGAAAAATAAAAAACAGGAGGCCGGGCATGATGGCCCATGCCTGTAATCCCAACACTTTGGGAGGCCAAGGCGGGTGGATCACCTGGGGTCAAGAGTTCGAGACCAACCTGGCTAACATGGCAAAACACTGTCTCTACTAAAAATGCAAAAATTAGCCAGGCATGGTGCTGGGCACCTGTAGTCCCAGCTACTTGGGAAGCGGAGGCAGGAGGATCACTTGAACCCAGGAGGCGAAGGTTTCAGTGAGCCGAGATCATGCACTCGAGTCAGACTGCACTGCAGCCTGGGAAACAGAGTGAGACTCTGTCTTAAAAAATGATAATTATGAAAAAAAAAAAATACAAGAAATATCCGCTCCCAGGCTAGAAAGGGGAGTCAAGGAAGACTGAGGCAGGGTTCATAGGTGTACAATCATATCAAGTCTTGGCAACTGTTTAGGTGGGACAGTTGAGGCTTGGGTTGACTTAGAAACATTGATCACTCTTTCTTAAGCACAGTGCCTACAATTTTGGTTGGTAAATGGTAGGGTTTTAGGCTTGGTTGTGTAAAGTGAACCAACCATCTGTTTTTTTCCTTGGACTGCAGTGGTGCTCAACAGAACATTTTGCATGAGGAGCCATAAGCTAAACATTTGCTCTAAAACATGTACGTGTATCTATATGTCTATGTACGTGTAATTATAAAACCATGTGTATACACTTATCAGAATAAATCTCTAATGCTGGGTATGGTGGCTGACGCCTGTAATCCCAACACTTTGGGAGGTCAAGGCAGGTGGATCACTTAAGCCCAGGAGTTCGAGCAACACAGTGAAACCCTGTTTCTACAAAAAAATACACAAATTATCTGGGTGTGGTGGTGCATGCCTGTAGTCCCAGTTACTAGGGAGGCTGAGGTAGAAGGATTGCTTGAGTCTGGGAGGTCAAGGCTGCAGTAAGCCATGAGCATGCCATTGCTTGGGTAACAGAGCAAGACACTGTCTCAAAAGAAAAAAAAAAGAATAAATCTCTAACAAACACAATACATCAATAGTTGCCAATAAAGTTTAGATTAAATAGAATTTAGAAGAACATGACTTCACTAAGTCCAAATAAATACATAGATGTAACTTTTCCTGACTGGCCAAATTTCCAGTTTTCACTATTAAGTGTGACTCTGATGTTCATAAACAGGGCAAAGGAGGAAACAAAGTTAATTCACTCAACTTGTTCTTCAGAGTCTAAAAGTCTTCTGGGGCTTATGCTCAACTTTTACACAATGGCTTTGGCATTAAAAGTCTTTGCACAGGCTGCCTATAATCCCTGCACTTTGGAGGCCAAAGAAGGAGGATTGCCCTGAGCCCAAGAGTTTGAGACCAGTGTGGGCAGCATGACGAGATCCTGTCTCTACAGAAAATTTTAAAAACTAGCTGGGCATGGTGGTGCACGCCTGTAATCCCAGCTACTGGAGAGGCTGAGGCAGGAGCGTCGCTTGAGCCCAGCAGGTCGAGGCTGCAGTGAGCTGTGAGTATGCCACTGCACCCAAGCCTGGGTGACCCTGTCTCAAAAAAAAATAAAAATAAAAAAATTTTAAAGCCATTGCACAGTTTTCTCGGCTGCTGGAATAAATGCATCTTCTGCTAGCTCTAATTGCCCTAGTAAAAGAATATTATCTTTGACCACTGATCCTGAGAACCCAAATTCCCTGCAATTCCTTTACTAAAGGAAATCCCTGTCTTCTCTCCATTTCCAGCCCCTGAACGCTGTTTTTCTTACAACCAACAAAGAAGAGTATAAAGGTGTTTACAGAAAGAGCATCCCTGGGAGCCCCCTTTTCCTGGGACAGTTATTCTTCTTCCAAACAGAGAAGGGTTCTTTTAATAATCAAGTTACCAATTTATTCTAAACTCTCCCCTCCCAACCGATAGTTGAAGCTTGGAATGGCCATAAAAATAATATCACATCAAAAGCTAATTATGTTCCCCTTCCCACCCATCCTTCTTGCCAAGTAATCTTGGGTTTTGGCACCTTGTTTTATTGTTTTTTGAACATTAAAAAACAGCAGAAGGCAAGGGAGGCAGCAGAGAATGGGAACAGATTAAGCTTTAAAATAGAGGTGTCAAGGTGGTTCCCCGCAGGCTCTGTTCTGATCTAGCAATTGGTAATTTCAGATCCACTTGCTTTCATAAGCATCTGGATAGCAGTAGATTGAGCAGCAATTCAGGGATAGAGCCTTAAGCTGAATGAACTTACTTCTCTAGCATAACTATTGTTTTTCATGGTTTCCAGTGCAAAATAAATTTAAACAAACTTATAAAATATTTAAGTGAATAAACAACATGTGAAAAAAACAAATTCATAGAAATTGGCCAGTTGTTCAGAGCACATTTGCAAAACACTCTAAATTGGAGATCCTCAAACATTTTACTCACAACTCCCCACCTCCACTCAAAAAAAAAAGAAGTTTGAAAAACTGTGCAGCACTTTCTCACCTGTTTGAAGGATAACATCTAAAATTTTTCAACATAAGTTTAAATAGTTGCCAGGGATGCAATTTCCAGTGGATTGTAAATGTTAATATTGTAAACTAAACCCACAGATCACTTTTAAATGTGTCTGATGGAATCTAAATATCTGGGCAATTTAATACTCATTTTCATTCACTAAACAGATTACGAGGCCAGACATGGTGGCTCATGCCTGTAATCCCAGCACTTTGGGAGGCCAAAGTGGGTGGATCACCTGAGGTTAGGAGTTTGAGACCAGCCTGGCCAACATGGTGAAACCCCGTCTCTACTAAAACTACAAAAAAATCACTGGATGTGGTGGCACACTCCGAAATCCCAGCTACTCGGGAGGCTGAGGCAAGAGAAACTCTTGACCCTGGGAGGCGAAAGTTGCAGTGAGATGAGATTGTGCCACTGCACTCCAGTCTGGGCACAACAGAGCGAGACTGTCTGAAAAAAAAGAAAGAATATGAAAGTCGTTGTTTAATATTTGAAAATAAAACATCTTTTTTTCTTTTTATATCCATTCTACTTCTCCATATAATTTTATCCTAATGAAATTGATTCTTATCTCTGATTTTTTCTTTTTTTTTTAGACAAGGTCTTACCCTGCCACCCAGGCTGGAGTGCAGTGGCATGATCATGGCTCACTGCAACCTCAATCTTCTGGGCTCAAGGGATCCTCGTGCCTCAGCCTCCCTAGTAGGGGTGACTACAGGCACCCACTACTATGCCCAGAGACTTTTATTCTTTTTGTAGACATGGAGTCTTGCTATGTTGCCTGGACTGTCTCAAACTCCTGGCTTCAAGCAATCCTCCCACCTTGGCTTCTCAAAGCGCTGTGATTGCAGGCATAAGCCACAGCACCAGGAATTGTTTTGCTTTGTTTTTGAGATAGGGTCTCACTTTGTTGTCCAGGCTGGAGTGCAGTAAGGAGATCACAGCTCACCGTAGCCTTGAACTCTGGGCTCAAGGTATCCTCCTATCTCAGCCTCCCAAGTAGCAAGGACTTCAGATGCATACCGTCACACTCAGCTAATTTTTAAATTTTTAAAAATGTTTTGTAGACATAGAGTTTTGCTACGGCTGGGGTCACCCAGAATGGTCTTAAACTCCTGGGCCTAAGTGATCCCCCCACCTCAGCCTCCCAAAATGCTGGGATTACAGGTGTGAGCTACTGCACCCAGAAAAAAATTGTTTTATTAATCATACTGTCATACTTCTCTGTCACAAAATAGATTTAAAAGCTGCATCTATGACTGGAATTTGGAAGGAGAGTTGGAGGTAGGTTTATGATTTGAGGGACTGGAGCAAGCCTGAGAAACACTCAACAGTTTGCTTCAACATCATGCTCAGTGTGCTAGGAGCAAACAGCATGGCGTCTGGAACATAGATGTTTCCACCAGTTTCTCCCAGCAAACAAGCATCAGAATCTTGATGCGAGAAAGAGGGAGGCAAGTGTGAAAGTACTTTCTTAGCTAGGCATGGTGGCTCATACCTGTAATACCATCACTTTGGGAGGCCAAGGTGGGCGGATCACTTGAGGTCAGGAGTTCGAGGCCAGCCTGGCCAACATGGTAAAACCCTATCTCTGCTAAAAATAGAAGCCGGGCATGGTGGTGTGTGCCTACAATTCTAGCTTGGGAGGCTGAAGCAGGAGAATCACTTGAAACCGGGAGGTGAAGGTTGCAATGAGCCAAGATCACGCCACTGCTCTCCAACCTAGGTGATGGAGACTTCATCTCAAAAAAAAAAAAAAAAAAAAAAAAAAAGCGCTTTCTGTTTTTGTTTTTGTTTGTTTGTTTGTTTGTTTTTTTTTTTTTGAGACGGAGTCTTGCTCTGTCGCCCAGGCTGGAGTGCAGTGGCGCAATCTCGGCTCACTGCAACCTCCACCTCCTGGGTTCATGCCATTCTCCTGCCTCAGCCTCCCGAGTAGCTGGGACTATAGGCGCTTGCCACTACACCCGGCTAATTTTTTTGTATTCTTTAGTAGAGACTGGGTTTCCCTGTGTTAGCCAGGATGGCCTCGATCTCCTAACCTCGTAATCCGCCCGCCTCGGCCTCCTAAAGTGCTGGGATTACAGGCGTGAGCCACCGTGCCCGGTCAAAAAGTGCTTTCTCATGCAAAACTCTGTGAGACTTTGGGAGCATACAACAGGACTGCTTTGGTCTGAGGTAGAAGAACATGCCCGAAAAGTGATGGGGAAGGTTCATCTCTACTTCTGTAGGGCCACCTCTGCATAGGGAGCCATGGATGCTCTAAGGCTGCAGCCCTGGGAAGCAGCACACAGTATCACTATTTGCAGCCCCCAGGCCAGCACCTGCTCTGGTGGTGCCTGCCCCACAAGCGGTTGCAGACCCCAGCCCAGAACAAGAACTAGGGCTGTATCTGTGGGCAAGTCCATCATAATGGCACCAGCAGTCTCAGCACAGTGTTGCCAGAGACACCCCAACATCAGCCCCAGCATCCCTAGAGCAACATGTCTTCAGTGGTTGTGGTGACATCAGCCACAGCTGATGAGAGCAAAGTATCAGAACTGTGTTGTTCAGATGAGGGGCTGAGCAGCAACTTCAGGGGTGGCATTTCCTACATGAGCCAAAGAAAATGGCCAACACTCAAAAGACATATTTGCAAACCCACGTAAAACATTAACTAGGACCCCTCAAAAAGATTGGTATGGACTTGGGTGGGTTCCAGAGATACTGCAGTAGCAGAGGAAAGCCAGAACCAAGAAAGCATTGCTATTCTGCATGGATCTGCCTTTACTTATTTGCAGGACAAAAACTAGGAATTTTCCAGTCCTGCAGAGCACACAATTGAATTAAGAGAAAAGAATATTACTGTCGATCAAATCAGAATGAAGGGTAGAAGTAGCAAAGAAAAGAAGAAAAGCAGAAGTTAGCATGGCAAGACCGACCTTCCAATTCTTCTACAAGAGGAGAGAGAGGAAAAAACAGAGGCATTTGCCGATAATCAATATCTAGTTCCAATAAATAGAACCTTAACTGAAGGTCACTAAGTGGCTGATTTTAGTTGTGGTTTTTGTTTTGTTTTGTTTTTTTGAGACGGAGTCTCACTCTGTCACCCAGGCTGGAGTGCAGTAGCGCAATCTTGGCTCACTGCAACCTCTGCCTCCTAGGTTCAAGCCATTCTCCTGCCTCAGCCTCTGAGTAGCTGGGATTACAGGCGCCCGCCACCACACCTGCCTAATTTTTCTATTTTTTGTAGAGACAGGCTTTCACCTTGTTGACCAGGCTGGTCTCGATCTCCCAACCTCAAGTGATCTGCCAGCCTCGGCCTCCCAAAGTGCTGGGATTACAGGTGTGAGCCACCACACCTGGCCCATTTTTAGTTGTCTTTTCAGAGGGTTTGAAGATCTATAAATGAGAAGTAATGTAGATATATGCCAAGTATATCGTGGATGCCTGAAACAGAGAAAAATGGAGGGATGCAGGCAGGAGAAGAATCTGTACTCTAGAGAAGACAGCAATTTTTAAAAATGAGGCCCTACATCTGGCAAATCACCAAAAAATTAAAAATCGGTAGGCAGCTGAGCCTGGCACAGAACATGTTCTGAAAAGAACTCGCTGTATCCACTAGCATTCTCCCTTTGGGTTTTTTCTTTTTCCCAGAAAGATGAGAAAACAACCCTGTACTAAAACAGCTCTGAGCAGAGAAAGCATTTTGGCTCCTGAAGACAAGTCAGCATGTGCACACATTCCCAGAATCCCCCAGACCCCACCCCACATTAGCATGAAACTCCCTAAATCCCAGTTAGCTCTGCAGAGGTGAAGATGGACGCTAGGCTCTATTGCACAGCTGGGTGAAGAAAGCCATCAAGGTCTCTCCCACTTTGAAATGCAACAAGTCTCCAGGCTTTTGCCCATAGTCCACTACTTGATTTAGTTCTAGATGGCTTATCTAGTTGTTTGGTTTCTTTCACAAAATTGTAAGCTCTTTTCTTCTTCCTCTATATCCTCCATATTACCCAGGACATTGGACTGGGCTTAATAAATGCTGTTTAAGTGATTAAATACAACATTATTTAATTGCTGAGCAAAACAAGTCATTATCAGAGAGAATTTCGGATAGTCCCGAAAAATTCAGCCTCTGCAGATCCTTTAAAAGTGAATGTCCTATAGTAATACAGTAATTGCAGTGGAGCGGTGTAATTGCATTCCGCTGTTGCCTGGGCCGGATCCTGTCTTGCTGTGGGAATCTAGGAGTTGTATTTTGGACTGATAATTATGTACAGTGGGAAAAGGAGCAAAAAATGGGAGCAAAGGGAGTTCTAGGATATGCCAGACAACTTTTACATATGCAAACTCATCCATTTACGTGACAACACTGAGAAGTATTCATTTTACAGATGAAAAAAGCAAAGTTCATAAAGCTGTGAGAAATTGAATCAGGGATAAAACTGGAACTCAGATCAAACGGACTCTGAATTCGGGCTCTTTCCGGCACACCAGAGGTCCTCCTTTGGGATGGAAGAAGTCAGGGTTAGGGCATCCGGATGTCTGCTTGAGCTTGCTGACCTCCGGCTCCTGTGTGAGTCCCAGTCCCTGCCAGCCCCTTTCTTTTCCCATAACAGGCAAGGGTTTAAAATTACAGATCCACCAGAGCAAAGTGTCCCACTTCCCACAAAAAATTCTCATCCAAATCCTGAGTTCATCGTACCCTTCGAGGAACACGGCAGCTATTTACTGAAAGGAATCAAGTAAGAAAGGGGCTTTCCCAAGCCGGGCGTGGTGGCTCACGCCTGTAATCCCAGCACTTTGGCAGGCCAAGGTGGGCGGATCACTTGAGGTAGGAGTTCGAGACCAGCCTGCCAACACGGTGAAACCCCGTCTCTACCAAAAATACAAAAATTAGCCAGGCATGGTGGTAGGTGTCTGTAATTCCAGGTACTCAGGAGGCTGAGACAGGAAATTTGCTTGAACCCAGGAGGCAGAGTGTGCAGTGATCTGAGATCATGCCACTGCACTCCAGCCTGGGTGAAAAGGGCAAGACTTCATCTCAAAAAATAAAAATAATAAATAATAAATAAAGGGGCTTTCCTGAAGAGAAGGGAAGAAGACATCTAGGGATGCCACATGAGCCCACACGGAGTATCCCCGACCCCCTCCGCGCACATGTGGCTTTATTAGGCAAACTTTAACATTCACCTTGGAAATACCAACAACTCATACGGCAAAGGAATCCAGTGGGTCTTCCTAAAGCAGTCCTTTGCATGTCATTTGAGGCTTAGTTCCTACAGAATGAGCTCCACATCTTGTATTTGATCAACAGCTGCAGACTATTCTGTTCTGGTTTTCTTCTAATGATTTTCTTAAAAAAACAAAGCAACACCTGTCATTTGAAATAACAGCAATAATCATAGCAAACACATATAAAATACTTATAAGGTGTGAGGCATTATTATTATTATTTTCTCTCTCTTTTTTTTTTTTTTTTTTTTTTTTTTTGAGACAGAGTCTTGCTCTGTCGCCCAGCCTGGAGTACAGCGGTGTGATCTCCACTCACTGCAACCTCCACCTCCCGGGTTCAAGCGATGCTCCTGCCTCAGCCTCCCGAGTAGCTGGGATTACAGGTACCCATCACCATGCTCAGTTAATTTTTGTATTTTTAGTAGAGATGAAGTTTCACCATGTTGGCCAGGCTGGTTTCGAACCCCTGACCTCAAGTGATCCACCCGCCTCGGCCTCTCAAAGTGCTAGGATTACAGGTGTGAGCAATTGCACCCAGCCCCCACAGTTTCCTCTTACAATCTCTGTATTTACATCAGATTTGCAGACTGCCACTCAAAATGACTCCTAGCTCCATATTCATTGGTCAGCCCAGGAAAGAGAAACAATAAATCCTTGAATTGTTAGCAACCAAGGAGACTAGCTGGCAAGAGGGAAAGGCTAGAGTCACCTGATGCCATTTGTATCATTTGCTACCAGGAGGCAAGAAGTTAGGTTTGCCAAATAAAACAGAGGGCCGGGCAAGGTGGCTCAAGCCTGTAATCCCAGCACTTTGGCAGGCCGACGTGGGCAGATCATGTGAGATCAGGAGTTCGAGACCAGCCTGGTCAAAATGGTGAAACCCTGTCTCTACTAAAAATACAAAAACTAGCTGGGTGTGGTGGTGTGCACCTGTAATCCCAGCTACTTGGGAGGCTGAGGCAGGAGAATCGCTTGAACCCAGGAGGCGGAGGTTGCAATGAGCCAAAATCAGGCCACTGCACTCCAGCCTGGGTGACAGAGTGAGACTCTGTTTCAAAAAAAAAAAAACAAGAACAAAACAAAACAAGACACCGAGACACAGTATATCCCTATTTATTCATTTATTTAGGGACAGAGTCTCACTCTGTCACCAGGTTGGAGTGCAGTGGCGCGATCTTGGCTCGCTGCAACCTCTGCCTCCTGGGTTCAAGCGATTTTCCTGCCTCAGCCTCCTGAGTAGCTGGGACTACAGGTGTGTGCCATGGTGCCCAGTTAAATTTTGTATTTTTAGTAGAGGTGGGGTTTTACCATGTTGACCAGGATGGTCTCAATCTCTTGACCTCATGATCCACCTGCCTTGGCCTCCCAAAGTGCTGGAATTACAGACGTGAGCCACTGCGTCCGGCCATCCCTATTCTTTGTCCTGTTCAGAAACATATCCCCAGTTATTCCATGGACAGCAAACTATGGTCATTTCTGGCTTCAAAGACTCACTCTAACAACTCCTTAGACTTTTGATTAAATATGGCGGGTTTAACAAACACCTAATAAATCTATCAAAATGTTAATAACAAAGTGTCAGGGATAGAAAGGTAAAATGTTGGAAAGACCAATGAATGATATGTTAATATCTCTTTAGAAGAATTTAAAAAATGGATGGATGAGATATTATGCAGAATTGAGAACCCAACCATCTAAATGCCTGCAGAAAAAAAACGTTATTTTCCCCACTTACCCCCACCAGAGCCCCAGAGAGCATCATGTTTTGGAATCACCAACTAATATGGAAGATTGTATTAGGCACAGAACTGAAAAGATGGATATTGGATGAAAAGACTACATACACAGGCCAGGCATGGTGACTCATGCCTGTAATCCCAGCACTTTGAGAGGGCGAGGTAGGAAAATCATTTAAGTCCAGGAGTTCGAGACCAGCCTGGGCAATATTACAAGACCCCATCTTTACAAAAAAAATTTTAAACATTAGCCAGGCCTGGTGGCACACACTTGTAGTCCCAGCTATTTGGGAAGCTAAGGTGGGAGGGTTACATGAGACTGGGAGGTCCCCATTGCAGTGAGTGATGATCACATCACTGCACTCCAGCCTGGGCAACAGAGCAAGATCCTATCTCAAAAAAAAAAAAAAAAGACTACATACACAATATAGGTTGTCTCCTTTTCCTTATATATCCAGACATGCTACCTACCCACCCACCCACCCTAACTCCATCCCACACACATAGGAAACAAAAAATTATTGTCAATCTGAGTCTCTAGATTTAAAAGGGCCTGTTGTATACCTACCACAGAGGACCCAAACCACAAACATTACTGGGAAATTTCAGAACCTAAAAAAATAAAGAGAAGATCCTAAAATTTTCTAGAGAGGAAAAAAATACACAACAGTTTACATAAAAAGTATCAAAAATCAAAATGGCTTTGAATCTCTTCATAACAATAGCAGAAGCTATAGATCAATGGTTTAGTTTTTGATCTTCAAAAAACCCAAGGCGACTTTGTTTTTTGACTTCAAATTCTATATCCAGCCAAATTATGAACAAAGTATAAAGATAGAAAAAAAAAAAGATCTTTTCATGTGCTGGGCGTGGTGGCTCACACTTGTAATCCCAGCAGTTTGGGAGGCTGAGGCGGGTGGATCACTTGAGGTCAGGAGTTTGAGACCAGTCTGGCCAACATGGTGAAACCCTGTCTCTACCAAAAGTACAAAATTTAGCCGGGTGTGGTGGCACGTGCCTGTAGTCCCAGCTACTCCGGAGGCTGAGGTAGGAGGATCACTTGAACCCAGGAGATGACGGAGGTTGCAGTGAGTCGAGATTGCACCACTGCATGCCAGCCTGGGTGACAGAGTAAGACTCTGTCTCAAAAAAAAAAAAAAAAAAGATATTTTCACATATTTAAACCCACAAGTATTTTACCTTTCATACACAAGTGTGTATGACATACAGAATGATGTTCTTTGGAAAAATAAGAGAGAAAGCAAGAAACAGAAATTATAGAAACCGGAGAACGCAACACAGGATGACGGCTATATGGGAGCCATAGTGAACAACCAATTCAGGTTAGACTATGAGGAGAGGAGTCTCCAAGAAGACGATCTCCTGGATAAAACAAAACAAAACAAAACCGATGTACTTGTGTGAAAAATAGAATCAAGAGGCATATTACAGAGCTATTGGAGTATTTAGAATTAATGATTGCACAAATTTAAAAAAAAATATTGAGTCAATAACTCTAGGAATATTTAGGGACTTTGCATGATGATATCTTGTAATACAAAAAGCCAAGTTAAAAAAAATAAAATTCCAGGAACATTTTAAAATTTTAAATAAGAAAAGGAACATATGCTCTTCTACTTACCTCAGCCAAAAAATAAAAAACATTTACATAGTCATAATAATGTGAATTCCAAATATTGATTTACCCAAAACTTATGATATAAGTTAGGAAGAATGAGAAGTCGGGACAACAGTGGGGTAAGAAAGCCAAATCCTCATCTACGATAACAGATGATTACATTTCAAAATGGATTCAGTGAAACATGGTGCTATAAACACATTACTAAGAATGACGGAGGAAAATGCCATAGGGGATAGTTTTGAAGTAGATATCATTAGAAAGCAGGATTCCAGCTGGGAAGGCCTGGGAGACGGGTCTTAAAGGTTTTTTTTTATTTGTTTGTTTCTTTTTCTTTGAGATGAAGCCTCACTCTGTGGCCTAGGCTGAAATGCAATGGTGCAATCTCGGTTCACTGCAACCTCCACCTCCTGGGTTCAAGCAATTCTCCTGCCTCAGCCTCCCAAGTAGCTGGGATTACAAGTGTGAGCCACCACGCTTGGCTAATTTTTGTATTTTTAGTAGAGACGGGGCTTTGTCGTGTTGTCCAGGCTGGTCTCAAACTCCTGATCTCAAGTGATCTGCCCTCCTCAACTTCCCAAAGTGATTGGATTACAGGCATGAGCCACCGCGCCTGGCCAAGGGACTTAAAGCTCTAAACTACATTGATGAGTTACTTTGATACAAATTTAAATTAATTCACTTTAAATCATAGCTAGACTTTCCAGGTGTCTAGGGTGGCAGATGACATGTTTTTGCGTTTGCTAAGACTTGCAGAGGTCACTACCCGTAGTAATGGGTAGTAGATCACTACCTATCTAATTGTTGATGTAATTAGGAAAAAAAAAACCACAGCTTTAAAATGAGCTATTTTTGTAGTAACTGTATTTTTTGTTTACTTTCCCCTTTGCATTTATAAAATTATAACATTTAGAATTGGAAGAGACGGGAGATTGAATTAAGATGGTTAACTGAGCACAGATGCCTAAAAATGACAGAAAAGAGATTACAAGTTTAAAATAATAAACCCATAATAGGGCTGGAGAACAGGAAGGGGTATTCTTGGAGGACCAGAAATAAGAAGGAATATCTAAATAAGGGAAGGCAAGCAGGGTTGTTTCATAGAGGAGGCTGTTTTTCTGAAAGCAAACGACTGTTATAGAAGGAGAAAGTCATTCTGGAATGCTCCAAGCCTCCAACCCCAAGCTGGAAGTACAGATTGTGAGAAGTAAGAGGGGAGCCTGGAGGCAAACCTGGAGTTAACTGGCTTGGGACATGCATTAGGAGCAGCCAGATGAGATAAGCTCTGACCTCTCCTTGCCAAGTAGAGGTGTCTGCCCTTGGGTAGGAACAATGAATGTGAGCTTTGGAAGAAGACTTGCAAACACTCAGAAATAATAGGGAGTCCTCATATCCAGGAGACTGACTATGGGTATAGCTCACTTGACAGTAGGTATAGCTCACCCCTTCTTGAGAATGCTGGGAAGCAGAGAAAGCACTCTAGACAGGCTATAAGGACATGCCAGCCATCATATGAGTTCACACCTAAGAATGGGCAATCATTTTTTACAAAACCAATATCCTGAAGAGTGATATCAAACTCAATAAGCAGAAGCTCATTTTTTCTGAGGACACATAATTAATATCCTCAGAGAGATAAAAGAGGATATTGCATCCCTGAAACTGAACAGGAATTTTTTTTTTTTTTTTTAAATAGAGTCTCACTCCATCATCCAGGCTGGAGTACAGTATCATGATCATAGCTCACTGCAGCCTTGAACTCTTGGACTCAACCGCCCACCTCAGCCTCTCAAGTAGCTGGAAGGACTGAAGACAAGTGCCACTATGCCCAGCTAATTTTTTTTATTTTTTATTTTGTAGAGAGAAGATCTTACTATTTTACCCAGGCTGGTCTCAAACTTCTGGTCTCAAGTGATCCTCTCACCTTGGCCTCCCAAAGTACTGGGATTGCAGGCATAAGCCACCATGCCTTGGCCATTTTTTTTTTTCCTAAGGAAATGATTAGAGACATAGAAATCAAAACCACGGCCGGGCGCAATGATTGATGCCTGTAATCCCAGCACTTTGGGAGGCCGAGTGGGTGGATTATTTGAGGTCAGGAGTTCAAGACCAGCCTGGCCAACATGGTGAAATCCTCTTTCTACTAAAAATACAAAAATTAGCCAGGTGTGGTGGCACATGCCTGCAGTCCCAGCTACTCTGGAGACTGAGGCAGGAGCATCGCTTGAACCCGGGATGCAGCAGTGAGCTGAGATTGTGCCAACTGCGCTCCAGCCTGGGCAACAATGGTCAGAACGAGGATCTTTCAGATCCCATTTGTATTTTCCTTCCTACTGCATTATTGACCATCTCTGTGTTGACAGGGAGCTCACAATCTTATCAGTCTACTCTATTGTTGGAGAGCTCTAATTTAAAAGTTTAACAGTTCTCTTGTATTTTGAATTTTGTCTCCTTGCTCTTAAACCCACTGGTCCTGGCTCTACCTCTACAGCAAAACTAAGTCTGCTTCCTCTTCTATAGGAAAGCTTTTCAGATATTTGCAAACACTTTTGATGTCTGTCTCCTTAGTCTTCTTGTCTCTGACCCAAATAGTCAATTCATTGAACTGTTTTTCACCTGACAGCTTCCAGATGCTTTATTCTTCTGACAACCTTTCCCCTGAGTTCTTTTTAGATTATCCCCAGTACCTGGGATAGAAACAACTTGTGGCAGATCTGGAAGTGCACATATTTTGGGTGTGGCCTAAATTTTCCACAGTGGTATTATTATTATATAATTATAATTATTATTATATTATTATTACTGAACCACTGTTAATAATAACTTCTAAGCAGACATGAGTGGTGGTGCTTTCCTTGAAGAAACCCAGGGAATGAGTAGACTGTTTCTTCAATGTTTAATGTTAGGTTCATCTATTTAGTAAATAGTTATTACCCACGAGCTACAATCCAGAGATGGTGCTGGGTGCTATTGGAGCTTCCAAAATGAATGAGGTATAATTGCTGCCCTGAGGAAGTTTATAGTTTAGCAGGAAACTTAACAGACACATATAAATAAACCTCCAATGTAGAAAGTAGTACAGATGGTAGAAGAGTACAGATATAGAGCTATGGGATCCAAAGGAGATGCGTCATCTAAAAGCAGAAATGCTTCCTGATAAACAATATCTCAAAGGCCGGAGACAGGCTGGGCACAGTGGCTCATGCCTGTAATCCCAGCACTTTGGGAGGCTGAGGCGGGCAGATTGCTTGAGATCAGGAGTTTGAGACCAGCGTGGCCAACATGGTGAAACCCCGTCTCTAATAAAAATACAAAAATTAACAGGGTGTGGTGGTGCACACCTGTAGTCCCAGCTACTTGGGAGGCTGAGGTGGTTGGATCGCTTGAACCCGGGACATGGAGGTTGCAGCGAGCTAAGATCATGCCACTGCACTCCAGCCTAGGTGACAGAGCAAGACCCTCTCTCAAAAAAAAGGAAGGCTGGGGATGGAGTTCCTGCTGCCCAGACTCCTTGCTTGGACTTGGGTTATCTCTTTGCCCAGCTTTCTCTTCCCATCTTCTCCTCGGTTCGAGAGCTCTGTGCATGTCTCTGTTTGGTCTTATTGTTCCCTTCTGAGCTTAAAGATGGGCTGAGATGCCTAGCTGGAAGAACCAGCTTAGGGCTGGGCACAATCGCTTATGCCTGTAATCCCAGTACCGAGGCAGGAAGATCTCTTGGACCCAGGAGTTCAAGATCAGCCTGAGTAACACAGCAAGACCCCATCTCTACAGAAAGTTTTACAAAAGTACTTGAGTGGGTGGTGCTTCCTTATAGTCCTAGCTGCTTTGGAGGCTAGGGTAGGAAGATTGCTTCAGCTCAGAAGTTTGATTCCAGCCTGGACAACATAGCAAGACCCTGTTTCAAATTAAATAAATAAATAAAAGGTTAAATGGTAAATTTTATATTATGTATATTTCACCTCAATTAAAAAAAAAAAGAATCAGCCCATTCTTGGCCCTTAGATATTACAGAATTCAATTTCTCACCTCTTTTCCTGGCTTTGACCCACAGCTTCACTCCTCCTTCTAAGGACTGGGTTGAATTGGAGCTACTCCTGACGTGGGCCTGTCTCATGGCTGCAGTGATGATGATGAAAGAAAACTATGTTCCCAGAGCTGGGACTTGTCTTCAGCAGACACAGTCAACAGACTAAAGCTAGAACCCTCCAGGGCGAGGCTCACATTCTAGTCAGGGCTCATCTTCCCATAAACTTGTATGTAGCAGGCTCATTAATTAACCAGGAGGTTTGTTTGGTTCTAGTCTGGACTGGGGCTGACATGAAAAATCCTTATCCCCATCCCTGCCAATCTCGCCACTGTCACAAAAGCACTTTTTTTTAGACGGGGTCCCACTATGTTCCCCAGGCTGGTCTTGAACTTCTGGGCTCAAGGGATCCTCCTGCCTCAGCCTCCCAAAGTTCTGGGATTATAGGAGTGAGCCATTGCACCTGGCCAGAAGCACTTCTTATTTTTTATTTATTTTTTTTAACTCTAGAGACAAGGTCTCACTCTGTCACCCAGGCTGGAGAGCAGTGGTGTGATCATACCTCATTGTAGCCACTAACTCCTGGGCTGAAGCCATCCTTCACCTCAGCCTCCTGAGTATATAGAACTATAGGCACACATCACCATGCCCAGCTCATTTCTTATTGTTTGTAGAGACAGGGTCTTACTATGTTGCCCAGGCCAATCTCGAACCCCAAGAACTCAGGTGATCCTCCTGCCTGGGCCTTCCAAAGTGTTGGGATTACAGGTGTGAACCACTGTGCCCCAATCTGGAAGCTCATTTAGAAGGAGGCTCTTTCCTGGGTATTTCTTCCTCCATTGCCAGGACAGGACCTCATACTTAGGGTGGGCAGCCTCAGGACCTGGTGCTAGAGTTTTCAAATTGGTGACCAAGCCAACAGACTGAAATATTGTGTCATAAAGAGTGCTCTGGCCAGGCGCGGTGGCTCAAGCCTGTAATCCCAGCACTTTGGGAGGCCGAGACGGGTGGATCACGAGGTCAAGAGATCGAGACCATCCTGGCTAACACGGTGAAACCCCGTCTCTACTAAAAAATACAAAAAAACTAGCCGGGCGAGGTGGTGGGCGCCTGTAGTCCCAGCTACTCCGGAGGCTGAGGCAGGAGAATAGCGTGAACCTGGGAGGCGGAGCTTGCAGTGAGCTGAGATCCGGCCACTGCACTCCAGCCTGGGCGACAGAGCGAGACTCCGTCTCAAAAAAAAAAAAAAAAAAAAAAAAAAAAAAAGTACTCTATTCATTGATTTTGACAAGCGTTGTTTAATTTTAATTATTCATGATGCTTTATAGTCCACTAGAGACTGCCCACAAGTCCTTCAATAGGAAGCAATCCAGAAGAGTAACCGGAGACCACCTTGGTCTGCCTCTCAACTATCAGATCCTTTTTTGTTTGACTTTGTAGAGACAGGGTCTTATTCTGTCCCCCAAGCTGCAGTGCAGTGGCACAGTTATAGTTCACTGCAGCCTCAAATTCCTGGACTCAAAGGATCCTCCCACTTCAGCCTCCTGAGTAGCTGGGACTTCAGTCTTGTGCCACTATATCCTGCTAACTTTTAAATTCTTTTGTAAAGATGGGGTCTTGCTATGTTGTCCAGGCTGGTCTTGAACCCCTGACCTCAAGCAATCTTCCCACCTTGGCCTCCCAAAATGCTGGGATTACAGATGTGAGCCATGGCACCCAGCATCAAATCCCTCTTACAAAGAAAGAAGAGTCTTTCTGAGAAAGAAGAGTTATTTGTTCACTCATAAACATTTATTGATATTGACATGATAATTATATGTGTCTGATAACAGGTTTATGACAATAAATGGATCTGTGATTGATTAAATGAAAATTCACTCCTTACAGGTCCATAAGTATTCTGTTTTTATATGAAGACTCTTCCACCACAGTCTTGTAGAATCTAAAACAGCTGTATCTCTGGGTATTCATGGGGGCCAGTAGTGGCACATGTGTAATTGGTTGAATTATGTCCTGTTCCCTCCCAAATTCATTTGTTGAAGTCCTCAGTACCTCAGAATATGACAGTATTTTTGGAGATAGACTCTTCAAAGAGATAAGAAAGTGTCCTACTCTGTTTGGACAGCAATAACCAAATACTATAGACCAGGTGGCTTATAAACAACAGAACGCTATTTCTCATGGTTCTGGAGGCTGGGAAGTCAAGGTGCTGGCAGATTTGGTGTCTGGCGAGACACCTGCTTCCTGGTTCATGAGGACCACTGTGTTCTCACACGGTGGAAGGAAGAAGTGTGCTCTCTGGGCTTTCTTTCCTAAGGGCACTAATCCCAATCATGAAGGCTCCACCCTTATGGCCTAATTACCTCCTAAAGTCTCCACTCCCTATAGCATCACACTGGAGACTAGGATGCCAACATATACATTCTGGGGATGGGTTGCACACAAACATTCAGTCTCTAGCATTAAGTTTAAATGAGGTCATTAGGGTGGGCCCTGATCCAACATGAATGGTGTCCTTATAAGAAGAAAAGATTAGGACACAGACACAGAGAGAAAGAAGAGTACGTGAAGGAAGACACAAAGAGAAGATGATCGTCTACAAGCCAAGAAGAGATGCATCAGAAGAAATCTACCCTAGCCAGGCGCCGTGGCTCATGCCTGTAATCCCAGCACTTTGGGAGGGTGAATCACTTGAGGTCAGGAGTTCGAGACCAGCCTGGCCAACGTGATGAAATCCCGTCTCTATTAGAAACACAAAAATTAGCCAGGCGTGGTGGCACACACCTGTAATCTCAGCTACTCTGGAGCCTGAGGCAGGAGGATTGCTTGAACCTGGGAGGCAGAGGTCACAGTGAGCCAAGAGTATGCCACTGCACTCCAGCCTGGGCAACAGAGCAAGACTCCATCTCAAAAAAAAAAAAAAAAAGGAGAAGGAGAAACCAACCCTGCTGACACATTCATCTTGGGTTTCTAGCCTCCAGAATTGTGAGACAATCAATTTCTGTTGTTTAAGCCCCCCAGCATGTGGTACTTCGTTATGACAACCCTAGCAAACGAACACACTCTATCATTGCCCAGGCTACTTCTCTTGCAATTTAATAATCCCATTCCCTTCAGGGACATTTTGAGACAGAAATCATATCCAAGGCATTAGGACAGAACCGTTTCGATTCATGAAAGAATTGAAGAAATACACAGCTAATAAGTATTCCTAGCAACACAGTGTGCTTTAGGAAAAGAAAAAAATATGGTGGGGAAGGGGTTGGAATGTACCATGTCCCAGCTCAGCAAGCTGTTGATCTGCTAAAAAAGCATATTTGTTATTACTCATATTTCCTTCCAGTGTGGGAAGGCTCCTGGGAGCTGGCATTGCTGCATCAATGCTCAACACCCAGGCATGTGTTTACCACAGTCACCAGCACTTCAGTCAAATTGTGCAGTCTTTTAACAAGGACCCAGATTATAATTTATATGAATATGAAAACTCTCCAACTTTAATCTCCAAAGAAGGAAGCCATTTCCAACAGTCAGTGAATATAGGTGATTAGTGCCTTAGCTTTGTGCTCCTAAATGTCTGCCTTGTACTTCCCCTCCCTTTGAACCCTCTCCCCGCCACGCCCAACACACTCCACTGGAGCCATGGGTTCACACCACATTCCCAGCTTGGCCATGTCAAGATCCACTTTTGCTTCTCCAGGGAACATTTCTGGCTATGGTCTCCTCCTGTTGCCCTAATTTCTTGCCAGCATTTTGAACTATTTTCCCAGCTTTCCCCCTAATCTCATGAGCCTTGTGCCCAGTATGTTTCTTTTCCTTTTTCTTTTTTTTTTTTTCAAGACACAGTCTCATTCACTCACCCAGGCTGGAGTGCAGTGGCAGAATCACAGCGCACTGCAGCCTCAACCTCCCAGTGTCAAGCAATCCTCCCACTTCAGCCTCACCAGTAGCTGGGACTATAGGCACTTACAACCATGCTCAGCTGAATTTTTTTTTTTTTGTATTTTTTGTAAAGACAGAGTTTTACCAGATTACCACCCTCCTCCACCTCCCAGAGTGCTAGGACTACAAGCATGAGCTACAACACCTGGCCCCTGTGTGCTTCTTATAACAACCCCTCCATTCCCAATGTGACCATGACTGAGCTGCCTGGCTTGTAGATTCAGTTATTCCTCTGGAGAGCATCATCTGAATCTGACCTGCTCACCTGAACCAGGCCCATCAGTTCTCCTAGTTGATGGTTATGGTCCTGCCCATGTTCTCCTGACCTAATACACTATCTTTCCAGACCTAGTAAGAAGTCCCTAGGCAAAACAAGCTTTTTGCACAAATCACCTTATTACTGCCCAAAGTATGGCCAACATTTACATATTTCTCCCTTCTTCGAATCTTGTGGAAAGAATCTTTGTGCCCAACTCAATGGCAAAACAAATTCCATATTTACTGAAAGCTGGGCACAAGATTCTTCCCTGATGCTCTCTTCTATCAATATTACTAGTAGCAAGCCTACTTGGCAAACCTAAGGACCCAGTTTCCTTTCACATTGGAATTTATGTTAGATGCACGAGAAAATATCATTCACAAAATGCTCAACATCACTAATCATCAGAGAAATGCAAATTAAAACCACAATGAGGGATTATCTTACATCAGTCAGAATGGCTACTGTTAATAAGTCAAAAAAGCAACAGATGTTGGTGTGGATTCAGAGAAAAGGGAACCTGATTTGGTTTGGCTGTGTCCCCACCCAAATTACATCTTGAATTGTAATCCATAATCCCCACATGTGGTGGAAGGGATCTCATGGAAGGCAACTGAATCATCGGGGCAGTTTCCCCCATGCTATTCTCGTGATAGTAAGTTTTCACAATATCTGATGGTTTTATAAGGGGCTTCTCCCTTCATTTGGCTCTCATTCTCTCTCCTGCTGCCATGTAAAGAAGGTGTTTGCTCCGCCTTCTGCCATGATTTTAAGTTTCCTGAGGCATCCCCAGCTATGCAAAACTGTGAATCAATTAAACCTCTTTGCTTTATACATTACCCATACTCGTGTATGTCTTTATTAGCAGCATGAGAACGAATGAATACAGAACCCTTGTATACTATTGGTGGGAGGATAATTTATTACAACCTCTATGGAAAACAGTATGGGGATTTCACAGAGAACTCAAAATAGAACTACCGTTTGACCCAGCAATCCCACTGCTGTGTATCTATCCAAAAGAAAAGAAATCCTTATATAAAAAAGACACCTGCACTCGTATGTTTATTGCAGCACCAGTCACAATAGGAAAGACACAGAATCAACTCAGATGCCCATCAATGGTGGGCTGTATTTTAAAAATGTGGTGCATATAATACCATGGTATACTATGCAGCCATAAAAAAAATAATGAGATCATATCCTTGCGGCAACATGCCCGGAGCTGAAGGCCTTTATCCTAAGCAAATTAATGCAAAAACATCACACCACATCCCCAGCTTGGCCATGTCAAGATCCACTTTTGCTTCTCACTTATAAGTGGGAGCTATAATTCTCTATAAGTGAGAAGCAAAAGTTATGTTTAATTAAGATAACTTATTCCACATGTTCTCACTTATAAGTGGGAGTGAAACAATGGGTACACATGGGCATAAAGATGGAAACAATAGACAATGGGGACTCCAAAAGGTGGGGTGTTGGCAAAGGGATGAGGATTGAAAAACTACCCATTGAATACAATATTCACTATTTAGGTGATGGATACACTACAAGCCCAAACCTCACCATTATGCAATACATCCTTGCAACAAACCTACACGTGTACCCCCGAATCTAAAATTTAAAAAAAAAAACTTCACGAAATGTAAACTAAGATTTATAATGCTGCCCCCAACCTCTGTGAGAGCTCTCATTACAATCACCCTTTCAGTTTTGGGGTGTCATCCACTGAGCCAGCTCAATGACCTTACTCTGAAATGAACCTTCTCCCAACCCCTCACCCACTGTTAGGCTAGATGACAGATTAGTTTCTATCATCTTGCACCCCATTTCCTTTCTCTTCCACTTAACCACAGGCATGCTGTGTCACCTTGGATTCTGGGGTGCATTTCCATGCTCTTCCATTTCTTCTCTCTGCACTTTCTTTTCACACTATTTCTGCTTGTTCAAAACCAGAGCATTGTGTGTGCAGAGCTGTTTATGCCCGAGGCAACGCCAGGCCAGTATATGTTGGGAATAGCTAGGACCCTGCAGCGCATATTATTGCCCTATGGAATACTAATTGCCTTGCTGATAAATTGAGAAGGAAGAAAAGCCTCAAAGACAATGCCAGGCTCATTTTAGAAGAGAACCCTTAAAGCACATCTACAGAAACATCAGTCATTTAAAGAAACAATCCTTTTCTCTCTCCTAAATTTGTACTTCCTTGGGCTTCATCCTCTGCTCCTCTCTTAGCCATTTAAGGATCGTCCTTTAAAGGGCCTGAACAAGGCATACCCAGACAAAAATAAAATAAAATACAGAGCCTAGAATCAAGGTCTCTGCTGTTGTCAAGTTCAGGATTAGCTGAAAAAGCCCAGCCTTTCTGGTCTTGTCCCGTTATCATGAAACACCATTTTCCCAAGACATTCTTGTAATACGTCATCATTCACCAATCAGAGAGCCCAGTGGGGTGATATTTAATTCATGCCTGTCAATCACGACACAAAGAAAAGGCCTTCAGCTGGCCACCGAGAGAATCCTCTGCTGACCGAACAAAGAGTCCGCAGGGATCTGGTCCCAGCCACGAACTGCTCTCAGGAGCCAGCTCTGCCTCGCTACCAGGCCCTTGCGTGGTTTCAAAATAATTGAGGCTTTGGAGGCAGCAAGGCAGATTAAAGTGATTAAGCCGACAGAGCATCTCTGCAGCATGGTCAGGAGAGAATAAGATGGGGACTTTCATGTTTTAGCTCTTCAGTCGCAGATCAGCATGGCCTTGGCATTCGGCCTCTGCATCAAATCCAAATATTTGAATTTTAGAGTAAATTGCCATAGCTTAACCTTCTCAACTGGAGTGTGCATCAGCTCTGTGAGTTTTAAATGGATGTGTCAGCAAAACCAGTGAAACCAAGTAGTTGAGATATGAATCTGGTGTACGAAAACTCAAAAAGCTTCATTTCCATGCCTTGCATTTCTCTTTGGAAGCTGGAGGGATACGAATAATAAATAATTGAAATTAAACACTTCCGTTGCAATTGTTGGTAATGCAAACACAGGATTCAAAGGCAGCAGCTGGACAATAAAGGAACAGTTAGCTCACCAAGGAGTTTTTTTCTCCCCAAAACAGTCACTGGAGAGTATAGTGTTTTTATTCTCCCCGCCTCTCCTGTGCTAGTAATAGAATCAAAATGGATTTGTATTATATGTTGATACTAAGTAGGGGAACTTCAGTTTATGCATCTCAGTGATGCAAAATCTAATCCCATCTTTCTTTCTATCCCAAGAACCCTTTACATTTATCCTATCCTTTTTCCTCCAACACATTTTCATATTTGTTCATTCCACCTTAAGGAAGGTAAAAATTGTTTTACTAACTCTTTGTAGCCCCCTTTTCACACATGAAAAAACAATGAAGGAATCTGGCATAAAAATTAATCAGTGGTGGGGTGGAAGAACAAAAACAAAAGTAAATGGGGTTTGGAGACAGGAAAAGCCCAGTGTTGAATCTCAGCCCTCCAATTTCTAGCTCTCTGACTTTGGCAAGATGCTTAAACTCTTTGAGTGTTTTTTTTGTTTGTTTGTTTGTTTTTGTTTTTGTTTTTGTTTTGAGACAGAGTCCCCCAGGCTGGAGTGCAATGGCACGATCTCCCTGCAACCTCTGCCTCTCCAGTTCAAGTGATTCTCCTGCCTCAGCCTCCCAAGTAGCTGGAATTACAGGCGCCTGCCATCATGCCCGGCTAATTTTTGTATTTTTAGTAGAGACAGGATTTCGCCATGTTGGCCAGGCTTGTCTCGAACTCCTGACCTCAAGTGATCTACCCACCTCAGCCTCCCAAAGTGATGGGATTAGAGGCATGAGCAACCATGCCAGGCTAGATGCTTAAATTCTTTGATCATCAGTTTCGTCTCCTATGAAGTGGTAATAATATCTGTCTCACAGTAGTCTCACTGCAATTAAGTCAGATTACACAGGTGAGGGTTCCTGGCACATACTAGAAATACTTGGAAATACAGTCGTGTGTTGCTTAACAACAGGGATACCTTCTGAGACATGCATTGTTAGATGATTTCATTGTATTTTGTACAGTGTACTTACACAAGCCTAAATGGCATAGCCTATTACATAGCTAGGCTATCTGGTATAGCCTACTGCTACAAATCTGCACTGCATGTGACTGCACTGAATATTGTAGGCAGCTTTAACACAATGGTAAGCATTTATGTATCTAAACATAGCAAATGTACAGTAAAATATGGTATAAAGGATAAAAGTGGTATACCTACCGGGCATGGTGGCTCACACCTGTAATCCCAGCCCTTTGGGAGGCTGAGGTAGGAGGATCACCTGAGGTCAGGAGTTCAAGACCGGCCTGACCAACATGGTGAAACACCATCTCTACAAAAATACAAAAATTAGCTGGGCTTGATGGTGGGTGCCTGTAATCCCAGCTACTCCCAGCAATCCTGTAATCCCAGCTAATCCCAGGAGGCTGAGTGGGGAGAATCACTTGAACCCAGGAGGCTGAGGTTGCAGTGAGCCGAGATGGTGCCACTGCACTCCTGTCTGGACAACAGAGAAAGAATCATTCTCAAATAAATAAATAAATAAATAAAGTGGTATACCTGTACAGGGCAGCAAGCAGGAATGGCGCTTGCAAGACTGCAAGTTGCTCTGGGTGAGTCAGTGAGTTGTGGGTCAATGTGAAGGCCTAGGACATTACTATGCATTACCGTAGACTTACTTTATAAACATTGTACACTTAGGCAACACTACATTTATTTAAAATTTTTTTGTTCTTCAATAATAAATTACTCTTAGCTCACTATAACTTTTTTATTTTATAAACCAGACTTTTTAAAACTTTCAGACTCTTTTGCAATAATGCTGCTTAAAAGAAATACATTGTACAGCTGTACAAAAGTACCTTTCTTTTTGTTGTTGTTGTGACAGACTCGTGCTCTGTTGCCCAGGCTGGAGTGCAGTGGTGCCATCTCAGCTCACTGCAACCACTGCCTCCCACGTTCAAGCAATTCTTGTGCATCAGCCTCCCAAGTAGCTGGGACTACAGGCGCCCACCACCACGATCGGCTAATTTTTGTATTGTTCGTAGAGACAGGGTTTCACCCTGTTGGCCAGGCCAGTCTCAAACTCCTGGCCTCAAGTGATCTGCCCACCTCGGCCTCCCAAGCTGCTGGGATTATAGGCATGAGCCACCGTGCCTGGCCTATTTTCTTTCTTTATATCCTTATTCTATAAGCTTTTCTCTATTTTTACATTTTTTAATTTTTATTGTTTTACTTTTTAAATTTTTTTTGTTAAAAACTAAGACACAGATGTCAGCCTAGGCCTACACAGGGTCAGGATTACCAACATCACTGTCTTCCACCTCCATATTTTGTCCCACTGGTAGGTCTTCAGGGGCAGTAACATACACAGAGCTCTCATGCCCTGTGATGACAAGGTCTTCTCCTGGAATACTTCCTGAAGGCCCTTCCCGAGGCTGTTTTATGGTTAACTTTTTAAAAATAAGTAGGAGTACAAGCTCAAATAACAATAAAAAGTATAGTATAGTAAGTACATAACCCAGTAACATAAGTATCTATTAGCAAGTATTATGTACTGTACATAATTATATGCACTGAACTTTCGTATGACAGGCAGTACAACAGGTTTGTTGACACCAGCATCACCACAAACACGTGAGTAATGTAGTGTGCTACAATGTTAGGATAGTGACGATGCTACTAGGGATGTCTTGACAGAAGCATCATTATGTGGTGCATGACTGTAGTAGATTCCTCCTTATGCCAGGAGAAGGTTTGCAGTACAGCTGGAACTTCTGCCTCTAGCCAGGATGCCCCTGGACCACTGGCTGGCTCGGCTGATTCTCACATCTCACTGGGTTGCTGGCATCATTCTTAAACTAGATGCTCTTGGGTTCCCTTTCTGTCCCAGCAGCAACAGCAGCAGCAGCAGACCTTCCAGAAATTTCTCTCTTTCCTTTTATTTGCTGACCCTCGTATGGAAGCCCGGGACTGGAGAAATTTCAGGAAGAGATTAACCCTGTTAGACCCAGGGCCTTTTGTGCCCTGCATGCTCCTATAGTCTTAGGCTACAGTTAAGATTCCAAAAGTGGAATATCTGCAGGAAATTTGCCTTTCAAATATGACTGCCTTGGCCAGGCATGGTGGCTCAGACCTATAATCCCAGCACTCTGGGAGGCCGAGATGGGTCGATCACTTGAGGTCGGAAGTTCAAGACCAGCCTGGCCAACGTGGCGAAACCCTGTCTCTGCTAAAAATATAAAAATTAGCCAGCTGTGGTTGTGGGTGTCTATAATCCCAGCTACTCAGGAGGCTGAGGCAAGAAAATTGCTTGAATCTGGGAGGCAAAGGGTGCAGTGAGCCTAGATCACACCACTGCACTACAGCCTGGGTGATAGAGTGAGACTCCATCCTCAAAAAATAATAATAATTTTAGGCTGGGCACAGTGGCTCATGCCTGTAATCCCAGCACTTTGGGAAGCCGAGGTGAGCGGATCACAAGGTCAGGAGATTGAGACCATCCTGGCTAACACGGTGAAACCACGTCTCTACAAAAAAAAAAAAAAAAATAGCCAGGGGTGGTGGCAGGCGCCTGTAGTCCCAGCTACTCAGGAGGCTGAGGCAGGAGAACGGTATAAACCCAGGGGGCAGAGCTTGTAGTGATCTGAGATCGTGCCACTGCACTCCAGCCTGGGCTACAGAGTGAGACTCCATCTCAAAATAATAATAATAATAATAATAATAATAATAATAATAATAATTTAAAAAAATTTTTTAAGTGCTTGCTTGGCCTGGTGCGGTGGCTCACGCCTGTAATCCCAACACTTTGGGAGACTGAGGCGGGCAGATCACTTAAGGTCAGGAGTTCAAGACCAGCCTGACCAACATAGTGAAACCCTGTCTCTACTTAAATAAAAAATACAAAAATCAGCCGTGCCTGGTGGTGGGTGCCTGAAATCCCAGCTACTCGGGAGGCTGAGATGGGAGAATCACTTGAACCCAGCAGGCAGAGGTTGCAGTGAGCTGAGATCATGCCATTGCACTCCAGCTTGAGCAACAGAGTGAGACTGTCTCAAAAAAAATGTATCTGCCTTATAAGGTGGGAAGCAATAATGATAGCATTAAAGTTTAAAAATGCAAGTTGAGGCCAGGCTTGGATTACAGGCATATATATATATATACATATAATATTCTAGCATCTGAGAGGTTAAGTAAATATCCTAGCATGCCAGAGGATTAGGGCTAAGAGAATATGTGATTTTTAAAATTTTATATATATATGTATGTATATACATATATATGTATACATACATATGTCATTTCGCCTGGAGAAAAAATTATATATACACATATATAAATAATTTTTAAGATCACATATTCTCTGAGCCCTAACCCTCTGGGATTCTAGGGTATTTAACTTTAGATCTTCTTAGGGTTTTCTCACCCACATCCCGGGACACAGTTCCTGAGCCTTACACAGCACTGGGTCGTTGTTGGGGATAGAAGGTGGGGGATTCAAGCTTATCTTTGAGATGTCTACATGGGCCACGGGCCCCCAGTCCACACGGACCCTTCAGTCATGGCCTCACCACACTCGGAATAAAGGAATCTTCTATTAGGCTGGGAAGTCCAGTGTGCGTGGTCTTTTTCCGTCTCTGAATTCTTGCCTCTCCCTCTTCCTAGGCCACTCCCAGGAGGTAGCTCTTATTCCCCATGGCAGGAAAGTTCCTCCCAGTCTGGTTTTCGCCTACTTCTCAGCCCGCCTCTGTCCTGCTTTCACAGACATCCTCCACGGCTGCTATACCACGAAGCCACCTGCAGCTCGCCAATCTGCCATGATCCCTCATGCCTTCTTGCGTTGCATTCCTGGGCCCTCTACCTGGAATATCTTTCCACGCCCTCCTCCCAACATATGTCAGTTGTTATTCATTCCTAAGTGAAAGCTGACTTGTCACCTCCTGCAATGAGTCATCTTTCGTGCCGTCTACAGGTTCTACATTGGCTCCTCCTCCATGCTACTTGCATAGCACATAAGCCCCCTGGCACCCATTCCATTTTATTGTAATGGCCTGGGTGCATGTCTGTTTTCACTACTCATCTAAACACAATCTGAGCTTCATCTTTCTTTCTCCAGCCACTGCCTGACATACAGCAAGTGCTCGGTTTAGGCTTGTTAAGGCAATTTTCCTAACAGCATCCCTACCCCTTAGCCTTCTCTCCTAATCACCCTTGCCCTCTGTGCTTGAATTGATGGCAGTGCTGTCCACATTTGAGCCATTTCACTATTAATGTGACCACCAGGGGACCACAGGTTTGAATGAATGAATTACATGTTATCTCTACTAACCTCCTAATTACAGGGATCTTAGTGGTCAGCCAGTCCAACCTCCTGTTTAGCACAGAACTCACCTTATGAATAGTCACTCCATCTCTGCTTAAATAATTCCTAATGCTCTTACATCAAGTGGATATGAGCTTGTCACAGAAAACACTAGCATGTGGGGTAAACATTAGCAAGAAAACATCTTGGTAGAAAGAGGAATCATCACTCTGTTGATGAGGACAGAGCAGTCCAGAATGATGCTGGGAAAAAAAAAGGACATTCTGTTTTCAGGGGAGTTTATTTTTCTTCCAGATTGCAGGCCAGGTGAAAAGGAAGCTTGACTACCCTAATCTTGTGAGCTGTGTTCTGTGGGCTGGTTTTGGCTGAAATTCTCCAGGTGAAATGACTGGAGCCCTCTGCTCTGTCTTCGAGGAGCCTTTGTTATCTCCACAGTGAGTTTTGGACTCTAACAGTTTTTGGAGAAGAAAAAAAGAGGCGAAGACAGTGGCTCTTTGTGTCTCTCAAAGGAGGCACTGTTTCCTTGGGTTGGCACGGCCCACCGGCAACGTGCTGCCCTTCATGCCTGATGGTTTTCATGCCCGGACACACAGACTGTGTGGTACCAGCCTTCTCGCAGGACAGAAAGGATGGTTGTCTCCTGTGTTGCAAGAGTAACTTCCAAAGCAGCAAATGGAGATAACCATCTGATCACAATGGTCAATAATTCATCATCCCCTCTTTTTATGTCTCCATGATGCAGGTTTAGGAGAGCACTAACAGCACTAGCATTTGCAGCCAACAGGGGTCTTGAGCTTAGAAGAACTGGAGTTTCTAAGAATCTCTCTCATATTTCCTTTATTTAGATTCATTATCCAAAGTTGAAAGTCAATGACACCTTAATCTTTATAAATAGCTGTCTGTTTGGTGCAACCTGAACTTGCAGAGTGATATGATTTGGATTTGTGTTCCCACCCAAATCTCATGTCAAATTGTAATCCCCAGTATTGGAGGAGAGGCCTGGTGGGAGGTGACTGGATCAGGGGGGCGGACTTACCCATTGCTGTTCTCACGATAGTGAGTTCTCACGAGATCTGGTTGTTTGAAAGCGTGTAGCACCTCCCCCTTCTCTCTCTTCCTCCTCGTATGGTCTTGGCCTTCTGCCATGACTGTAAGTTTCCTGAGGCCTCTCCAGCCATGCTTCCTGAACAGCTCCTGAACTGTGAGTCAATTAA
This sequence comes from Rhinopithecus roxellana, assembly GCF_007565055.1. Lineage (NCBI taxonomy): Eukaryota > Metazoa > Chordata > Mammalia > Primates > Cercopithecidae > Rhinopithecus > Rhinopithecus roxellana. The sequence continues at coordinate 108,867,767 of NC_044559.1, forward strand.
ACCTGTTTTCTTCATAAATTACCCAGTCTCAAGTAAATTACCCATTCTCTTTATAGCAATGTGAGAATGGAGTGATTTTGTATCATTCATTCTTTTTTCTTTCTGTAGACATGGGGTCTTGCTATGTTGCCCAGGCTGCTCTCAAACTTCTGGCCTCAAGAGATCTTCTCGCCTCTGCCTCCCAAAGCACTGGGATTACAAATGTCAGCTACCGTGTTCAACCTCATTCATTAATATAGTTAAACTTTTGGTGAGGACCAGCTCTGTGCCCCTGCTGTGCCTGGTAATGAGGATAAGGATTAGACAGTAACTATTCATGGAGTGTCTTGAAAACCCAGAGGAAGAGCTCCTGAAACATGGCCAGTGGGAATCATGGAAGGCCTCTCAGTGTAGGTGGTGATGGAGCTGTCATGTGAATAAAGAGGAGTCAGCGAGGGGCTGAGTGGGGAAGGGGCGTGCAGGATTGTGCAGGTATAAAGGAAACTAGGCACACACAGAGCATGGAAATTAATTCTTAATGGCTGGAGTGTGGGGTGTATATTAGGAGAATGGCAGGAGATATTGATGAAAGTAAAGAGAGATTTTGAAAACAAACCTTGAGTGCCATTTGATTTTTTTAAAAAATTTTTTATGCTGGGCAAGGTGACTCATGCCTATAATCCCAGCACTTTGGGAGGCCCAAGCGGGCAGATTACCTGAGGTCAGAAGTTTGAGACCAGCCTGGCCAACATGGTGAGATCCTATCTTTATCAAAAAATACAAAAATTATCTGGATGTGGTGGCACACGCCTATAGTCCTAGCCACTTGAGAGACTGAGGCAGAAGAATCACTTGAACTTGGGAGACAGAGGTTGCAGTGGGCCAAGATGGTGCCACTGCACTCCAGCCTGGGCCACAGGGCAAGTCTCCATCTCTAAATATATATATATGTATATTTTGAGATGGGGTCTTGCCCTGTCACCCAGTGTGGAGTGCAATGGTGCAATCATAGCTCACTGCAGCCTCAACCTCCTGGCCAAGAGATCTGGCTTCAGCCTCCCAAGTAACTGGGACTATAGGTGTGCACCACCATGCCCAGCTAATTTTTAAATTTTTTGTAGAGTCAGAATCTTGGTATGTTGCCCAGGCTTGTCTCAAACTCCTGGGCTCAAACCATCCTCCTGTCTTGGCATCTCAAATCATTGGGATTATAGGCATGAGCCACCATGCCTGGCTGGATTTTAGATTTTATCCTGAAGGTATCTGGGGGCTTCTGAAAGATTTTCTTTCACTGGATAGTGACATGATTGGACAAAGCAGACAGATTATAGGTCAAAACAATCACACATGGAAGGCCACACATCCTCAGTGGCTCATGTTGGCCCAAAGAAACAGTGTTGCCACAAAAGATACCAACACAAGTTTCAGAAAACTGGATACTGTCCTTCATTCCTACTGAATTGCATTCTTAGGGGCAGGGAGAGTTGCTTTTGTACTCTGTACTATGAAGAGATACCTGGTCTAAGAGATATGTGGTAAGTGCTCAACAGATGTTTGTTGGATGAATAAATAAAGGAAGGAATAGGAATAAATGAGTGCTTCTGCACTCTGGGAGAAGAGGGAACAGGTATAATCCCTCTGTGATGGGATTTCATATTCGACTTTCTGATACTTGAAGATCAGTATTTCTTTTATTTATTTATTTAATTTTTTTGTAGAGACAGGGTCTGGCCATGTTGCCAAGGCTGTTCTTGAATGCCTGGCCTCAAGCGACCCTCCTTGCCTTAGCCCCCAAAGCCCTGGGATTATAGCCATGAGCCACTGCACCCTGCGTAAGACTGTTATTTCTCTTTTTTCTTTTTTTTTTTTTTTGAGACGGAGTCTCACTCTGTCACCCAGGCTGGAGTGCAATGGTGCAATTTCAGCTCACTGCAAGCTCCACCTCCCAGGTTCACACCATTCTCCTGCCTCAGGCTCCCAAGTAGCTGGGACTACAGGCACCCGCCACCATGTCAGGCTAATTTTTTGTATTTTTAGCAGAGATGAGATTTCACCGTGTTAGCCAGGATGGTCTCGATCTCCTGACCTCATGATCTGCCCGCCTCAGCCTCCCAAAGTGCTGGGATTACAGGCATGAGCCACCGCACCCGGCCAACTGCTATTTCTTTAGCCTGATATTTTCAGATTCTGCATCCTTAGCTCTTTCAACTATTCCTATGTAATGTCATTTTTCCCTACCATCCTTATTGAATTCGTTCTCATCTGTCATTTTCCCCCTGATTAAAATGTGGTCCCAAGAAAAAAACGAAGGCTGAGTGTGGTGGTTCATCCCTATAATCCCGGCACTTTGGGAGGCTGAGGCGGGGGATTGCTTGAGCTCAGGAGTTCCAGACCAGACAGGGCGACATAGTAAAACCCTGTCTCTGCAAAACAAAACAAAAAAAATACAAAAATTAACCCAGCATGGTGGTAAGCACCAGTAGTGTCAGCTACTCAGGAGGCTGAGGCAGGAGGATCACTGGAGCCCAGGAAGTCAAGGCTGCAGTGAGCCGTGATCACACCACTGCACTCCAGCCTGGTGACAGAGCAAGACCATGTTTAAAAAAAAAAAAAGGAAACAAAAGGCTCCAGGGATAAAAAGAAAAAGAGAGAGACAAAAGCCTCCAGGTGAGGCTGGGCATGCGATGGCTCACGCTTGTTGTAATCCCAGCACTTTGGGAGGCCAAGGTGGGCAGATTACTTGGGCCCAGGAGTTCAAGACCAGCTTGACTAACACGATGAAACTCTGTCTCTACTAAAAATACAAATAATTAGCCAGGTGTGGTGGTGGGCACCGGTAGTCCCAGCTACTCAGGAGGCTGAGGCAGCAGAATCACCTGTACCCGGGAGGCAGCGGTTGCAATGAGCCGAGGTCACACCATCGCACTCCAGCCTGGGCAACAGAGTTAAGATTCTTTCTCAAAAAAAATAAATTAATTAATTTAAAAAAGGGTCCAGGTGAGCTCTGGCCTCAGAGAAGGCTCTCAGGACTCTATCTGATTGATTTTCATCTCAGTTTTACCTGGCAAACACTTAACACTGGTGACTTATAGTGTGCCTCCAGTAAATTAAAATCCTGAAATATTTTCCATATATTTGACTTTTATGCCATATCTCCTTCCACAAAACTAAACTAAAATTTTACCTGGGTGTGGTGGCTCACACCTACATCCCAATACTGAGGCAGGAGGATTAACTGAGGCCAGGAGTTCAAGACCAGCCTGGGCAACAAAGCGAAATCCTGTCTCTACGGAAAAATTAAAAATTAGCCAGGTGTGGTGGCGTGCACCTGTAGACCCAGCTCCTCAGGAGGCTGAGGTGGAAGGATCATTTGTGCCAAAGAGTTTGAAGTTGTAGTGAGCTAAGATTGTGACATTGCACTCAGCTTGGGTGACAGGGCATGAATGACCCTGTCTCAAAAAATAAATAAATAAGTAAATAACATTTAAATATGTCCCCTATTTGGTATATATGGTTTACATCTTTTAGATACAAGTGTAGAGTTCTGCATTTAGTTCTTTTTAACCTCAAGTCACTTTCTTGGGCACATTATTGCAGCCTATTAAGGTCATATTAGCTACATCTTCCAGCTTCATGTCATCTGCAGACATGAGCAACGTGCAATCAAAGTCCTAATTCAAACCACCAGTAGAAATGTTTAGCAGGCTAGATCCCTGTGGTTTAGCAACTAGAAACTTCTCTCAGGCTGGGCTTTTTCAAACTGTGGTGGTAATCCTTCATTGGGTAGTGAAATAATTTTGTTGACTAAAAATAGCATTTTTAACAAATAGCATAGAATAGAAGAGAGTATGTCAGAATTTATTGCATATAGTAAGTGCAGGTTTTATTTTGTGAAACTTTTCTTTCACTCATACACCACACACACACATTACTAAGGTCTGTGTAACACAAACACAGATACAAATAATATTATCACATGAATCACATAATTAATTTGGAGAATAAATATTGTACTACTTCTTTAAAACATAGTACATTTTTTTAAAACATAAAAGACAAATAGGTTAACATATAAATGAACAAAGAGCCTTGTTATTACACTTCTACTTCTTGACTTTTTTTTTCTCTTCTTTTCTTTTCTTTTCTTTTTTTTTTTTTTTTTTTTTTTTTTTGAAACAGAGTTTTACTCTGTAACTCAGGCTGGAGCGCAGTGGTGCAATCATAGCTCACCTCAGCCTTGAGCTCCTGGGCTCAAGAGATCTCCCACCTCAGTCTCCTGAGTAGCGGGGACTGCAGATGCATGCCACCCCACCACATACAGCTAATTTTTAAAATGATTTAATTTTTGTAAAGACAAAAATTACTTATGACGTTGCCCAGGCTGATCTCGAACTCCTAGCCTCAAGTAATCCTCCCACCTTAGCCTCCTGAGTCACTGGGTTTATATATTCATGAGCCACCACCTGGCCCTTAATTCTTGAAAACTAAAGCTCTGATAGTTTAACAGAGAACACTCTTCTATTGACAAGTGTTTTGTAAAACTGTATTCTAGAATATTCCAGGGTATTCCAGTGTCTCAGAACCACTGTGGGGCCTCTGGGCCTCCAATCCCAGTTTAAGTAGCTCTACTCCTACTCTGTTTTTGTATCTATGGTGCTACATAAGATTTTATTTGGGGGCGCAATTCAGGTGGGGGGTGGGGGAGGAATTTCTCCTGGCTTGAAAAAACATAAAAGGCCAGGTTCAGTGGTTCACACCCGTAATCCTAACACTTTGGGAGGCCAAGGAGGGTGAATTGCTTGAACCCAGGAGTTCAAGGTCAGCCTGGGCACCATGGTGAGACCCCATATCTCTACAAAGACTACAAAATTTGGTTGGGCATGGTGGTGCACACCTGTAGTCCCAGCCACCTGGGAGTCTGAGATGGGAAGATCACTTGAACCAGGGAAGCTGAGGCTGCAGGGAGCTCTGATTGTGCCACTGCACTCCAGCCTGGGCGACAGAGTGACACTCTGTCTCAAAAAATAAATAAATAGGCCGGGCGCGGTGGCTCAAGCCTGTAATCCCAGCACTTTGGGAGGCCGAGACGGGCGGATCACGAGGTCAGGAGATCGAGACCATCCTGGCTAACACGGTGAAACCCCCGTCTCTACTAAAAAAATACAAAAATCTAGCCGGGCGAGGTGGCGGGCGCCTGTAGTCCCAGCTACTGCGGAGGCTGAGGCAGGAGAATGGCGTAAACCCGGGAGGCGGAGCTTGCAGTGAGCTGAGATCCGGCCACTGCACTCCAGCCTGGGTGACAGAGCGAGACTCCGTCTCAAAAATAAATAAATAAATAAATAAATAAATAAAAGATTGAAGGCTACTAACAAAGACCAGCCTTCCTAATAAAACTAGTTAGAAAACATCCTTGACTTGCTGAATTCAGCAAATATATTGTCATCAATAAAGTTTTTTTGTTGTTTAGTTGGTTGGTTTTTTTTGAGACAGAGTTTCACTCTTGTTGTGCAGACTGGAGTGCAATGGCGTGATCTCAACTCGCTGCAACCAACCTTCGCCTCCCAGGTTCAAGCAATTCTCCTGCCTCAGCCTCCCAAGTATCTAGGATTACAGGTGCCCACCACCACAGCCAGCTAATTTTGTATTTTTAATAAAGACGGAGTTTCACCATATTGGTCAGGCTTGTCTTGACCTCCCAAACTCAGGTGATCCACCTGCCTCCGCCTCTCAAAGTGCTGGGATTACAGATATGAGACACCTCGCCTGGCCGGACCAATCAAGTTTGGCCTGAAATTTATGTTAGGACCATTACTCATGATGACGTGTGTCCTTCTTTTCAACCTAAGCAATACGTTTTCTAGGTCCTGATGTTCATGTATTGATTAGTAGTAAATTTGACAGGTTTTGGGTTTTTTTTTTTTTTGCAGTCAACAACTACCTTGTAGTGGTTGATAATAATAGTTCCTGTAGACTCTCTTTGCATGTAGTGGTCCTTGGGCTATAACTAGTTTTTCTTTTGTAAGTGTGTCAAACAGCTGTTCTCAGATATTCTAATTTGCTTTCTTCTAGGCTTATGGTAGAACTGAACTTTGTCCTACTGAAATTGCTCATGGCCATGTGATGTGCTTTGGCCAATGAAATGAAACTGAAGGTGATCTGTGGACTCTTCTTGGGGGAGGCATTTCATTGCCAGTGGCAGGTGCCTTACTGCTCCCTTCCATGTCCCACGTTGATTAAGAAAATAACAGAGCAAAGCATGCTTGCAAACCCATGCTAAACATGTAGCATAATGAAAAATAAGCCTTTGCTGTCTTAAGCACCTGAGATTTGGGATTTCTTTGTAATTAAAATATAAACTAGTCCACGTTAATATGTGGTTTATCATACATTTCTTTTCCTGTACATTAAGCTGTATTTCTTTGTTGTACTTTGTGTCTTTGTTTCTATAGTGATAAATGTTGATTATTCTTCTTACAGCTCCATACTATTTATTGAGCTATAATAATTTTCTCTTCTGATTTTCCAGTGAGTTTTTTTTTTTTTTTTTTTTTCTGTGAAAGAGTCACATTGCAAGAATCTTTCTTGAATGACTATCAATAGTGGGAGAGTTGGAAGAAATACTTTTTTCATGATATTTGGCAAAGAAAAAATATACTTCTTTTTAGAGGAGCTCCACCCTTCAGCTGCAACTCATTACTGTCTACCTAAATGCACTAAACTAGCCAGAAAGCAAATGTTTCCCATTACAAATGACATTTATCAGCTAGTCTCAGGAATCAGTTTCCTTCGAAATTGATCTAGTTTGGAAGTCACAGTTATGACTCACTACTGGATCTTTTAGTGCTTTCAAAGTATAAAAGTACAATGGGTGATATGATTAACATTGATCCATTGCATCTTTTGTACATATATATCAACCATAACATTTATTTCTCCAAGAAGACATATTTTTGGCTACCAGCATCAGAATGCCTTCCTTAATATGTCTGGTAGTCTTTCATTTGCATTAATGCTTTACATTTTGAAGTTTTTCATATAACGTATTCATTAGTATATTTTTAGAATCTGTTATTTGAGTTTGCACTGTTGCCCATACATCAAATTATATTGTTAAGACAATGGTTGAGTAAATGCCATCCAGACTTGAAACCTGATTGAAGTATAAGAAGTCCCCAACTTCCATATGGGTTATGTTCTGAAGATTGATAGTCTGCATTTTGGGGCATGGGTGACATTTCCCAGAAATAAAAATTCTGAGATTCATCGTTAGTTCCCATCCCAGTCATCCATAGCTGAGTTAACCCCTAAAGTAATTGACATACTTCTTTTGTGTGGTTATCTTAGAAGTCTAATCACCATTTACAGCAATGTTTGAAAAAAACAATCTGTTGGCATTGACAAAAGGCATACATTGATTTGGAGAAAATGTTTGTACCCTTAATCTATCTTAGAAGAAGGGAAGAAATGTAAAGCCCTAGGAACACATTGTATTTATTTATTTTTTTAGAGATGAAGTCTCACTATATTGTCCGGGCTGGTTTCGAACTCTTAGACTTAAGCAATCCTCCCACCTCAGCCTCCCAAAGTGTCAGGAACACACTTCTTATCTCTTTTACAGCCGTGGAAACAATGAACCGCTGGCATGTGTTTTTAGAAAGAATGTGGAAGTATAGGAACTTTTTCCTTTTTGTGGTAATTGAGGTGAGTATCTTAGAACATCTGGTATGGCTTAGGATGGATGGTAAGATAAAAAGATCTTTGTACATCAGAGATTTCTCATTTCAAACTCAATTTCACACAGTGACATAAATGATACTTGAAACAGATCCATGTAAAAGCAACATAATGTAAAATTAACTCCAATGGGGTCTCACCTTCTCACTCTGACTTTCTAGTTGTAAAGTATTGATCATAATCTAATAGGACTGCAGTCTAACAATAATTTTTAATGAGATGATGCAGCTATAAAACCCACATTCCAACCAGTCTATCCCTACAGTGCTACGTGAAGAAGGAATGAAATGACTTTGAAACTCCAAAATTTGTCAATGTAAAACAAACAGTATCTGCTTATGCAGTCATAAATTATAGGTGCCCTGGTATCCTGCCATCTTAACTCAAAGTCGTTCAGTATTGAATCAATAGGAACTTAGTTTTTAGGTATTGTTGGCTCCAGTTTGAAAGCTATAAAATGGTGGCCTATGGACAAGAGAAGAAACTAAGAAGAAAATACATAACTCATTGAGGAACTTACCCAATTCTGCCTTTGACCATTATGATACAGTGCTATAAACTCAAGAAAAAGGGTTTTTTTTTCCCCTGCTAAGAAAATTTTTTCAAAGGAAATAGAGAATGAGATGAAAACAGTGCTTGAACTTTTGAAATCTTTTAGGCACAGCTATGATTCAGTCATTCAATAACACTGACAGCAAAATCCTTCCCACCACGTCTTGAAGAGTGAAACTAGAGTCAACCATGAGGTTAAATGGTCTTGAGAAGATTATCTTGTTATTGTAAAACTGCCTAGAAGATGAATGGAATTTTCTCTAAGTCACTAGTATTAACCTGTTTGCTAAGTTGAATAGAGAATGCCAGGCCCTTTGAAAAATCTGGGAGAAGCTGAAGCAAAAATAAAAAGTAGGAGATCTTGGTTGTAATTTTGTCTTGGCTGTAATGTCTCTTCTGTGCTCTACTAATTGCCTGGTCATTTTGACAACTGAGAGTTAATTTACCTTCTGCACTGATATCTTCTTGAATTACTTGCTTTTTAACTCTCTTCCAACTTTGATACGTTCATGTCTCAGTGACTTATTACTGTAAGATATAGGCATTTCTAGGTACTAAAAGGTGGACAGTCATTTATATTATGTCAGTGGTAAGTAGCAGTGGTAACAGCAGGCTACCGTTCATTGAATATTTACTACAGGCAAGATTCCATGCTGAGTCCTTTATATGGATCATCTCATTTAATCTTTGAAATATCATCAGAGATTTGATATAATTTGCCCAAGTCCTCCTAGCTATAAAATACCAGATGTAAAAAGAGTAGGCTAGGCACGGTGGCTCACACCTGTAATCCCAGCACTTTGGGAGGCCAAGGTGGGTGGATCACGATGTCTGGGCCCGGTGGCTCACGCCTGTTATCCTAGCACTTTGGAAGGCCAAGGTGGGTGGATCACAAGATCAGGAGATGGAGACCATCCTGGCCAACACGGTGAAACCCCGTCTCTACTAAAAATACAAAAATTAGCTGGACACAGTGCCGGGCACCTGTAATCCCAGCTACTTGGGAGACTGAGGCGGAAGAATTGCTTGAACCCAGGAGGTGGAGGTTGCAGTGAGTTGAGTTCACACCATTGCTCTCCAGCCTGGACGACAAGAGCGAGACTCTGTCTGGAAAAAAAAAAAAAAAAAAAAAGAGTAGTGGATATTGATCTTCTAGTCACTTGCTTAAAAGTTAGCTGTCATAACAGCTTTGGATGAAAACATAAATCTAATATAGCCATTCTGTCTGAAAATCAGATGTATGTGTTGGCAACAGATTTTTGTTTAGGTGACATATGGATCTATTCATAAGTATTATGTGTACCATCTCGTGATTCACTGTTCGATATAGCAGCCACCAGCCATATGTGGCTATTTAAATTTAAATTTTCATTATCTAACTTAAAAACTTAATTCCTCTGTCACTAGCCACAACTCAATGCTCAGTAGCCACATATGGCTAGTGGTTACCATATTGGGCAGTGCAGATACAGAAAATTTCCAGCAACACAGAAATTTCTACTGGACAGTGTGTCTCTAGTGACTACATTCTAATTCTCTCTTCCCTGCTCTTCCCAATGCCTCAGTTTTGTCTTAAAGTCAGCTCCACTCACAGTAGCAACAATGGCTATAGAAGTAAAAACCTTCCCATTCCATCTAGAGGAAGAATTTTCTTTTGGGGTTGTTAGAAGTGTGAGGGAACTTTTTTCCCAGAAGTTTCACTATAATATTGTTATGCCTTATTGTTCCAAATGTGATCATATCCATCTCCGAGTAATCCTTATGGCTAGAGAGATAGGATGTTCTGATCAGTTTAAGCCAATCAGGTTCACGCCTGGGGCAATTTCACTGTAATGACTACAATTTCATGGCTACTATCCAATGGGTTGGCAAAAAGATTCCTCCAAAACAAGTTGGAGTACTTTAAACAGAAGAATGGAAGATAAATTTTTGTAAGCACCATAAAAATATCCACCATACCTTTCATTTTTGCTTTTTCTCTAAATCAAGATCTAAGGATATATTAAAATGCCAGGCTGAATGTCTCAGGACTCAGGCAATAATAATGTAGCCTGAGTTGTTTCCATAGTCCCAACAGCACATTTTCCACTCTATACAATGGCTCTGCAAACTAACTGTTCTGTTTCAATATGGCCAAAGTCCTTAAAATCATTTTGAATATAGGCTATATTAAAAGATACGTATCTAAAAATTAGCTGGGCATGGTGGCAGGTGCCTGTGATCCTAGCTACTCAGTAGGCTGAGACAGGAGAGTCGCTTGAAGCCAGGAGGTGGAGGTTGCGGTGAGCTGAGGTCACACCACTGCACTCCAGCCTGGTCAAAAGAGTGAGACTCTGTCTCAAAAAAAAAAAAAAAAAAAAAAAAAAAAAGGAAAAGAAAGAAGAAGAAAAGATATGTATCTTTGGGTAAGTATCATAAGAATTATTGAATGCACCATAATAATGATGTTCAAGTTCAAGGGTTTTGCCCAGACCCAAGGAAGAGAGACACAGTAAATGGGCAACCTCCCAGCTATACTTGTGCATAAACTGGGGTAACTAAATTAACCTCCACTAGATAGGGTTTTGTGCCACATTTCTACCTCTGATACCTACAATGTAAGTCAATACAATAGCCACCATAGATACCCCAGGTCTCTGAGTCTAAATTAATGTTTTCTAAAGCTCGTTGGCACTCTAGACTAGAGAATATTTCTTAAGGTGAAAGATATTGTTATCCATTTTCCCCTAATGGGAAGGAAATGGTGTCATTAGTCAGTAAATACATTTCTTTCAAGTCTTTGCTTTCAGTTTTAATACATATGAAACCTGGGACTTCTTTTTCTGAAACAGAGTGTCTCTCTGTTGCCCAGGCTAGAGTGCAGTGGCGAGATCTCAGCTCACTGCAACCTCTACTTCCTGGGTTCAAGCGATTTTCATGCCTCATCCTCCCTAGTAGCTGGAACTACAGGTGCACTTCACCACGTCTAGCTAATTTTTTTATATTATTAGCAGAGACGAGGTTTCACCACCAGGCTGGTCTCATACTCCTGACCTCAAGTGATCTGCCAGGCTCAGCCTCCCAAAGTGCTGGGATTACAGGCGTGAGCCACCGTGCCTGGCCTTATTTTGTTTTTAAAAGTTATATAAATGTATACCCAAAGAGGAATTTTCCAATCTGGTCCTTCCTTAAATATAAATATACAGAAAAAGAATCCACACTAGTCTGTTTACAATGTAGAACAAGAAAAAAAAATTGAAAAAGTCATGGTGATGAGTCCAGAATGTCCAAGCCAGTTTTAAGTCAGCTGGCCTTTGAGTTGCTAAGGGTGTTTATTTTTTCCATTCTCTTCTGAAACCATAGCTGCTACAAAATCCCAGGAACAGAACTGCAGTGAATCTACAGAACGACTTTATTCCATCAAACCCCAGTCAGCAAACTGTGATTAAATGGGTGTGAAGAGTAAAACAGCCCAAGATTCCTAAAATGTCACATATTTGCAATTTGACCAAAATGGAACTGAGCCTGTAGGCTTGTCTCATTACTTTTTGGCAAGGCAAAAGGGAATATCCATGGAAATGCTCTTAAAATTGTCCTTGTTTTCTTCTGAAAAAAAAAAAAGCATCAATTACAAAATAATTTTTTATTTTTATTAATTATTATTATTATTATTTTTTAGAGACAGAGTCTCCGTCTGTCACCCAGACTGGAATGCAGTGATACAATCATAGCTCACTGGAGCCTTGAACTTCTGGGCTCAAGCAATACTTTCACCCCAGCCTCCTGAGTAGTTAGGCCTATAGGAGCAAACCCCCATGCCTGGCTAAATTATTTTTTATTTTTTGTAGGACAGGGTCTTGCTATGTTGCCCAAACTGATCTCAAACTCCTGGCGTCAAGCAAATCCTCCTGCCTTGACCCTCCAAAGCACTGCAATTACAGGTGTCAGCCACCATGCCTGTCCCCTATAACAATAAATTTTAAACCTAGAAAAGGGTGTTAACATACGCACAGAACAGAGGCTCTCAAAGAAGAATCAACCTACTCGAAACTTCAGTGTTTGCTGGATGTGGTGGCTTATGCCTATAATCCCAGCACTTTGGGAGGCCAAGGTGGGAGGAGGACAGCTTGAGCCCAGGAGTGCAAGACCAGCCTGGACAACATAGTGAGACCCAGCTGTATTTAAAATATATATATATATATATATATATATATATATATATATATATATGTATTTTTTGTTTGTTTGTTTGTTTGTTTGTTTGTTTTTTGTTTTTTGTTTTTTGTTTTTTGAGACAGAGTCTCCCTCTGTCTCCCAGGCCGGAGTGCAGTGGTGCAATCTCGGCTCACTGCAACTTCCGCCTCCTGGGTTCACGCCATTCTCCTGCCTCAGCCTCCTGAGTAGCTGGGACTATAGGCGCTGGCCACTACGCCCGGCTAATTTTTTGTATTCTTTTGTAGCGACGGGGTTTCACTGTGTTAGCCAGGATGGTCTCGATCTCCTGACCTCGTGATCCACCCACCTGGGCCTCCCAAAGTGCTGGATTACAGGCGTGAGCCACCGCACCCGGCCAAAATGTTTTTTAAAAAAACTTTGGCATTAGAATTATGCTAGGAGCAGTAGTGAGACAACTAAGCTTACATTTTAGAACATGTCTTCACCTTTATTGACTGCATTATAAAGAGATCTCTTGCCCTTAAAGTGGCTACCCTCTTTTCGAGCTCTACACACTAGCTCTTTCAGGACAATAATTACAATTCTTCTCTGAACTAAATTAACTCACGAGCTTCTCTAGACTAATAGAAACCATTTCAATGACCCTTGATTATGATGGGGTCAGTTCTTCCTATGTAGAAATGCCCATTACAGAAATAAGCAGACTCAATATTCTTCTCACAGATTCTAACAATGGATTCTGCGGATAGAACAGTTATCTTCTTGTTTGTTTGTCTGTTTATTTGTTCTAGTTTTTGAAAATGACAATAGCACACATGAGTGTCCCATATTAGCTCCTTATTTAAGGCAGAAACCAAGCCCATCAGCTTAACTATCTCCAATGTCTTTCTTCTTTCTTAAGGTTAAAAAAAAAAGAAATGGAAATCAGAAAGTCAGAATTCTCTGCACTCCTCATTGCATACTTTTGCCTTTCAGGATGCATATTTGACAGTCTTGGAACAAAAGACATGCTGTTCCAGGTCTTATAGTACTATATAGTGTACTTATAGAATGTTACTCACCTTCAATTAGTCTTGTATGACTTTCAGATAATAACAATAAATCACTAATTAGATGAAGAAAGAAAATACATGTATGAGTCTTAATCGAGTTTAAACCTAAACAAATATAGAGCATGTTTAATTTACTTAAAGAATTGGTGAGGAAAAGTTGATGTACTTGTTAGTTGTGTCTGCTGCTCTAATAGAAAGAGAAAGCTCCTAAAAATATTTATTAACCTATATTATTTTAACCACCACCACTCTATAATGATGAGCAGATTCAGAGTCTTTACCCTTTCTAAGTCACTGACAAGAGCCGGCAGCATCCAAGATAAATGTTTCCACAGGTTTCCTAGCAAGACAGACAAGAATGACATGAATGAAAACAGAATATAGGCCTGAGAACAGATCTATTTTTCTGAAGAATGTTAGAAAGAATAGGATGTAGTGTGGTGTTAGGGGACATTGTCAGGGATGTCATTGGAGTGGAGACCTAGTTCTGGCACTCCAGACGCCGACCTGGTGTTAGGGGACATTGTCAGGGATGTCATTGGAGTGGAGACCTAGTTCTGGCACTCCAGACGCCGACCTTTTTACTTTCAGAATGCTGTCCTTTCCTTTCCTTTACACTCTCTAGAGTCTACTCCCGACTCTGGAAAACTTTACTAATCCACATCCTTTGTTGATATCCTTCTGCCTCCTAAAGCTTATGCCCCCAAACTGTCTATTTGGGATTCTCCACTTGTGTCTACATCTCTCTCTCTCTCTCTTTCTCTCTCTCACTAACCTCATCAGTATCCTAGGACTAAATATCCCCTTTAGGGGAATGATTCTCACATCAGTGTCTCTAAACCACAACTCAGTTCTGAGATCCCGAACTATGTTTCCAATTGCCTGATCAACAGATTCACCTACAAAACGCACAGGTAAATGACACTCAAGATTGATAACCACCTCCCCAAAGCAGCTCTTCCTGTTAGATTCCTATTTCTATGAATGGCATCATTTTTCTCCTAATTCTCTACTCCCAAAATGTCAATCAGGTATGTCATTGATTTCTCTATTTCTTCTCATCTCCGATTTCTGTTTTACTGGTTTTCCCTCTACAGAATCTTTTGTATCCATTTCCATCCCATTTTTAGGTCACTGCCATGGTTCAGTTTCACCTTGCCTCCTGTCCAAACTATTACAGAATATATTAAATCATCACATGTACACTTTAAATATATATAATTTTTATTTGTCAGCTATACCTTAATAAAACTGGAAGATAAAATAAACAATTAAAGTAGCCTACTAATTGCTGTCCTCATGCCTGGTCTCTTCTCATTTATTCACCATATGCTGCCAGAAAAATCTTCCTAAGGCATAACTCTGAGTATATCATCCCCGTAAAACAAACACTTTTATTTATTTTATTTATTTATGTATTTATTTATGTAATTTTTTTTTTTTGAAACAGAGTCTCCCTTGGTTGCCCAGGCTGCTGGGCCGCAGTAACACTATCACGACTCACTGCATCCTCACCCTCCCAGGCTCAAGTGATTCTCCCACCTCAGCCTCCTGAGTAGCTGGGACTATAGGTGTATGCCACCACGCCCAGCTAATTTCTGTATTTTTTTTGTAGAGATGGGGTTTCACCATGTTGCCCAGGCTGGTCTCGAACCCCTGGGTTCAAGTGACCCACCCACCTCAGCCTCCCAGAGTGTTGCGATTACAGGCGTGAGACACTATGCCCAGCCAATAAACACATTTGAAGACTCCCATATGCACATAAAATTTAAGTCATACTTCAGCTTATCCTGGTTTCATTTTGTTTATTTACTTATTTATTTATTTTTTGAGATGGAGTCTCACTCTGTCGCCCAGGCTGGAATGCAATGGTGTGATCTCAGCTCACTGCAACCTTCACCTCTTGGGTTCAAGCAATTCTCCTGCCTCAGCCTCCCAAGTAGCTGGGATTACAGGTGCCCACTACCACAACCAGCTAATGTTTTTTGTATTTTTAGTAGGGACGGGGTTTTACCATGTTTGTCAGGCTGGTCTTGAACTCTTGATCTCAGATGATCCACCCACCTCGGCTTCCCAAAGTGCTGAGATTATAGGCGTTAGCCACTGCGTCCAGCCTCATTTATTTATTAATTCAATGAATATTTATTTTTAAATGCCACAAACACAACAAAAAGCAAAACAAGAGTGATTCCTACTCTCGTTGAATTTTCAGTCTCTTGTGGAAGATAAACGTTACAGAAATAAGCTTTAAAAAAGTTAATTCAAACTGTGAGCACTTTACGAAAGAAAATAAAACTTATTTTGAAAGATTTAACCTGGTCTGAGAAGACTCTCTTATCGCAGTTATATATACATATACATAATATACATGTAGCAATGTATATTTGGTTTTCTGAAATCTTCTGCTCAAAACTGACCTTTAATTCAAATTGAACTTTTCACTCCCTGATTAGGCCTCCTTCTGTGCTTTGTTCATGCTGCAACTTTTCTTTATAACATATCCTATATATCCTTCAAATCCCACCTTTTCCTTGCAGCCCTTTCAGTAATTTCTTCTATATATTGTGAGTTCTTGCTCCTTAATCTCCCAATCACTTTATATTTACCTCTCTTCAGATGTGTGTATGTGAATGATCCAATAATCTTGTTAAAACCGTACTATTTGGAGAATACAAGGTCAATATAAAAAAAATCAATTGTATTTCTAGAAGTAAGTAATTAGAAAATGAATGTTACAAAATCCACTTAAAATAGCATTAAAAAAAAAAAAAACAAACAAAAAAAAAAACAAAAAAAAAAAACAGAGACTTCTGCTTCCAGTCCAGATAGAGAACTAGAGGTTGATTTACTCTAACACATGAAGCAGCCAAACAACAACAAAACAGATGAAATATATGAAATAACAGCTTTGAAGGCACTAAGTATAGGCAATGAAGGACAGTGATCCCCGAGAAACAGTCAATGAACAAGGGGAGTGCTACAAATGCCCCAGTTTTACCACCATGAGAGAGTTTAAGAGTTTCTAGGCTGCAACATACAGAGAAACCAGGCAAAACCCAGTGAACTCCTTGAATTGAGGAGATGGAATTGAGAGTCCACAAAGACAATGGAAGCTAGAGTGTTGAGGACAGAGTAATGGAGAGTAGAGTATTTCATAAAAAGAGAAATCCAGGCTAGACACAGTGGCTCATGCCTGTTAATCCCAGCACTTTGGGAGGTCGAGGCAGGAGGATCGCTTGAACCCAGGAGTTTGAGGTCAGCCTGGGCAACATGGTGAGGCCCCATCTCTACAAAAAATACAAAAATTAGTCAGGTGTGGTGGTGCACGTCTGTAGTCCCAGCTACTTGGGAGTCTGAGGTGGGAGAATTGCTTGAGCCTGGAAGGTCAAGGCTGCAGTGAGCTACAGTTGTGCCACTGCACTCCAGCCTGGGTGAAAGAGTGAGACCCTGAGAAAGAAAAGAAAAGAAGAGAAAAGAGGGGAAGGGAAGGGAAGGGAAGGGAAGGGAAGGGAAGGGAAGGGAAGGGAAGGGAAGGGAAGGGGAAGGGAAGGGAAGGGAAGGGAGGGGAAGGGAAGGGAAGGGAAGGGAAAGGAAGAGAAAGAAAGGGAAGGGAAGGGAAGAAAGGGGAAAAGAAAAGAAGGAAGGGAGAGAGAGAAAGAAAGAAGGGAAGAGAGAAAGAAAGAAGGAAAGAAAGAAGAAAGAAAGAAAAGGAAGGAGGGAGAGAAGAAAAGAGGGAAGGAATGAAGGAAGGAAGGGAGGGAGGGAGGGAAGGAAGGAAGGAAGGAAGGAAGGAAGGAAGAAGGAAGGAAGGAAGGAAGGAAGGAAGGACCCAGATATTTGCAGAAGGTCCCCCTTAAGTATGCGGCAGAACATTGAGCAGTGGATGTATGTGAGGAAACTACTTGATACTGGGAAAAGCACCATTCAAAAGGATTAAAGAAACAGCACCCATTCCACACAGAGAGCAGGAATAGTGCCTGCTTCCACTGGACAGACTGGAAAAATACTGTAATTCCCTGGGCACTGGGTTGAGTATACAGAAGGCTCTTGCCTCAGTATTGTGGACAATTAGCCTTAGGCTGAGCACTCTGCTGGTCCCACCTAAGAAAACGCAAAGCAAGACCCAAACAAACCATACTGCTTCCAAGTAATATAACTGCACCCCAGAACAAAACTTAAGAATATTTACAGGAATATAAAATATCCAGCACCTAACAAAGTAAAGTTTACTATGTCTGACATCCAGGCAAAAGTTATCAGACATAAAACAAGCAGAAAATAGGACCCCTAATGAGGAGAAATATTTGAGACAGTTCAAACTGACTCCAAACTGACAAAGATATTAGAATTAATAGATAAGAACTTTAAAAGATGTTATTATAACTGCATTCCATATGTTCAGAAATTTACATAGAGACATGGAAGATGTTTTTAGAAGACCCAAATTGAACTTTTGGACATAAAATGTAGAATGTATGAGATGAAAAATCTCTAGATGGGGTTAATGGCAGATTAAACATTGAAGAAGTAAATATTAATAAACTTGAAGATAGACCAATAGAAACTACTTTAGTGAAAGACAAGAGAAAAAAGAATTTTTTAATGAAAAGAGCATCAGTGAATTGTGGGATAACTTCAAATGACCTAATGTATGTGTAACTGGAATCTGCAAAGGAGATGAGAGAGAGCAGAAAAATATTTAATGGCCTTAAATTTTCCACATATGACAGAAACTATTAACCCACAGATCCACCAAGCTAAGTGAACCCTCAAGCATGAAACACAAGTTTGTGCACCAAATTACAGATCTTTTAATTACATGAGGCAAAAATCTAATAGATTTGCAAGGAGGAGTAAAAAAAAATGAGAAAATATAGCCAGAGAACATTATAGAAAAGTATTCCCCATGAACATAAATTCTAAACAAAATTTTATCAAAGTTAAATCCAACAACATATTAAAAGCATCATGGCCAAGTGAGGTTTATTCTAGAAATGCAAGGTTGGTTTATCATTCAAAAATCAATAAATGTAATTCACTATATTAATAAACCAAAAAAAGAAAAATTATGTGATCATCTCAATGGACACAGCAGATGCATTTGGCAAAACACAACATCCATTCCTGATGAAAATTCTCAACAAAAATTCTACAGATAACATTATACCTAATTTTGAAACACAGAATAATTTCCCTCTAAAATTAGCCTGGCCAACATGGTGAAACCCTATGATATGGTTTGGCTTTATCCCCACCCAAATCTCAACTTGAATTGTATCTCCAAGAATTCATGTGTGTTATGGGAGGGACCCAGGAGGAGGTAATTGAATCATGGGGGCCTGTCTTTCCCATGCTATTCTCATGATAGTGAATAAGTCTCACAAGATCTGATGGGTTTATCAGGGCTTTCCACTTTTGCTTCTTCCTCATTTTCTCTTGCCGCCACCATGTAAGAAGTGCCTTTCACCTCCCGCCATGATTCTGAGGCCTCCCCGGCCATGTGGAACTGTAAGTCCAACTAAACCTCTTTTTCTTCCCAGTCTGGGATATGTCTGTATCAGCAGCATGAAAACAGACTAATACAGTACATTGGTACCGGTAGAGTGGGGCATTGCTGAAAAGAAACCTGAAAATGTGGAAGCAACTTTGGAACTCAGTGTCAGGCAGAAGTTGGAAGCTTAGAGGGCTCAGAAGAAGAGAGGAAAATGTGGGAAAGTTTGGAACCTCCTAGAGACTTGTTGAATGGCTTTGACAAAAATGCTAATAGCGATATGAGCAATACGGTCCAGGCTGAGGTGGTCTCAGATGGAGATAAGGAACTTGTTGGGAACTGGAGCAAAGGTGATTCTCATTATGTTTTGGCAAAGAGACTGAAGCATTTTGCTTCTGTCCTAGAGATCTGTGGAACTTTGAACTTGAGAGAGATAATTTAGGGTATCTGCCAGAAGAAATTTCTAAGCAGCAAAGCATTCAAAAGGTGACTTGGGTGGTGTTAAAACCATTCTGTTTTAAAAGAGAAACACAGCATAAAAGTTCAGAAAATTTTCAGCCTGATGATGCAGTAGAAAAGAAAAACCCATTTTCTGAGGAGAAATTCAAGCCAGCTGCAGAAATTTGCATAAGTAGTAAGGAGCCTAATGTTAATCCCCAAGACCATGCAGGAAGTGTCTCCAGGTCAGTGTCAGAGACCTTCATAGCAGCCCCTCCCATCACAGGCCTGGAGGCCCAGGAGGAAAATATGGTTTTGTAGGCCAGGCCGAGGGTCCCCATGCTGTGTGCAGCCTGGGGACTTGGGGCCCTGTGTCCCAGCTACTCCAGCCGTGGCTGAAAGGGGCCAGTGTACAGCTCTGGCTGTGGCTTCAGAGAATGGAAGTCCCAAGCCTTGGCAGCTTCCATGTGGTGTAGAGCCAGTGCATGCACAAAAGTCAAGAACTGAGGTTTTGGAACCTCCACCTAGACTTCAGAAGATATATGGAAACCCCTGGATGCCCAGGCAGAAGTTTGCTGCAGGGGTGGGGCCTTCATGAAGAACCTCTGCTAGGGAAGTGTAGAAGGGAAATGTGGGGTCAGAGCCCCCACATAGACTCCCTACTGGGGCATTGCCTAGTGGAGCTATGAGAAGAGGGCCACTGTCCTCCAGACCCCAGAATGGTAAATTGGTACCATTTACCATTATTCACTGACAGTTTGCATCATGCACCTTGAAAAGCCACAGACACTCAATGCCAGCCCATGAAAGCAGCCAGGAGGGAGGCTGTACCCTGCAAAGCCACAGGGGTGGGGCAGCCCAAGACCATGGGAACCCACCTCTTACATCAGTGTGACCTGGATGTGAGACTTGGAGTCAAAGGAGATCATTTTTGGAGCTTTAAAATTTGACTCTCCCACTGGATTTTGGACTTGCATGAGGCCTGTAACCCTTTTGTTTTGGCCAATTTCTCCCACTTGGAACAGCTGTATTTACCCAATACCTGTACCCCCATTGTATCCAGAAAGTAACTAGCTTGCTTTTGATTTTACAGACTCATAGGCAGAAGGGACTTGCCTTGTCTCAGAGGAGACTTTGAACTGTGAACTTTGGGTTAATGCTGAAATGAGTTAAGACTTTGGCAGACTGTTGGAAAGCCGTGACTGGTTTTGAAACGTGAGGACATGAGATTTGGAGGGGCCAGGGTGGAATGAGATGGTTTGGCTGTGACCCTACCCAAATCTCAACTTGAATTTATCCCCCAGAGTTCCCCTGTGTTATGGGAGGGACCCAAGGGAAGGTAATTGAATCGTGACGGCCGGTCTTTCCCATGCTATTCTCATGATAGTGAATAAGTCTCACAAGATCTGATGGGTTTATCAAGGGTTTCCGCTTTTGCTTCTTCCTCATTTTCTCCTGCCACCACCATGTAAGAAGTGCCTTTCACCTCCTGCCGTGATACTGAGGCCTTACCAGCCATGTGGAAGTATAAGTCCAATTAAACCTCTTTTTCTTCCCAGTCTGGGGTATGTCTTCATCAGCAGTATGAAAACAGACCAATACACCCGTCTCTGCAAAAATACAAAACTTAGCCAGGTGTGATGGTGCATGCCTGTAGTCCCAGCTACTTGGGAGGCTGAGGTGGGAGGATCAGTCGAGCCCAGGAGGTGGAGGTTGCAGTCAACCAAGATCATGGCACTGCACTCCAGCCTGGGCAACAGAGCAAAACCTTGTCAAAAAAGAAAGAAAGAAAGAAAGAAAGAAAGAAAGAAAGAAAGAAAGAAAGAAAGAAAGAAAGAAAGAAAGAAAGAAAGAAAGAAAGAAAGAAAGAAAGAAGAAAAGAAAAGAAAGTTAGATAAATATTAGCCTTGTCAGGTGATAGATCATGATTAATAGTTTATACAGCTTGTTTATAAGCTATAAACAAGTACTTAATTTTGTAAAAGTAATCTTCAAATTTTCACTCTGTAAAATATCAAATACACATAATCTATTTAGACTTAAAATGTAGGTGTTTATAAAAATCATATATAGTTCTGAGCCTTTATTTCATCCAACAGATAAAAGTTTTAAGAAATATAAGAATTGCTGAGCTATGTGTAAAGACTGAGAAAACAGAAAACAAACGCTCCTGAACTAGCATTTGGATGAGATCAAATGGACTTCGAGACTGAAATGAAATTCCACAATATCAAAGACAGAGAATGATGAAGAAAGGGAAGAACAAATGAAAATTACAGGAATAATTAAACACCCTAGGACTGATCTAATAGAAGTAATGAATGTAATAACTAACAAGCAATGATCCATGTGGAAGAATATAACTCACGAAATATGCCTTACAACTGTGAGCTCTGCAATGACCCTGGGTCCTGTTCTCATACCATGCATACCTCTCATTCCACGGGACACAAATATGCCTTTCACATTAGAATGAAGACTATTTCCTATATGCTCAGCCTTTTCAGTGGCCATCAGCAAGGCACAGGGACAGGTCACTTGTATTTTCCAAAACCTTCCCTTCTTCTTAGACAACAATATATTATTCTCTGAAAGCTTGTTCATTGGCCTCATTAAATGCTGTATTTGAGAACAAGATTTTCACATATATTTAGAATAAAATATACAAGATTTTCACATGTGTTTAGAAACAAGATCTGTAAATGTAATTGATTATGAATAATTATCAAAATCTGCTAAAATGGGGAATGTCACGAGGATGATGGCCACATTTTTGTGGTGTGCTGTATGTTAGAGTCATTTGCCTGCTCTTTTTCTCTGTTGAGCAAGAAGCTCCATGAGGGTAGAGGCTTGTTTTACCTACTTGTGTCTCTTCTGCAGAGCCTTCAGCATGACAGGACTTCCATAATTATTAACCTTAATGCCTCACTTAGAGGCATTTGTGTCTCTCTGGTGCAAATGCCTCTAATCAATCACTCTCATTACTCTCTTTGGTGTGTTTTGAAGATGGATTTTTAAAAAGATTCACTCATGCATCTCTTAACTGATTTCTTTCTTCTTTCCCCGAGGAGTTCAACAGCTAAACAGATAAACTGTTTCCGTTTGTGGTTTGAGTCCTGTTTTCTCTATGATTTCCTCCAAAAGAAAGAGTAATAAGTAAAACAGGGCAAACATGAGCTGTGTCAACATAGCAAAACACCTGCAGAACAACAACTCCAAGCTGACAAAGACTTATGCAACTGTTTAATGGTTTGTCCTGGATCCAACAGTAAGATTTTCCTGACAGTAACTCTCTCCCTGCCAAAGAGGCCATAACCCTTGAATCTGGTAGAGAAATTGGAGAGTATAATACTGTACTGTTGCTTCTGGCAGTAACAGAGTGAAATATGTGGTTGGAGTCTTTAAAAAAAAAAAGATGTATATAGATTCGCATACAAAGCAGAAAACAATAAAGATAACAACCAAAACATAGGCTTTTGATCAGGCGCGGTGGCTCATGCCTGTAATCCCAACACTTTGGGAGGCCAAGGGGCCAAGGTGGGTGGATTGCTTGAGAACAGGAGTTTGACACTACTGTGGCCAACATGGTGAAACCCCATCTCTATTAAAAATGCAAAAATTAGCTGGGTGTGATGGTATGTGCCTGTAATCCCAGCTTCTTGGGAGGCTGAGGCTTGAGAATCACTTGAACTCAGGAGGCAGAGGTTGCAGTGAGCTGAGATCACACCACTGCAGGCCAGCCTGGGCAACAGAGCAAGACTTTGTCTCAAAAAGTAAAATTTTTTAAAAAGTGGGTTCAGTGTTCTGCAATAACAGCCAAGATTTTTGTTTTCCCTATTATTAATTTGGTCTAATAGCGTGTTGTTAAGAGATACAAAGAAAACACAGCATCGTAGATAAATACAAAATTTGGCACCATCATTTATTTCTTTTTTTTTAATATAAAATTATTTTTTAAATTGAGACAGGGTCTCACTCTCATCCAGGCTGCAGTGTAGTGGCATGATCTCGGCTCACTACAACCTCCACCCCCAGGCTCAAGTGATCTTCCCACCTCAGCCTCCCAGGTAGCTGGAACTACAGGTGCATCCCACCACATCCAGCTAATTTTTGTATTTTCTGTAGAGACAGGGTCTTGCCATGTTGCCTAGGCTGATCTCGAACTCTTGAGCTCAAGCGATCTGCCCACCGCAGCCTCCCAAAGTGCTGGGATTATAGGAGGGAGCCACTGCACCCAGCCAACCAACACATTTCTATATTCAGGTAGATCCTAACATCCATATATCAATATTTTCTCTTTTTTTGACAGGAATAGGCTGGACATAACAGGAATAGGCTGGGCATAGTGGCTCACACCTGTAATCCCAGCACTTTGGGAGGCCAAGGCAGGTGGATCACCTGAGGTCAGGAGTTCGAGACCAGCCTGGCCAACATGGTGAAACGCAGTCTCTACTAAAAATACAAAAAATTAGCTGGGCATGATCACACATGCCTGTAATCCCAGCTACTTGGGAGATTGAGGCAGGAGAATCGCTTGAGCCTGGGAGGCGGAGGTTGCAATGAGCCGAGATCACATCACTGCATTTCAGCCTGGGCGACAGAATAAGACCCTGCCTCAAAACAACAACTATTGTTTTTATACTGTGCAATGTTAAAATTTTTCAAATAATAGGGAAAGTTTTAAAATAAGTCTATGGTCTATCACATAGTACTTAGTCCTACAAACTTCAGAGTTTGTTTATCATTTCTGGCAAATAAATACCTTTCCATAAATATTTTTGAATATATACATTATACATACACATGTATAATCTATGTTTTCATACAATTCTGTATCTACTACTACCTTGCATATCAGTGCACATATCTAACTTATTTTAACAACCACATATTTAATTTCAGATATGTACCATAATTTATTTACCAATCTATATGTACAGCCATTAAGCCAAATGTTCATTACCTATGGGGACAGCTTTCTGCATGTAATCAAACTCATTTTAGAATTCTGCATTTTATTTGTTGTACAATAAATATGAAAAACTATGAAGATGCTTCTCACATAATTTGTAGATATCTTTTAAGGATTAGGACATGGTTGGGAAGTGGTTTAAAATTATTATTTTACCAGTGACTTGACTGTCTCTTCCTTGCCACTTGGAAAAGAAGTTTTTTCAGCCTTATACTTCAAAGATGTATATTATACTTTAAAATATATAGACATTTTTGGCCAGGCATGGTTGCTTACGCCTGTAATCCCAGCATTTTGGGAAGCCAAGGTGGGTGGGTTGCCTGAGGTCATGAGTTCAAGACCAATCTGGCCAACACAATGAAACCCCATCTCTACTAAAAATACAAAAATTAGCTGGGCCTGGCACCTGCCTGTAATCCCAGCTACTTGGGAGGCTAAGGCAGGAGAATAGCTTGAACCCAGGAGGTGGAGGTTGCAGTGAGCTGAGATCACGGCCACTGTACTCCAGCATGGGTGACAGAGCCAGACTCTCAAATAATAATAATATGTAAATTTTTAAATGTTCAATGTATTATTTCACTATGAACCATAGAGTAAATGCTGGTAAGCCTTGCTTATGAATCTTTGGTTTTGAATAGAATAATCAGGTTTCAAATGCTCTTCCTTTCTGTATACCCATCTCCTCCCAATTTCAGAAGTGATTAAAAGAACTGAACATTAGGTAAAGAAATGTGGCTTCATCGTGCTTAGAAATTCAGGGAATCTGAACCATATCTATTCATGATTCTGTGAGTTGCAGAAGCACTTGCAATTTGAGATTGAAAGAGCTTATCAAGTATTTATCAGGCATGAAGAGACGCTTCCTCATACATAGGCTGATGACAGCTAGGAATTGCAAAGAAAAACAAAAATCCCGCAAGCTATACTGACACACCCAGAAAAGGTTACTTTAAAAAGGCAAAAATAAGTTGGCATCAAAATTGTTTTCTGTAATATTAAATATCAGAAGGGAGTGAAGCAAATTTTAAAATGTTGTGAAACTATTATCAATTTTACCAAATGCCTATGAATTCTGTATAATAACTAAAAATAATTGGACATATTGTTTGAAGTGTTTTGCATGGCTTAGCTCACTAAATCCTCAAAACAAGGTAGGTGTTACCCCCATGTTGCAGATTGGAAAACTGAAGAAAGAGAGGTTGCCCAAGGTTTGCAAGTTTACCCATGCAAAGCTAGACATGGGTAAGCCAGCATTTGGACCTTGGCCATGTGAGAACAGAACTTGATCTCTTAACCACGACTCTATTTTGACCCATCATAAGAGACAATGTGGTACTTTCCCCAACCTGCTGCTTCAAAATACAGTTAAAAACCTAAAACATTAGGCCGAGGGCAATGGCTCATGCCTGTAATCCCAATATTTTGGGAGGCCGAGGCGGCCAGATCATCTAATGTCAGGAGTTCGAGACCAGCCCGGCCAACATGATGAAACCTAGTCTACTAAAAATATAAAAATTAGCTGGGCATGGTGGCAGGCTCCTGTAATCCCAGCTACTCAGAAGGCTGAGGCAAATCGCTTGAACCCGGGAGACGGAGGTTGCTGTGAGTTGAGATTGCGCCACTGCACTCCAGCCTGGGTGACAGAGCGAGACTCCATCTCATAAATAAATAAATGAATAAATAAATAAATAAATAATAAAACCCCCAGATGTTATATATAAAACAAACATAAGAAGAGCACATGAAAAGATGTGCTACATGAATAGCCATTAGGGAAATGCAAATTAAAATCATAATGAGATATCACCATATACCTATCAGAATGACTACAAGAAAAAATTATAACACCAAATGCTGGCAAGGATGCAGAGAAAGTGGATCACAATACACTGTTGGGGGAGTATAAAATGATGCAATCACTCTGGAAAACACTTTGCCAGTTTCTTTAAAAACATGTCACTACTATATGACCCAGCAATTGTACTTCCGGGTATTTATCCCAGAGAAATGAAAATTTATATTCATGGAATATAAATTTGTACACACACGTTCTTACAGCAGCTTTATTTATAACAACCAAAAGCTGGAAACAACCTAGATGACCTTCAATGGGTGAATGGTTAAGCAAACTGTGATACATCCATACCATGGAATACTGTTTAGCAATAGAAAGGAATAAATTATTGATACATGCAATATTATAGATGACTCTCCAGATAATTATGCTGAGTGAAAAAAGACAATCCCCAAAAGTTATAGACTGTATGATTCCATTTGTAAAACATTCTGGAAATGACAAAGGTATAGGAAAAAAACAAGTTAATGGTTGTCAAGTTAAGGGGTGATTGGGGGAGGGGCTGGGAGAGAAGTAGGAGTGGCTAAAAAAAGATAGGGCAACCTGAGGGATTTTTTGTTGTTGTTTTGTTTTGAGACGGAGTTTCGCTCTTGTTGCCCAGGCTGGAATGCAGTGGCGCAATCTCAGCTCGCTGCAACCTCCACTTCCCAGGTTCAAATGATTCTCCTGCCTCAGCCTCCGGAGTAGCTGGGATTACAGGTGCCCGCCCGCACGCCCGGTTAATTTTTGTATTTTTGTATTTTTAGTAGAGACGGGGTTTCGCCATGTTGGGCAGACTGGTCTTGAATGCCTGACCCCAGGCAATCTGTCCGCCTCGGCCCCCCAAATTGCTGAGATTACAGGCGTGAGCCACCGCGCACGGCCAACCTGAGGGATTACTGAAATGACGGAAGTGTTGTGTATCTTGACTATACCAATATCCATATCCTGGCTATTTTATAGTCTTGCAAGATTTTACCATTGGGGGAAACTGGGTATTTCTTATAACTGCACGTGAATCTCCAATTTTCCCAAAATAAGAAGTTTAATTAAGAAATAAAAACATGGGCCAGACGCAGTGACTCAAGCCTGTAATCCCAGCACTTTGGGAGACTGAGGCAGGCGGATCACCTGAGGTCAGGAGTTGGAAACCAGCCTGGCCAACATGGCGAAACCCTATCTCTACTAAAAATACAAAAATGAGCCAGGCGTGGTGGTGAGCGCCTGTAATCCCAGCTACCAGGTAGGCTGAGGCAGGAGAATCACTTGAAACTGGGAGGCAGAGGTTGCAGTGAGCCAAGATGAGGCCACTGCACTCCAGTCTGGGTGACAGAGTGAGACTCTGTCTCAAAAAAAAAAAAAAAAAAAAAAAAGCAGGAAATAAAAAGAAAACTATGGCCAGGCATGGTGGCTCATGCCTGTAATCCTAGCATTTTGAGAGGCCAAGGCAGGCAGATCACCTGAGGTCCACAGTTTGAGACAAGCCTGGTCAACATGACAAAACCCTGTCTGTGCTGAAAATACAAAAATTATGGCCAGGCGCGGTGGCTCATGCCTGTAATCCCAGCCCTTTGGGAGGCCGAGGAGGGCAGATCACCCGAGGTCAACAGTTCAAGACCAGCCTGACCAACATGGAGAAACCCCATCTCTACCAAAAATACAAAATTAGCCAGGTGTGGTGGTGCATGCCTGTAATCCCAGCTACTAGGGAGGCTGAGGCAGGAGAATTGCTTGAACCTGGTAGGTGGAGGTTGTGGTGAGCTGAGATCGTGCCATTGCACTCCAGCCTGGGCAACAAGAGTGAAACTCCATCTCAAAAGAAAAAAAAAAAATAGAAAAATTAGCCAGCCGTGGTGGTGCATGTCTGTAATCCCAAATACTCGGGAGGCTGAGGCAGGAGAATCGCTTGAATCCGAGAGGTGGAGGTTGCAGTGAGTTGAGCTAGCACCACTGCATTCCAGCCTTTGAGACAGAGTGAGACTTGTTCTCAAAAAAAAAAAAAAAAAAAAAAAAAAGAACAACAATAAGATGCTAAGATATACCACACTATTCAAACTATTACCCTTTAGGGATGGGGGAGAAAAAGAGGGTGGCATTGGTGCTCAAAGAAGTTCTTCAAAATGAGAGGTTGAAAGGCCGGGCGTGGTGGCTCACTCCTGGAATCCTAGCACTTTAGAAGGTCAAGGTGGGCAGATCACTTGAAGTCAGGAGTTCAAAACCAGCCTGACCAACATGGCGAAACCTTGTCTCTACTAAGAATACAAAAGTTAGCCAGGCATGGTGGTGAACACATGTAGTCCCAGCTACTCCAGAGCTAAGGTCAGAGAATAATTGCTTGAGCCCAGGAGATGGAGGTTGCCGTGAGCCGAGATTACACCACTGCCCTCCAACCTGGGCAACAGAGTAAAACTCCATCTAAAGAAACAAAAAGAAAAGAAAAGAAAAGAAAAATAGTAGAACTTGAGAAGATGAAGAGCACAGGGAGAGAGAACCACACTGAAGTGGCGAGTTTTCACGTCAAGCTGTTATCTTCCTAAAACACTACTGGTAAGAGATTTAGTCTATAGACAGTGATTCTGTAAGGGAGAACTAATTACAGTTGGAGGTTAGCAGGTAAAGAGGATCAACTTGGATCTAATAAAGTAATTTTCCTTCAAAACTGTTATTTGTGGTTTTCTCAGTTGTAGAAAAATACACATATCCCAAAATTTACCATTTTTAATTTTTTTTTTTTTTTGAGATAGAGTCTCTCTCTATGCATCTCATAAGTGAAATTATAGAGTATTTGTCCTTCTGTGTCTGGCGTATTTCACTTAACATAATGCCTTCTAGTTTGTCCATGTTGTAGCATGTGTCAAAATTTCCTCTTTTTGAGAGAGGGTCTCTCTCTGTTGCCCTGGCTGGAGTTCAGTGACATGATCATGGCTCACTACAATCTTTGTTTCCCTGGCTCAAGTGATTCTAGCTGGGACAGCAGGTGCATGCCACCATGCCTGGCTAATTTTTTCTTTTTTTTAGAAACAGAGTCTCACTATGTGGCCCAGGCTGGTCTCACACTCCTGGCCTCACGCAGTCCTTTCACCTTGGTCCCCCAAAGTGCTGGGATTACAGGCATAAGCCACTGCATCTGGCCAAAATTTCCTTTTTTTTAAGAATTGATAGACTGGGCGCGGTGGCTCACGCCTATAATCCCAGCACTTTGGGAGGCCAAGGTGGGCAGATCACCTGTGATCAGGAGTTCGAGACCAGCCTGGCCAATATGGTGAAACCTCATCTCTACTAAAAATACAAAAATTAGCTGGGTGTGGTAGCGGGGGTCTGTAATCCCAGATACTCGGGAGGCTGAAGCAGGAGAATCGCTTGAACCTGGGAAGCAGAGGTTGCAGTGAGCCGAGATCACACCACTGTACTCCAGCTTGGGTGACGGACTGAGATTCCATCTCAAAAAAAAAAAAAAGAATTCATAATATATCTTTCCTCTTTCCCTTCCTCCCTCAGAGTTTCCTTCTTTAAAAAGAAAACAAAATAATTAATAATATTATGTGCATGACTGTAATCGAGCACTTTGGGAGAGGCCAAAGTGGGTGGATCACTTCAGCCCAGGAGTTCAAGACCACCCTGAGCAACATGGCGAAACCCTGTCTCTACAAAAGAATTCAAAAATTAGCAGGGTGTGGTGGTGTGCGCCTGTAGTACCAGCTACTCATGAGGCTGAGGTGGGAGGAGCACTTGAGCTTGGGAGGTCGAGGCTCCAGTGAGCTGTGATGGTGCCACTGCACTCCAGCCTGGGTGACAGAGTAAGACCCTGTCTCTCTCTCTCTCTGTCTCTCTCTCTCTCTCTCTCTATATATATATATATATACACACACACATATATATTACATTTCAGTGTGTTTGTGTATCAGCCACAAGTTTTATCCATTCATTCACAGCTGGACACTTGAGTTGCTTCTATCTTTTGGCTATTGTAAATAATGCTGGTATGAACATGGGTATACAATTATGTTCTAACCTCTGTTTTAAAATCTTTTGGGTATATACCCAGAAGCAGGATTGCTGGATCATATGGTGATTCTATTTTTCTATTTTTAATTTTCTGAGGAGCCACCATACTGTATTCCTTAGTGATGGTACCACTTTACCTTCCCACCAACAATGCACAAGGATTCCAGTTTCTCCATTTCCAGGCAACACGTGTTATTTTCTGGGTTTTGTTTTTGTTTTGTTTTGTTTTGTTTTTGCTAGTAACCATCCAAATGCATGTGAATTTTTGTTGTTGTTGCTTTGTTTTGTTTACAGATTGTGATTGTATATTTTTATACATTGCTATAATCAAGAATTATATTTATACTGAAAAAGAATATCTGTTTGCAAAAGACTGAGATGTATCATCTACAGCTGGCTATGCTCAGTGCTGTTTGTCTCATGCTGTTAGCAAGGCTGCAGACATGGATTTTAGGAGGAATTAGTCTTTCCGGGGTTACCTCAAAATCCCATACCTACTAAGTGATGGTAACGGCATGTTATAGAGGCTATTCTCCCCCTCACCTCATCTGCCTAATGCTCCCAAGTTTCTCCTATACCAGCCACTTCCTACGTACATTTTTTAATTTTCAGGTTTTTTTTCTTTCTTTTTAGAGACGGATGTCTTGCTATGTTGCCCAGCCTAGCCTTGAACCCCTGGGTTCAGGCAATCGCCCATCTTAGCCTCCCAAAGTGCTGGGATTACAGGCATGAGTGACCATGCTCAGGCCTGTTTCAGTTTTTTTTTTTTTTTTTTTTTTTTTTGAGACGGAGTCTTGCTCTGTCACCCAGGCTGGAGTGCAGTGGCACGATCTCGGCTCACTGCAAGCTCCGCCTCCTGGGTTTACACCATTCTCCTGCCTCAGCCTCCCGAGTAGCTGGGACTACAGGCGCCCGCCATCTCGCCCAGCTAGTTTTTTGTATTTTTAGTAGAGACGGGGTTTCACCGTGTTAGCCAGGATGGTCTCGATCTCCTGACCTCGTGATCCGCCCGCCTCGGCCTCCCAAAGTGCTGGGATTACAGGCTTGAGCCACCGCGCCTGGCCGCCCTGTTTCAGTTTTAATAGCGCTTCAATATTCATTTTAGGGGAAGAGGAGGAGGAGTGGAAAAAAATATTCATTTGAAATGCCCATTACTTGGAGGTATACATTCTTCTCCATGAAAATAAGAAGTTAGGCCGGGTGCAGTGGCTCATGCCTGTGATCCCAGCACTTTGGGAGGCTGAGGTGGGTGGATCACATGAGGTCAGGAGTTCAAGACCAGCCTGACCAACATGGTGAACCCCATTTCTACTAAAAATACAAAAATCGGCTGGGCGTGGTGGCACATGCCTGTAACCCCAACTACTAAGTAGGCTGAGGCAGGAGAATTGCTTGAACCCAGGAGACAGAGGTTGCAGTGAGCTGAGAACATACCGCTGCACTCCAGCCTGGGCCACAGAGCAAAAATCCGTCTCAAAAAAAAAAAAAAAAAAGTTGAGCTTTATGTTTTTACTAAAACCTTTGAAGTGTATGTATTTATTAATATAAAAGTCATAATTCAATCAAATTAAATATTCGCTTTAGGAATATTTTCTATAGAAATAAAAGAGAAGGAAAAGAATCCCCTGGGAGAAATGAAGTTCATTCTATACCCCTCAGAAAATCAGTGCTATAATGGGTAAGTTTTCATTGCTGCCTCACCCTACTTGTTCCGTTTTATACAAAACTAGAATAGCTTCCTGTTGCACTGCCAGATGGTTGAAGTGATTTCACGGGGACATCGCCCACACGTGCTTTAATGAAGTCCAAACAGAATAGTTTACATTTCTGGACTAAGAACTCCTAAAATGCCTTCTGCTCCAGAATAAGAGAAAGCAACATACAAATTCTTGCACATGTTCTGAAGTGTCAAGCTTCTGATGGCTTCTGTGAAGTAAGCATTTCCTTTTCCACTAATTGCCTCTTTAGCAGGTGGTTCCCATCCCTGGTGGCAGATTGGGATCACCTGAGGGGAGTATTAAACTCCCAATGTGTGGGTCCCACCTCCAGAGAGCTTGAATTCATCTATCTCCATGGTGGCCTGAGCCTCAGGAGTTTTTATTGTGTGTGTGTGTGGATATATATATATATATATATATATATATATATATATGTATGTATATGTGCGGATATATATGTGTGTGTGTATATAAAATATACACAATAAAATATAGTGTGTATATGTGTATATATATATATATAAAGCATAGTGTGTGTATGCATGTATATATATAGTAGAGATGGGGGTCTCACTATGTTGCCCAGGCTGGTCTTGAACTCCCAAAATGTTAGGATGACAGGTGTGAAACACTGTACCCAACAGGAGTTTTTAAACTCTCAGAAGAATTCGAGTGTGTAGCCCAGGTTGAGAAGCCAGGTACTACTTAATTTGCCGCTTTTATCAACTCAATTTCTAGCCTGATATTCCCCACCCCCTCCTTTTTTTTTTTTTTTTTTTTTTTTTGAGACAGAGTCTGCTCTTTCACCCAGGCTGGAGTGCAGTGGTGTGATTAAAGCTCACTGCAACCTCCACCTCCTGGGTTCAAGCGATTCTCCTGCCTCTGCCTCCTGAGTAGCTGGGGTTACAGGCATGTGCCACCACACCTCACTGATTTTTGTATTTTTAGTAGAGACGGAGTTTCACCATGTTGGCCAGGCTGATCTCAAACCCCTGACCTCAAGTGAACCATTCGCCTCGGCCTCCAAAGTGGTGGGATTACAGGCATGAGCCACCATACCTGACCCCTGCATTTTCAGACATGTAACCCCGAATTCTAAATCAGACTTTGCATCAGGGTTCTAAGTTCCCCACCTTCAGCTATGAGAGAGCACAATTTAAAATGAGTGAGCTAGATTTTACTGCCTGGACTCCCACAGACAACCTGGAGTTCTCTGACGTGTAGCCAGTCTGTAATTGGGCAGAAGCACAAATTCGAGTGACAGGAGCATCCACATCTCTATTCAGTGTTGCAGTAACTACTTCCTGTAGGTGGGCTTACTGCATAACACCTTTGTCTTCTGGTTAAAAATTACCTCCAAGTAAGAAAGCAAATGTCGGTGAAAATGAAAAGAGCAGACTGGGTGTGGCGGCTCATACCTGTAATCCCAGCGCTTTGGGAGGCTGAGGTGGGAGGATGGATTTAGCCCAGGAGTTTGAGACCATCATTAGCAACATGGCAAGACTGTCTTGCTACAAAAAAAAATACAAAAATGAGTCAGGCATGATAGCACATGCCTGTAGTCCCAGCTACTATGGAGGCTGAGGTGGGAGAATGGCTTGAGCTTGAGAGGCAGATGTTGCAGAGAGCAGAGATCATGCCACTGCCCTCCAGCCTGAGTGACAGAGCAAGACCCTGTCTCAAAAAAATAAAATAAAATAACAGTTACCTTGTTTTATAAAGATATACATAAAAAACACTAAAAAACGTTCAGTTGTAGGCTGGGAGCAGTAGCTCATACTGGTAATCTCAGCACCTTGGGAGGCCGAAGTGTGTGGATGACTTGAGGTCAGGAGTTTGAGACCAGCCTGGCCAACATGGTGAAACACCTGTCTCTACTAAAAATTCAAAAATCAGTTGGGTGTGGTGGCACATGCCTGTAGTCTCAGCTGCTTGGGAGGCTGAGGCTTGAGAATCACTGGAACCTGGGAGGCAGAAGTTGCAGTGAGCCGAGATGGTGCTACTATACTCCATCCCGAGTGACAAAGCAGACTCTTCTTACAAAAAAAAGAAAAGAAAAAGAAAAACATTCAATTGTAGAGTATTTCCATGCTTATATAGCGCATGTGTTTTCCATCCTTCTCAGGAATGCTTATATTCTTCACCTCTTTCAAGAATCAGTCACTTAACAAAATGCCATAAACTAGAAAAAAAAGT
Organism: Rhinopithecus roxellana; assembly: GCF_007565055.1. NCBI lineage: Eukaryota > Metazoa > Chordata > Mammalia > Primates > Cercopithecidae > Rhinopithecus > Rhinopithecus roxellana. The sequence continues at coordinate 108,901,893 of NC_044559.1, forward strand.
CAGCCACCTTTCTATAGCACATGTGGGGAGAAAGAAATAGCAAATCAATTTCATGTCTGTTCCTGGCTCATGCAGCTGCATAGCTGTATCTCTGTTATCCCCTGTTCCCTCTCATGACTGCTAGCTTTTGTGTTAGGCCTCTGTTCAATCTGTAGCTAGTTGATGCTGAAAACCTTGTACTACTTTATTTATTTATTTATTTATTTATTTAAATATTTATTTATTTATTTTGAGATGGAGTTTCACGCGTTGCCCAGGCTTGGTGCAATGGCGTGATCTTGACTCACTGCAACCTCCACCTCCTGGGTTCAAGCAATTCTCATGCCTCAGCCTCCTGAGTAGCTAGGATTACAGGTGCCCACCACCATGCCCAGATAGTTTTTGTATTTTTAGTAGAGACGGGGTTTCACCATGTTGGCCATGTTGGTCTTAAACTCCTGATCTCAAGTGATCCACGCGCCTCGACCTCCAAAGTGCTGGTTTTACAGGTGTGAGTCATTGTGCCCAGTCCAAAAAACTTGTCCTACTCACCTTCCTTGACACAAGGTTCTACGGCCATGCTGAGTGGAGGGATGATTTAGGGAAGGCCAAATTTCCATTTACTGCCCAATCCTTTGGTTTTTGACCACACTCTACCTGAGTACATAAGGTTTGCTGAAGTTATGCAACTAACTAAAGAGAACTACAGCCAGGCTCAGTGGCTCATGCCTATAATGCCAGAACTTTGTGAGGCTAAGGTGGGAGAATTGCTTGAGGCCAGGAGTTCAAGACCAGCCTGGGCAACACAGCAAGACCCCCCCTCCCCCCATTCATGAAAAATTAAAAAATTAGTCCGGGTGTGGTGGCTGATGCCTGTAATCCCAGCACTTTGGGAGGCCAAGGCAGGCAGATTGTTTGAGCTCAGGAGTTCGAGACCAGCCTGGGCAACATGGTGAAACCCATCTTTACAAAAAAATACAAAAATTAGCTGACTGTGGTGGCGCATGCCTACAGTTCCCACTACTCAGGAGGCTGAGGTGAGAGGATCACTTGAGCCTGGGAAGTGGAGGTTGCAGTGAGCCGAGATCACGGCACTGCATTCCAGCCTAAGTGATAGAGTGAGATCCTGTCTCAAAAAAAAAAAAAAAAAAAAATCAGCCAAGTGTGATGGTGTTCACCTGTAGTCACAGCATCTCAGGAGGCTAAGGTGGGAAGATCCCTTGAGCCCAGGCATTGAAGACTGCCATGAGCTATGATCATGCCACTGCACTCCAGCCCGGGTGACAGAGCAAGACCTTGTCCCATAAAAAGAGAATTACAGGCCAGGCACGGTGGCTCATGCCTATAATCTCAGCACTTTGGGAGGCCAAGACAGGTGGATCATTTGAGGTCAGGAGTTCAAGACCAGCCTGACCAACATGGTGAAACCTTGTCTCTATGAAAAATACAAAAATCAGTGGGATGTGATGGTGCATGCCTGTAATCCCAGCTACTTGGGAGGCTGAGGCAGGAAAATTGCTTGAACCCGGGATGCAGAGGTTGCAGTGAGCTGAGATCACACCATTGCACTCCAGCTTAGGCAACAACAGCAAAACTCCATCTCAAAAAAAAAAAAAAAAAAAAGAGAGAGAGAGAGAATTACAATGTAGGCAGAGGAAATTTTAAACAGGAGGCAAAATATGGCTATTTTCAGAACCTAAGGCAAAAGTAGAAGAAATCAAGCACTCCTCACAAGGCCCTCTCTGGCACAGTCCAGTTCCTGGACTGTCTTTTCTGTCTCAAGATCCACCTTTCTATATATTTCTGCAGAAAGGCCTTTCTTCAATTATTGTTTTAGTTTTTTGAAACAGTCTCACTCTGTTGCCCAGGCTGGAGTGTAATGGCATGATCTTGGTTTATTGCAACCTCTGCTTCCTGGATTCAAGCAATTATCCTGCCTCAGCCTCCTGAGTGGCTGGCATTACAGGCACCTGCCACCACGCCTAATTTTTGTATTTTTAGTAGAGACAGGGTTTCACCATGTTGACCAGGCTGGTCTCCAACTCCTGATCTCAGGTGATCTGCCTGCCTCAGCATCCCAAAGTGCTAGGATTACAGGTCCAATTCTTTATATTACTGGAAAAACTCCTTCCCTCCCTCTGAAATAGCTTCCTTCCCTAATCGAGGTAATACATAGCACTCAAAAGTTTCAGAGTACATGTCCCAAAATGGAGTTGCAGCATGCATTCACTTAATTTACTCAAATTCAACTGCAATACACCCCTCTTTAAATAATAGAGAATAATAACAATTTGTGTAGTGTAGGTGACACTGCTTTCTTCAAAAGCTTTCAACCGAAAGTGAAAATGAGATGGGAGACATGAGTCTACATATCCTTCCTTGGTAGCAGTCTGGGAAGCATCTCATCTGCCTGTCCTAAGGTTAATCCTGCTATTAGATATCCATTTTATTCAGCATGCAATTGAAGAAACAATGACTCTCTTGCTGGGAGAAACACTAGTAGGGGACTATTGGGTAACATTGTATCCATCTTCACTTCCTAAAGGATTTTCAAGGGTAATGTTGATTACGTAAGATTTTCTCTTTGGAAATACTGACTGGGATTACAGGCATGAGCCACCGTGCCCCCCTCAAAAAGTGTTTACAACACTTTGTAGAAGGTTTTCTTCATGCATCATACAGAAAGAACACTCCAATCTTCTTGAGACAGTCTCACCCCTACTGTTTTGCCTTTATGGAAACATGCTGAAAATACAGCCCCTCTCTCAGCCATACATCTCTTTACCACTATTCTGCCTTTTCAATGTCTTCTCTCTGGTCACTCCATCACCCATGTCACACAGCCTTCAAGTGGAAATGGTCAACTGGTTACTGAGACTCCCATCCCCCTTTTTTTTTTTGAGACAGAGTCTCGCTCTGTTGCCCAGACTGGAGTGCAGTGGTATGATCTTGGCTCACTGCAACCTCTGCCTCCCAGGTTCAAGTAATTCTCCTGCCTCAGCCTCCCGAGTAGCTAGGATTATAGACGTGTGCTACCACGCTCAAATAATTTTTATATTTTTAGTAGAGATAGTTTCACCATGTTGGTCAGGCTGGTCTCAAACCTGACCTCGTGATCCACTCACCTCAGCCTCTCAAAGTGCTGGGATTACAAGCGTGAGTTACTGCGCCCAGCCGAGACTCCATTCTTACCTGATGGCAGAGCCATGCCACTCTAGAATGGCCAGAAGACCTGGCAGCTCCATATGCCCAGAAGACCTGGTAGTTCCATATGCCCAATGGCCCCTACCTTCCCTTTCTCTACACAGAGGAAAGTCCACAGGAATCTTCTAGGAACTACCATTGCTCTTTCAGTTTTTCGTTCTGGTGAATATAATCCTCCAAACTATTGCATAGGTGATGATGTGCTGCAGTTTGTTCATGTTCAGTCATTTTCTTTCCGACGAGGTTTGGGTTTCATGATAGCCTGTATACACACAGCACCTCTCACCTAATCATTTGTCCTTTCGATTCAAGTAAGATTCATTTTAAAAAGTTACACATTTATTTATCATTAGTCTATGAATAGTCACAGCATATTTTCCATGACCAATAATGACAAAGAGAAAATGCATGTATTTCCAGCAAAGCCAAAAAGATTGATTAGATTTTTATCTTTTTCATCTCTAGCATTAAATATTATATTTAAATATTAAACATTATAAATATTAAATAAATATTATTATTTTAATTTAAAGTTAAGGCTAATCTAGGTACAGTGTACTCGTACCTGTAATCCCAGCACATTGGGAGGCTGAGGTGGGAGCCCAGAAGTTTTTTTGTCTGTTTTTGAGACAGGGTCTCACTCTGTCACCCAGGCTGGAGTGCAAGGGCACTATCTTGGCCTCACTGCAACCTCCACCTCCTGGACTTGGGCGATCCTCCCACCTCAGCCTCCCAAGTAGCTGGGACCACGGGCACATGCCACCACGTCCAGCTGAGCCCAGAAGTTTGAGATCAGCCTGGGCAACATGGTGAAATCCCATCTCTACAAAAAATAAAAGAATGAGCCAGGTGTGGCAGCATGTGCCTGTAGTCCCAGCTACTTGGGAGGCTGAGGTGGGAGGATCACTTGAGTCTAGTAGGTCGAAGCCCCATTGTGCCACTGCACTCCATCCAGGGAAACAGAATGAGGCCCTGTCTATAATTAAATTAAAAATAGAAAGACTAAAAAGTGTATACATAAATTAAAGTTAATATGTAATACACATTCCTTACAAAATCCTGTAATATTACAAAAATACAACAAACAGAAACTAATAGTCATTGCCATCTTTTGGTCCTATCCACCCTATCAAAAAAATCACTATTCATAGTGAATATTCTTCCCAATAATGTAACCTCTTTTATTTTGTTTTTATTTAATAATATATCATGGCCAGGCATAGTGGCTCATGCCTGTAATCCTAGCACTTTGGGAGGCTGAGGCGGGAGGATCACCCGAGATTGGGAGTTTGAGACCAGCCTGACCAACATGGAAAAACCCCATCTCTACTAAAAAAAAAAAAACAAAAACAAAAAAAAACAAAAATTAGCCAGGCATGATGGCGCATGCCTGTAATTCCAGCTACTTGGGAGGCTGAGGCAGGAGAATCTCTTGAAACCTGGATTCGGAGGTTGTGGTGAGCCAAGATCATGCCATTGCACTCCAGCCTGGGCAACAAGAGCAAAACACTGTCTCAAAAATATATATACATATATATTTTATAAATTTATATATTTTATACATATATATCATCACTGGGCAGGCTCACTGGCTCACACTTGTAATCCCAGCACGTTGCGGGGCTGAGGCGACTGCATCACTTGAGGTTAGGAGTTTGTAACAAGCCTGGCCTAGTGGTGAAACCCCGTCTCTACTAAAAACACAAAAGCTTAGCTGGGCGTTGTGGCAGGTGCCTGTAGTCCCAGCTACTCTGAGGGCTGAGGCAGGACATTTGCTTGAACCCAGGAGGCAGAGGTTGCAGTGAGCCGAGATCATACCACTGCACTCCAGCCTGGGTGATTGAGTGAGACTCTGTCTCCAAAATAATAATAATAATAATAATAATAATAACAACAACAACAACAACGACAACAATAATATATCGTTACTATTACGTTGGTGCAAAAGTAATTGTGGTCTTTGCCATTAGTTTTTGAGAGAGTCTTGCCCTGTCACCAAGGCTGGAGTACACTGGCATCATTTCAGCTCACTGCAACCTCTGCCTCCCAGGTTCAAGCAATTCTCCTGTCTCAGCCTCCCGAGTAGCTGGAATTACAGGCTGAAGCCTCCAGAGTAGCTGGGTTTATAAGCACCTACCACAATGCCCAGGTAAGTTTTTGTATTTTTAGTAGAGACAGGGTTTCACCATGTTGGCCAGGCTGGTCTCGAACTCCTGTCCTCAAGTGATCTGCCCACCTCAACCTCCCAAAGTGCTGGGATTACAGGTGTGAGCCACTGTGCCCAGCCTTTTCCCATTCTTTTTTTTTTTTTTTTTTTTTTTTGTGACAGAGTCTCACTCTGTTGCTAGGCTGGAGTTCAGTGGCCCTATCTTGGCTCACTGCAACCTTCGCCTCCCGGATTCAAGCAATTCTCCTGCCTCAGCCTCCTAAGTAGCTGGGACTACAGGCCTGTGCCTCCAAGCCCAGCTAATTTTTGTATTCTTAGTAGAGACAGGGTTTCACCATGTTGGCCAGGATGGCCTCAATCTCTTGACCTCGTGATCTGCTCACCTCGGCCTCCCAAAGTGCTGGTATTACAGGTGTGAGCCACCGTGCCCGGCCTTCCCGTTACTTTTAATGCCAGAGAAGAAGGCTTTAATTGGGTACTGCAGAGGAGGAGAATGGGAGAAAGTCTCAAATCCATCTCCCTAATCTACTAAAATTGGAGAGCTTATATAGCAGGGAAGATGGGAAAGCAAGAATCAGGGAGGGGTAAGGAAGCAATCATGTTGGATGAGGGGTCTTCTAAGTCTGGATGCAGTGATCTGAAGAGTTTCAATTCCTTGCCTGAGGGTTGATTTCCTAAGAAAAGAACTCGGATAAGGCAAATGGGTTTCAAATTTCAAGACTGGGAGGGTTAACTTTTATGTTTATTTTTAAAAAACTTGTAAATATCAGTTCTGTGGGACAACTGGGACAGTTTCAGAAGTAGGGGTACCACCTCCTGTGGTTCAGTTGGGCCCAAGACAGCTGGAGTCTTTGTAATTTAGGGGGAGGATTACTAAACCTAACTGGCTCACATGGAAAGCCGGGTTTTCCTATCAGCTTCATCAATAATAAAACCGACTTTTTTTTTAATGGAGCAATGTCCTAATTTCAAACAATAGTTTCATTTATTTAATCCAGAGTACATTTAATATATTATTTAAGGTTAATAGTAATATTTTAATTGGGATTTAAATAATCATTCTCATGTGAAATTGTCTTCTGGTATTTTTTTTTTTTTCTGTTATGTATTTATCTTGAACTCCTGGCCTCAAGCAATACTCCCTTCTTAGCCTCCCAAAGTGCTGGGATTACAGGCATGAGCTGAGATTACAGGCATGAGCTACCACACCTGGTCATTTCTATCATATATTTATCATTCATGCTTTAGATAAAAGATTTTAGATAATTTATTTATTTATGCCCCAGAAACATTTAAATTGCATAAGAGTTAAAGATCTAGAAAAAAAATTCCCATCTCCCAGGAAGCCTCTGGGTTTATGGCACATTCTTCTTTCTTTTCCTTCTTTTCTTTTTTCCTTTCTTCTCTTTCTTTCTTTTTTTTCTTTTCTTTTCCTCTGCTCTTCTTTTCTCTTTCTTCAGAGACAGGTCTTACTCTTATCACCACGGTTGGAGTGCATCCGTGCAATCATAGCTCACAGTAACCTGAAACTCCTGGGCTCTAGCAATCCTCCCACCTGGGTCTCCCAAAGCGCTCAGATTACAGGCATGAGCTGCTGTGCCCAAACTCTTCAATTCATATTCTATGGGATGTCTAGTATATGTCAGGATTTGTTCTAGGCACTAGGGATACAGCAATAAATAAAATAGACTTGTTTCCTGTTCTTTGGAGATTTACATTCTAGGCTGAGAAGAGAGGCAATAAATAAAATATAAAACAATATGTGGCAATAAGTGCTTTTTGAAAAATTAAATAAGGTATGTATAAGGGGTGGAGGTGGAGAGAAAGGGTAATTGGGGTGGGGTGGAGTCAGGTAGGTGACTATGGTGCTATTTTAAGTAGGAGGGTTAGGGAAGACCTGTTTGAGCAAAAGCCTGAATCAAATGAGGAGAGTGGATATCTGGCAGGGAGAAGCATAGTCTAGCCTTGGGGAATAACAGGTGCAAACAGTAGGTGAGTGACAGGTGTGGTGGGGGAAAGTCTGGGTGCCTGATGAACTTTAAGCAGACTAGTATAGCCCGGAGGTGGATCAGTAGGATGAAGTAAACTACTGTAAAGATTTTGGCTTTTTATCTGAGTGAAATGGGAAGCCATCAGAGAGTTTGAAGCAAAGAAGAGACAAGACCTGATTTAGGCTCTAAAAGGGTTGCGCTGGCTCCTGGGTTGAGAGTCGACACTAGTAAAGACAGGGCAGAAGACTAGCTGAAGGCTGTCACCTCATCCAGGTGATCGATGACTTTGCTTGGATTTGGGTGATCGCTGTGGAGGTGATCAGATTCTAGATATAATATGATGGTGTTGCTGACAGAGTTTACTGATGTGGGGATGTAGGGTGGGAGAGAATGCGGGGTCAAGGCTGTTTTGAAGTTCTTGATCTGGAGCAACAGTACGAACAGAATTGACACTTAATGTGGCAAGGGCAGATTAGGGTGTCTTTAATTTGAGACCTCTTGAATTTTGAAGTGGAGCTAGTCATTTCCGATTATTCGGGGTTTGGGGCCTGAGCAACTTGAGTTGCCATTTACTGGTTTTATTTTGTTTTGAGACAGAGTCTCGCTCTGTTACCCAGGCTAGAGTGCAATGGCGTGATCTCAGCTCACTGCCACCTACGCCTCCCAGGTTCAAGTGATTCTCCTGCCTCAGCCTCCTGAGAGTAGCTGGGATTACAGGCGCCCACCACCATGCCCAGCTAATTTTTGTATTTTTAGTAGAGATGAGGTTTCACTACGTTGGCCAGGCTGGTCTTGAACTCCTGATCTCAGGTGATCTGCCTGCCTTGGCCTCCCAAAGTGCTGGGATTACAGGCTTGAGCCACTATACCCCGCCTATTTACTGGTTTCGTATTTCCCACCTGAAGAGTTTCTGTTTTCGTCAACAGTTCAGCTTTTGCTGTTTTCAGACTGATTTTTGCCAGTCTGGTGGGTTTGAAATTGGTCTCATTATCATTTTAATTTGCATTATCCTGATTTCAGTGATACTGAGCATCTTTTATTATGTTTGGTGAAAACATGTATTTTCTCTTTCATAAATTGCCTATTCATCTTTTCTATTTTACTTAATGGTTTATGGAGGCTCAGGTTACAAATACTTGATGGGAGGCCAGGCGCGGTGGCTCACGCCTGTGATCCCAGCACTTTGGGAAGTCGAGGCGGGTGGATCAGGAGGTCAGGAGTTCAAGACTAGCCTGGCCAAGACGGTGAAACCCCGTCTCTACTAAAAACACAAAAGATTAGCTGGGCGTCATGGCATGCGCCTGTAATCCCAGCTACTCCAGAGGCTGAGGCAGAGAACTACCTAAACCTGGAGGGGCAGAGGTTGCAGTGAGCCGAGATCGTACCACTGCACTCCAGCCTGGGCGACAGAGCGAGACTCCATCGCAAATAAATAAATAAATCCTTGGTGGGTCGTATCAGTTGCATATATCTTCTGATAGACTGTAGCTTGTTTTTTCATTTTTTTACTAATTATTTCGTCACTCAAACCATTATTTAAGGCAGATTAAATAACATACAACCAGCTTGGGCAACATAGCAAGACCCTGTCTCTACAAAAAAATTAAAAAGATATTAGCCAGGCATGGTAGTGCATGTCTGTGGTCCCTGAGCTACTTGGGAGGCTCAGGTAGGAGGACTGATTGAGTCCAGAAGGTCAAGACTGCAGTGAGCTGTGATGGCATCACTGTATTCCAGCCTGGGCAACAGAGCAAGACCCTGTCTCAAAAACAACAACAACAAAATTTATCCTAAAAATGTATTTGTCATTTATCTACAATTTGAGTTGAGGGGCTGGCCATGGTGGCTCACACCTATAATCCCAGCACTTTGGGAGGCCGAGGTGAGCGGATCACGAGGTCAGGAGTTCGAGACCAGCCTGACCAACATGGTGAAACTCTGTCTTTACTAAAACAACAGAAAAAAAAAATTAGCTGGGCGTGGTGGTGTGCACCTGTAATCCCAGGTACTCAGGACATTGAGGTGGGAGAGTCGCTTGAACCCAGGAGGCGGAGATTGCAGTAAGCCGAGATTGTGTCACTGCACTTCAGCCTGGGCAATACAGGGAGACTCCATATCAAATAAATAAATAAATAAAATTCAAGTTGAACTGGGTATCCTATATTTTATTTGAGAACCCTACAGGAGATAGAACTGGAGCATCTGCCTTTGACCCAGAGATGAAATCACCTATGGAAGACAATGGAGCTATTGTAGCAGGCCTGAAGAGCATACTTTGGGATCATTACCTGAAAAAGACATAACTTTCTTTGTAGTCACTTCTATACACAAGTACTGTGGTATTTAAAAAATATTTTTGGTGCAAGAGCTTAGCCTTTGTCCTAACCAATATGTGAAAACTTTCTTGCAATTCCAAGGATTGAAAGGATTGACCAGGTGCAGTGGCTCATGCCTGTAACCTTGGCACTTTGGGAAACCCAGGCAGGGAGATCACTTGAACCCAGGAGTTCAATACCAGCCTGGCCAATATAGTGAGACACTGTCTCTATTAAAAAACTTCTTTTTAATTAAAAAAAAATTTACCATGTTTCAGGGATTATGAAAACGGAATAGTGACTTGGGGGAAGTTACTAAACTTTGGTATAAGAAAAGAAATCTGGCCAGGCACGGTGGCTCCAGCCTGTAACTCCAGCCTGTAACAGTGACTGACACCTGTAATCCCAGCACTCTGGGAGGCCGAGGCAGATGGATGACTTGAGGTCAGGAGTTCGAAACCAGCCTGACCAATATGGTGAAACCCCATCTCTACTAAAAATACAAAAATTAGCCAGCTGTGGTGGCAGGCGCCTGTAGTCTCAGCTCCTCAGGAGGCTGAGGCGGGAGTACTGCTTGAACCTGGGAGGTGGAGGTTGCAGTGAGCTGAGATCACGCCACTGCCCTAACGTCTGAGTGACAGAGTGAGACTGTCTCAAAAGAGAAAAGAAATCCTGCAAGCAAATCAAAGTGAATTACCTAATGCAGGGGTTGGCCGACTGTGGCACGTCTACCAAATCCAGTCTTCTATCTGTTATAAAGTTTTACAGAAAACAGCCACATTCATTCATTTATATGTTGTCCATCCCTGCTTTAGCACTGTAATAACACAGTTGAGTAGTTGCCACAGAGGTTCATGTGGCACTGCAAAGCCTAAAATGTTTTCTATCTGGCCCTTTACAGAAAAAGTTTGCTGATCCCTGACCCAAAGCAAAACCATTATTCACCTAAAAATTTTTCTGAGCATTAATTGATATGAAAAATTTTGAAGAAAACAAATAATGTGACTTAAAGATTGAACCATGTGGTCATTCACATTTAAAAGCAGCTGAAAGACTGGGTGCAGAGGCTCATGCCTATAATCCCAGAACTTTGGGAGACTAAGGTGTGAGGCTTGCTTGAGGCTGGGAGTTCAAGAATAGCCTGGGCTAAAAATTAGCTACCACACCCAGGTAATTTTTACATGTTTTTGTAGAGATGGGTCTAATTATGTTGACCAGGCTGGTCTTGAATTCCCAGGCTCAAGGAATCCTCATGCCTCAGCCTCCCAAAGCATTGGGATTATAGGTGTCAGTCACTGTGCCCAACAGTATTTTTTTTTTAATGACACACACACTAAAATCTGATTTGTTTATTGCCTGCAACATTTTTCTTTTCTTTTCTTTTCTTTTTTTTGTTTCAAACACCAATTTGAACCAGGCTTTTTTATGCCAAAAAGTTATCTGTTATTTATCTGATGTCCAAATTGAACTGTGTGCTCATTGTTTTTATTTGCTAAACTTAGCAACCCTGTCTCCAGTCACTGTGAATCGGGGAAGGGTCTAGGAAGGCACCGAACTAAGCCTTTCAAGGGAAGGCTTCCAGAGTGACACACAATCATTCCTGCCCACATTTCATTGCCTAGAACTTAATCATGGCCACACCCAGACACACCTAGATCGAAAGTCTAGCTTGTTAACCAGGTGCCTAAAATGCTACTATTACAGGAGAAGGAGAGAATACATTTGGGGGAACATTTAGCAGGCTACCATAGTATATATACCTTTGAAAAAAAAATTTTTTAGTTTCATTAGTTGTAAGTTCTTTCAGAGACATCATTTCTCTAAATCAGATTTCTGTTGTCTTCTATGTTTTTCATCTCCTGTCTAATCACTTTAATCTTTATCCTTTTCCTTTGTATTTGATGTGCTTTTAAAAAAAATCTGTCATCCATCCTGCAATTTTCTGCTAGATATTTCTTATTTTTATTTTTTAAAACTAGAGATGAGATCTCACTGTGTTGCCCAGGCTGGTCTTGAATTCCCGGGCTCAAGTGATCCTCCCACCTTGGCCTCCCAAAGTGCTGGCATTACAGGCATGAGCCACTGTGCCCGGCCAGACATTTCTTATTTCTTCTTATTTCTAATTCATGTATTATTTCTGCAACGGTATGACTTTTCCCTCTCAATACCTTCTCTTAGCCCTTCTAACATCTTTTATGTTTCATTCATTCTCTTGTGATTTCTCTTTTGATATATTTTATTTTCTTCAGGGTATGAAACATTTGTCTCTATATTTCTTCTGTTTACTGGGGTTAATCTTCCTCCATAACGTATCTTTTCTTTTTAGAATATATTCCTTTATTTCATCTCTTCCCCAATATCATAATTTAAAATGTTTATATCAGTCTTATTTCCTTTTCATTCATCTTTGATGAATATTTACTATTTAAAATTTCTATTTATATTGAAATAAACAGGGTGGATGTATTATCTTTGAGGACCCCATGTGTCTTGTTGAATTCAATCAATGAGGAGCCACAGAAGAAAGCTGGAAGGAGGCATGAGAATGGGTTCATACAATGTGGTATGAGATTGGGCCCCTTCATAGTTTGTGTTTTTTTTTTTCTTTTTTACATTGCAATTTTTAAAAATTAAAATATAATTGAAAAAATCTTTGAGGAGAAAGGTTATGTAAGCCTGCCATCTATCCTACTTAAGCCCAGATGTGAATTACCACACATTGTCCTGCAATCTTCTCCTATCTGGGGGAAGAAGCCTTGGTTAGTTGACTTTGGGATTAATAAGGAATGCAGGCAATTATAGGAATAGAGGAATGGAATCTACAGTGCTAGACAATATTGAAAGATACTCAGAGGTTCTTGAATCAAGGAATAGAGAAGTCTTTAGGTGTCTTTCCTAATTCTGCTCAATGACGATGAAAGGGAAGGCTGGAACTTTTTATTTTTTTGTGATGAAAAGATTTGGTTACTTTGGATTAGGCCTATGATATTAAAAATCCACTGCTAGCACAGTTTCCTAGTTAAAATGGTTGGAATTTAGCATTCCATTCCAAAATGATAAAAACATACTTCAATTCTCCAGTTGTAATATGGGTTTCTCCAGATTGCATGGTATTTTCACAATGTTCCAACTCATATTTAGTTGGGTGGGTGGAAACATTTTAAAAACTGGTCTCATATTTTTAAGGAAAGTTGGAATACTTATAAATGAAAGTCACGATTCTTAGGATAAAATAAAAAGTTGCACATGGATTTTTTTATTCATATTTTTTCTTAAAACATAAATAAACTTAACAATGTTGATGACTATCACTAGCATGCCACTAAATTTTAATTATGGAAATTCTAATGCTGAATAATAATTTGGATCTAAAGAAAACTTTTGATAATATGATTATGGATAAGCTTTGGGGTGAAATTTTATAGTTTCTGCCAAAATGCAAGTGGTATTATTTTTTAGGATGGCCTTATGGCTGAAAAACAGCTAAATCGCTGGCGGTAAAGTTTATTTATTTGTTTATTTATTTGAGATGGAGTCTCACTCTGTCAACCAGGCTGGGCCCTGCCTCCCGGGTTCAAGCAATTCTCCTGTCTCAGCCTTTCGAGTAAGCTGGGATTGCAGGCTCCTGGCACCGTGTCCAGCTAATTTTTGTAGTTTTAGTAGAGATGGGGTTTCACCATGTTGTCCAGGCTGGTCTTAAACGTCTGACCTCAAGTGATCCGCCCACCTGGGCCTCCCAAAGTACTGGGATTACAGGCTTGAGCCACTGCACCCAGCCAGAGAAGTTTCGATAAGGAGATAAAATGTGGCGTTTCTGAAAGTTGAGGCCCATACCAAGTATTCTCTTTGTGGACACCTCTTATAATTTACACTCTTTGTTTTAGGCATATTCACATAGGCCTATACATATATCTTCCTGTGACCTGTACCGTTATTGGTCAGCCAGGAATTTCTTGAGGTATAAATATTTATCAATAATAGTGACACAACCATCTTTTATTTCTTGAATAATTCTGTAGTAATTTCTATGTGTAAAAGATGTGGTAGATATTATGGGGATGTGAAAGTAGTAAAAGCTCCAGGAATCTCCTCAAGAGAAGTGTATAATCTAGATAAAAAAGGAGATAATATTTAGCTAAATAAGATTTGTTATTTTTTCCCACAATATATCCATGTAACAAAAGAAGACTATTTATAATCAAGAAATGGCAACAAAGAAACAAACAAACAAACAAAAAACCCAAAATAAACACTAATACTATAGTCCAGAGAAGGAAAAGATGACAATACACTGAGGGCACAGAAATTATTCAAGGATATTTATTGTGTGTGGCACTTTACTAGGCATCATATATAATGAATTAAATAATGTCATTGCCTTCTAGAAATTAATCATCAAAGATAGTAATCATGTGGAGAGAAATAATAAGATATAAATTTAGCAAATGCAGAACAATAAATTAGTAAATCATTTACGTTATTTATTTAAAAGAGATGAAGGAAGAATCTTAGAAATTGTTGACGGTGGAGAATCATTCCCTTCTCTCAATTACAACAGTTAAATCCCTTGCAAGTGTGGTGGGATTTCTGTAGCTATTCAGTTCAACATGAAAATCTTTCACTTTTTTGTCCAGGCATGGTGGCTCATGCCTGTAATCCCAGCACTTTGGGAGGCCCGAGTGGGTGGATCACCTGAGGTCAGGAGTTCAAGACCAGCCTGGCCAACATGGTAAAATTCTGTCTCTACTAAAAAATACAAAAATTAGCTGGGTGTGGTGGTGCATGCCTGTAGTCCCAGCTACTGGGGAGGCTGAGGCATGAGAATCGCTTGAACCCAGGAGGCGGAGGTTGCAGTGAGCCAAGATCACACCACTGTACTCCAGCCTGGATGACAAAGTGAGACTCTGTCTCAAAAAAAAAACTTTTGCTTTTTCAAAGTAATATTAGTAGGTAATGTGTCTTTCGGTAATGTGTGAATAAGAAATAAAATCCAAAAGCATTTTCCTAAAACCAACAAAAGAAAACCCTTTACTCCTCTGAGGGCCACTAGTCTTACCATAGTTTTGCAAATGCTTCACCCAAATTGCAAATTTCATTTGTGGATTCACTAGGAAACACTTGTGCTTCTCAGAATTGCCAGCTTCTGTTAACATATTCAGAGTAGAAATCATTCATAGATTATGGTAGAATGACCTTTCACATCAGGGACTGGGATACTTTGACTCTATTTCTGGCTTTGACATTTTTTCCCTTGATAATGGTTCACCAAAAACGATATTATGTGGTTAGCAAAGCCAACACTTACCTTTCAAGGATACAGTTCCCATCTTCAAAAATGTCTTGCTTAGTTTTTAGTGTATAAAACTTTCTTGTTTTTATTAATATAGCTATGGTAATTTCAGAGGCTATTTCAAAGGATACTCCAAGAAGTTTGATTATATGAAACCCACACATTTATTAGCTATAACCTAAGGAGGAAAATAGCCTTTCAAAGCAAACAAAGCTAGAATTACTGTTAGCTCTTGCTTATCCATGATATTTGAGGATAAAGAAAACTATCAAGATAGCAACCAGTTAGTTTCAATCTCCTTTCAATTACAATGGCCCCAAAACCTATTGTTTCACCAAATCTCTCACTGAAACTAACACATAGCCACATGACTGAAGTTTGGCCCCCTTTCCTTTCCCTTGCCCTCCCTCTGGTGGAGGTGTTCACAAGTGAGATGTCCACCATGGGCAGCTAAAGAGAATTCCAAAGGCTTGCACCCTCCAGCAATTAAGCCGATTAGCCTTTGGAATGGAGAAAAACCAGCTGCGGGCTTCCTCTTTCCTGATGCATAGGGGTGCCACACTCACTTTTTGGTCTGGTCAGAGAGCATCCAAATGACCAAGCGCGGTGGCTCACGCCTGTAAACCCAGCACTTTCGGAGGTTGAGGTGTCAGTTGCTGGAGATCTGTCTGGGTAATGTGGCGAAACCCTGTCTGTACGGGGCGGCGGGGGGTGGGGAGGGGTAAAAGAAAAAGAAAGAAAAATTATCCTGATGTGGTGGCATGTGCCTGTAGTTCCAGCTACTCAGGAAGCTGAGGCACCAGAATCCCTTGAGCCCAGGAGGCAGAGGTTGCAGTGAGCCGAGATTGTGCCACTGCACTCCAGCCTGGTGACAGAGTGAGACACCGTCTCAAAAACAACAAAAACAAACAAAACAAACAAGCAAAAGCGTCCAAATGAGAGCTGATATTAAAATATTCTTGTTCATGGCTTCAGAAAGGAATAGACCTAATTTTTAACTGGGTTCATATTTTCCTAAACAGTAACAACAAAATGTTATAAACAGTAGGGTTGCTGTTGAGGAACTAGTACAAACTTCTGCTTCATAATAATATTTTATTTTATTTTTTGGGCCAGAGTCCTCGCTCTGTCGTCCAGGCTGGAGTGCAGTGGTGCAATCTCAGCTCATTCCAACCTCTGCCTCCCTGGCTCAAGAGATTCTCATGCCTCAGCCTCTCATGCAGCTGAGATTCCAGGCTCGTGCTACCACGCCAGGCTAATTTTTGTATTGTCAGTAGAGACAGGGTTTCACCATGTTGCCCAGGTTGGTCTCGAACTCCCGGCCTTAAGTGATCCGCATGCCTTGGCCTCCCAAAGAGCAGGGATTACAGACATAAGCCACCACGCTCAGTCCATAATATTTTAATTGAATTTTTTTTTTTACATTTTAAAAGTGTCTTCTGTTGCCCCGGCTGGAGTGCGCTGGTGTGATCACTGCAGCTTTGATCTCCTGGGCTCAAGCGATCCTCACACCTGAGCCTTCCAAGTAGCTGGGACCACAGGCATTGACCACCACACCTGGCTAATTTAACAAAAATTTTTTAACAGAGATAGGACCCCGTTATGTTGCCCAGGCTTGTCGAACTCATGGGCTCAAGCGGTCCTCCTGCCTGGGCCTGCCAAAGTGCTGAGATTACAGGCATAAGCCACTGCACCTGGCCTTAAATTTTCTTCACATCTGTTATCTCATTTGATTCTCTTCAACAGTCCAGCAAGATAGGGAGGGTGCTGTTACAACCCAGAGGCCCAGTGGAAGCCCAGTTAAATTTTTCAAATTTTAACTATGTGCCTTTTGCACTCTCCATCCAGATAGCCTAATACACGTAAGACACCTAAGAGAGTAACTTATAACAGTTCTTAAAAACATTCCCAAATTTTGGAACATCATGGTTATATTTGTCCCAGGAGTAGAGTTACATTGGCACTCAAAGACCACAATAGTTAACACATAGTAAGTTAAGTGTTAGCTGTTATTATTAAAAACCCATATTAAGAGGTAGTATACTGTTGTTTTATCTTTTTTTTTTTTTTTTTTGAGACACAGTCTGGCTCTGTTGCCCTGGCTGGAGTGCCACTCTTGGACATAACTCACTGCAGCCTTGAACTCCTGGGCTCAAGCGATCCTCCTGCCTCACAGCCTCCTGATCAGCTGGGACTACAGGCGCATGCCACCACACCCAGCTAATATTTTGTTTGTACAGACGGGTCTCCCTATGTTGCCCACGCTGGTCTCAAACTCCTGGACTCAAGCGATCCTCCCACCTCAGCCTCCCAAAGTGTTGGGATTACAGGCGTGAGCCACTGAGCCCAGCCTAGTATAGTATTGTGAATAAAAGAATGGACTGGAGCCAGATCCCCTGGGCTTGAAACCTTCCTTCACCACCCACCTATCTCGTTGTGTAAAGCTTTTAGAGGAATACCTAGCAGGAGGTGTTGAATTTGATAGCTCTAGTACTTAGACACATAAGTAATAATTTGCCCTAAGTTATGTGGTAAATGATGGAGTTGGATTGTAATCTTGATCCTTACATCTTATTACCTCTTATAGAAATATTGCCTCTCTAGGTTATGTTATTTTTCCATAATTCCTAGAATGTGTTTTCCTTCCTTTACCTTCTCCTTTCATGGCCCACATTTTACTCTCCTTTATCAAACTGCAAATTTCACAATCAACATTTACAAAAATTTCTAGTGCAAAAATTTTAACCCAAATGTCTTTAGCTGTTAGGTACTCCGTTTATGCCGTGCATGCACATTTGCATGTGTAAGGAGTTGTTTTGTGCTGTAAATTGTTTTTCCTTTCTGGACATATTCTATAAACCCACAAGCGGTGAGCTACTTGAACCCTGAATTTCTATTCACTTCTTGTTAATTTACTCAATAGTATCTAGCACTGGATACTGCTACAGCCAGTGGGCTATTTAGTAAATTACCATCTGACTGGCAATCCCTCCTTGTATTTTATTCTATTTTTCTTTTCTTGATTGTTAGCTGACTTGTTTGGTGACGGGCTGTCAAGAACATGCAAATTTCGTGGCCATATAAAAATGATCTCGTCAACGTCTTTCCTGGAATTGAAGCGGAGGATTTAGCTGTAGATTTGGTTTGGCACCATCCACTTTAAGGAAGATGTAAAAACTAAGGCGCAGGTGCTCCAGCTGCAGGGAGTGCTTTTTATCCCCGCTCTTCCGTCCCCCATAAAGAAACAGGACCTCAGGTGGTGGGCGGGCGGGGGAATACTCTAAGTCTACAGGGGAGAGTAGCAAGAAAGAAGGAAAAGGTAAGCGGACTCCATAGCTTCTAGGTTTTGTTCCTCTTTTTTTCCCTCTGGACGGCGGTGGCAGCTGATCAGACACAATAGCTGGCAGTCCCCCGCCGCAGTGAGGATAAAAATGACCCTCAACAGCACCAGCAGGAGCACTGAAAAGGAGAGGGGAGTGTGTATGGGAAGGGGACGAGGATGAGGGTGACAAGGTGACAAACGCTGCCTCCGACTGCGAGCAACTCCCCTCCAGACCCGCGAGGTTCGGAGCCGGGGAGCCACCTCCCCGGCTCCGGGCGGGGTGGGAAGGGGAGGCCGAGGGGGCGGTGGCCTTCACCTGGGGGCGGGGAAGAGGGCGGAGGGAAGCCTGACTAACCAGTCCCTGATTGGCTCGCTTTCTCTCATCGTGTCTCCCGATTGGACAATTTGCAGCGGGAGATGTTGTGAAGAGCAGTGGGGCGGAGCGAGCTGCCGGGGTCTGTGACAAGGCCCGGGAGCTGGGTGGGGAGGGAGGCGGTTGTGCCGCGGCTACGTAGCCGCTGTGACCTGGAGTGTGGCGGACAGAGAAGCGCAGCAGCCTCTTCACAGTTCCGCTAGCCGCGCCAAATTCGCTCAGTCGCTCTGCAGAATTTATAAAAGGGAAATAACTGAATGAGCAACGCTTGGCTAACTTTCCCCTTCCCACCACAGGAAGAGATTTTGCTGTGAGGCGTGAAGGGACACTCCCTTATCTGCAAGTCCCACGTCTTGTCGCAGCTTCATTGCCTGCCCGCTGCAAAAAAGGGGGGGGGGGGCACAATTTGCCAATCCCCGTCCCCCGGTCTAGGACCTTTGATCCCTCGAGTCTGCAGATGTCGCTGTTATAGTCTTGTCCCCCTCTCCACCCCAGACGCCTACCACCAGGTCTCCTTCCCCGGGAGCAAGCCCATCCCTGGACGCTGCCACTCAGCGCTTGGGAGACTGCAGGGGCGGGGAGGGTTGTGTGTGCCTGGTTTTGGGGTGCTGGGGGGCGAGGACTTGTAGGTCCCGCGACCCACGGGGAGGGGGCAGGCGACCTCCCCCCTCCGGCCTCCGGGTAATCCCCCTTCTCCAGCGTCGGTTACCCGGGCCCGTGTTATTCAAGACAGAAAATATTCAGCCCCAGAGCCTCCCCTGGGGAGGGGAGGGGAAGGAGGTGGAGTGGGAGGAGGTGGATCCAGGGAGGAAGAAGCGAGAAATCCGCCCCCGGGAAACAGCTCCGCTCGGTCGCGGAGCTAGGCGCTTCTGTCACTTGGCGTTCGCGGGCGCCGTAGCGGGGCCCCGGCCCGGCCCGGCGAGGCGAGGGGAGAGTCCGGCGGCCGCCGCCCCGCCCCACGCCCTCCCGCGGCGGCCGAGAGCCCGGGGCCGGCCGGGGCAGGTCGCGGCGGTGCCTGGGAGCGGCCGGCCGGGGGCGGCGGCCTCGGAGTGCGGCGGCGGCGGCGGCGGCGGGCAGCGCGGGATCGTCCTGCTGCGGGGTCCGGCTCACGCCGGGCGGGGCGCGCTGTCCCGGAGCCGGCCAGCCCAGTGCGGATCCACTCGTCCCGCTTCCTCTGGTGCGTGTCTGGTTTCTCTTCCGTCTCAGCCGGGAGGGCGCCGCGCTCGCGGGCCAGGGAGAGCCCGGCTCGCCGCAGGCTCTCTCCCTTCCCGCCACCTCAGGCCACCCGGCCTGGCGCTGGCTTGGGGCGTGAGGGAGCCCGCGGCGGGCGCCCGGCGGGGGCGGAGGGGCCGCGCCCGCGTGTGCAGTGCGAGGGCGGGCGGTGGGGCGGAGGGAAGGGCACAAAGGCCGGCGGCGGGCGCCGGGGTCCGGCCGGCCGGCCTTGGAGGAGGGGCGCCCGGGGCCGCTCATGAATATTAACCGAGCCTGCGGCCTAGCGCGTCCCGGCCGGGCCCGGCGCCCGGCCCGCGTCCCCGCTCCAGCTCGCCGCTGCGCTTTGGCCGCCGGGCCCGAGCGGGCGGGAAGGGTAAGGCCCCCGGTTTTGTCTCGCCCAGGGGCTCCTAGCACCTTTGAGAAAGCCCATATTGGGGCCGCTCTCCTCGGGAGCTGGAGGTCCCCGACCCGCCTCAGGAAGGGGCGGGGGAATCGTGGGGGAGGTGGGTGGTGGTTTGCTTTTTCTTAGTTTTTTCCCCCCTAGGTGGCCACAGGGGAAGGAAAGCCGTGTCGAGTTGTAGTTGGGGGAAAACCCGCGACTTCAGAGTTGCTCGAGTGTGGCTTCGGAATCATGCCCCGGAGCGGGAGCGGCGCCCGCGTCCCACCCGCGGCCGCGCACGCCTCCCCGGCCGTCCCCGGCCGTCCCCACCCAGCCCCGCCGCGGGCCAAGGAAAACAGCCGCCTCCTCGGGGACGCCGGCCGGGGCGGAGGGGCGGCGCCCGAGTCACCCGGAGACGCCGTCGAGCCCACGCCGGCCCCAGCCAGGCTGGCTTTGTGCTTGAGTTTTTGGGGGGCGGAGGGGAACGAGGAGGGGGCTTGAAAAGTGTGATCCCATTTCAACCTCGTGGGGGAGAGAACTTCCCCGAAGTGTCCCTGTCTGGGTGATGCAGAAAAGAACATGCACAGCCCTCTGCTCTGCCCAGGAAAGACATGAATTAAAATGCACTTGAATGGGGAACGTTTTTTCTTGAAGGCTGCATAACAGCCAGGTGTGTTTGATGTGTTTGACGCAACCGCTGGGCAGTTTTGAGATTTTTCTGTTTTAAACACCCCCTCGAATTTATAGGCGTTTTGTTTGTTTACGTTAAAAATTTTTTTTTGTTTTGTTTTGTTAGGGAGGAAACGCGAACTTGGTGTGGACATGTGGGCAAGACAGTGATAGGCGCCTGGAGAAAGTTCACGCCCTTTAACTTCTCCTTTTCCTAGGATCTCTCTGGGAGCTGACACTCGAGCCTTCACGACCCATTCGGATTTTTCCGGGACTCAGGAGTGGCACTGGGAAGAAGGGGACCGCTTTCTGCAATTGGCCTCGACACTGGCTTCCAAGAAGACCTGTCGCCTTTGTTTTTAAGTCTCCAGAAATGGAAGAAGAAGGCGAAGTCAGTTGAAGTCGCGAGAAATCAGCGAGGCATTTGAAGGCGCTTCCTGAAAACCTTCATTCCCTGGCACGTTGTCTGTTTCACCAGCCCTGCCCCTCCTCGGAGCTTGCTTGCGGAATCCTTCCCCTTCGGGTGTGTGGTGGCATTCCCCCCCACCTCCAATGTGGATTCCAAAGGATTTGTCCCTTCTTTGTCATTTGAAATGAAATGATGGCCACGCGTCGGACTGGTCTGCCTGAGGGAGATGGTGACAAGCTCAAGGCCTGCGAGGTAAGCGCGGAGCCAGCGTTCCTGGCCGGCAGGGCGGTGGCCTGTGTCTTGAGTGTCATACGAGTTGGGGGTCACTGGCCACTGGGCCTCACTAGGGGCTTCCCGGGGCTTTGAGCTGGTTGGTGGGAGCGACCCAGATTAACCAGTAGCGAGGTGAAGCCTGGCCCACGTCTGTTTCCAGGGACTCCCGTGTTTCTTTTGCAAGAACACGTCCCGCATTTTGGAATGTCCTCATCTTGGTCACTCCTCAGAGCCAGGAATTCTCCCATCTCTGTGGCTGTAGATACTACAAGCCTGAGAATGGGCACCTGAGTATCCTTTTTCCTTCAGTCCTCTTCCAAGATACTTGGAATTGAGCTGGTTGGGGGTGATTTGGAGCGTTTTGTGTGTCTGTGTCCAGGATTTGCCCTCCCGGGTGCAGAGAGAGCAGCTAAGTATGCTTGTTGCACCTGGAACTTAGTCTTTCTTTGGTTCTGACGGTGGGCGCCTGGCTGCTGTTGCTGCAGATCTCTGCTTTAGGTAGAAAAAGACGTTTTTTTCCGTGAACAATTCAAGCACAGCCTTGGAAAACGTTGTAATTCCAACTCCCGGAAAAAAATCTCGTGCCTTTACTGTTCTCTTATTTATACCCTCCCTTTCACAACTCTGGAGTTCTGTGAGCTGCTCTGGGGTATCAGGTGGGTTGCGTTGTTGGTTAGGGTAGCATCTAGCATCTTCCCAAGGGCCCAGAGATTTTACTCCAGACTTCCTAAAAATTTTTGAGTAGGCAGGACAGAAATCATAGAAAATACATTGATTTATGACACCCATATACCCTGTTGCCTCTCACCTTTTTTTTTTTTTCTCCTCGTGTTTGGAGATTGAAGTATTTGTAATTTACTTCCATTATGAATACACTATGTTTATTATTGGCGGTTTCTGTAGTTTGTTCATATAAATAGACTGAATATTGTTATCCTTTAAATTTTACTTTTGAGATGCCTATGTTTTCATTGAAGCGTTGGGGATTACTTTAGACAATAACATACCCAAGTGAACCCTCATTCACTGTCTCACGTTCTTTTGCACCGGATGTTAAATTTTAACTTCATAGTCCTTGAAACAAGGTCTGGCTGTAAGTGTGTGAGTTTTGGCATTTTAATAAAAATGAATCAAGTTAAATTTTGGCTCATAAAGCATGCAGAGAAACTTGCTTCATGCAGCTTACTTCATGTCGGATTAAAAGGTTTATGCAGAAAATGCTGTGAGGTACAGCATGCTATTACTGTACAATTTATTAGAACTATAGGTTTACATTTAGAATCAGTGTTTTACTTTTTGACATCTGTAAACACCTGCTTGCAGGCAAAAGCATGATTAAATAGAACACCACAATCCTCTGATCACGGTAAACCATAATAACTCCTTTTGGAAGGCCTACCTGCAACCTGGTGATTGCTTAATGTGTATTGCAGTTACATAATAATATGTATTGTGGTCCTGAAGCCTTATTTGTCATTGTCTTGTGAATACTTTAATTAGCATTGTATTTGCATTCCGTTTGCAAGAACTAATGTTATTTGGTTATTATTATTTTTTGGTCATTTAAGAGATGTCCTGAAACCAAGAATTTAGACACATCTTGTCCTTGGCTAGCAAGCAGTATTTCCAGTTTGTTGCACACTTGGCTTTTATTAACAATGACAGTTATGTATTTTTTAACGGCTGTGAAATTTGTTTTCATTTGGACCTTACTGCTGGCGGCATGGCTATCTTGTTTCTAGTTTGGGAATGAAGAAAACACAGTATCCACCTGTATTTTGCTCATGTGAAATATATATACAGTATTTAGGTTTGGTATTAAACTACAGTATTATTTGACTTTCTAAAGAATAGGTATTTTGCCTAGATTCTATGTGAAAGTGGAAATAAAGGGGTATATGCTGTCAGAAAACATTTTAAAACCTCAGGGTTGGGAGTGAAGAGAACTTGTGTGATTATTACCTGTATTTAGTTGTGTTGTGTTTTTATCTGTGATTGATGCTTCTGATACACATTAAATCTTGTGAATATTTTTTAGTAGTAGGGAGTTGCCAATAAAATACTTCGGGCTGATATTTAGGTTTTTGAACACTGCCCTTAATTTTTGTCCTCAATTTTATTAGAAGCACTACATTCCACAGTGGTACTATCATTCTTTAAAAAATGTTAAAAATTCATAGTGCGTTTGGGTACTACATTTATTATTGTGTTTTTAATTAACAAAGAGATGAGTATGTATGTCTTAATAGTAATGCTGTCAGTCTGCCAAGAAAACCTAACTTTGTAGGACAGAAGAAATCAATGTAATGAATTAATAGGAGTCTCTGTTTCATGCTTTAATTAGCCAACTCCACCTTCTCTGGATAAGGTCTTGCACTGTTGAAAAACAGCAAAATACTCGTTCATCTTAAGCATTACCATTTTATTGTGTTGACATATGAATACATTTAGGCCTCCCCACCCCCAGGATATATTGGAAAATATATCAAATCAACAGCCCTCTTCAAATCAACAAATCAACAGCCCTCTTCAAATAAGAAATTAGGACAGTTCAGTAGAATATGTCTTGGCATTATACAGTAAGGATGGTCCAGATGGTACTCACATGAATTTATTTACTTTATACATCTCAAGGTGTATTTTTAAAACTTGAAATCACTCACTCTGAACCTCTTAAGTGATTTTTGGTGTGTGTGTGTGTAGTCTGTGAAGTCTTCTGACACCAATCCTTGAGTAACTTTGCTCACAAAATCACTTTATATAGATTCTTCTGTGATATTATCACCCCTTTTCATATCCATATAGCTTCATCTTTCAAGGTTTAACTTTTGTTTTTAAGCCAAAGAAGAGAAAACTTTCCCTCAGCTTTCTAAACCACATGATTTTTTTTTCCATTTCTAACATTTAACTTTTTATCTGTAGTCCATACTCTTGTCCAGTAGTAGAATTTTCGACACTTTGTTTATTATTAAACTTTTTACTAATGCAAATGAACTTATTTTTGTTTTGCTTCTTGACCTAGGCTAAGATTATTCTATGATTGAAATGTATTATGGCTGATGAAATACACTTGTTGGTTGATTTTGAAATACTGTAAACAATACAATAAGACATTGTTCTGGGTACAAGTTTGTATGAATCCATGCGTTGACTCTTCCTTCTGGAATGCTGGACAGTTGCTTTTGCTTTCATCCCAGACTCCCTGGTTCCTTCTCAGTCACTCTTCCCCTCCTTTCTGACTCCCTATCTGCCTCTTTTGTAGGGTTTTTCTTCCTCCTCTTGCCTCATTGTTGGTTTCATCCAGAGCCAAGGCCATTCCATTCCTTTATTCTCTTTCTCACTCGCTGGGTTTTATTTTGCACTCTCCTGTGTGCTGGTGACTCCATAGCTACACCTGTATCTCAGGCTTTATGGTTGACCTCTAGACCTTTTCAGCCAGTTGCCTATTTACTGAATGAACACTTTTGGGGGATATTCCCCAGGCATTGCAAACTCATCAAATTTCACCGCTACCACTGACCCTTCCTCTTCCTGTGCACCTTCTTTCGCTGAGTAGCACTACCATCTATTTATTGGTCCAAGTCAAAAACTAGGTCAGCATCCTCACTCTTCCGTCTCGTCATTCCTCATATGCAAAGTCCTGTGGAGTCCACATTCCCAATACCCACTACCCCCACCTGAGTTCAGGTCAGCTGCATCTCACTGATGAACCACAGAAACAGACTCCCTGTGGAGTATCCCAATAACTTAGCCTTGTCCCCTTCCACAGCTCTGCCCCTACCATAATCAGAATGATCCTCCTGATGGGCAGATCACCTGAGGTCAGGAATTCTCCGCCAGCCTGAGCAACATGGTGAAACCCCGTACCTACTAAAAATACAAAAATTAGCTGGGCGTGGTGGTGCACACCTGTAGTCCCAGCTGTTTGGAGACTGAGGTATGAGAATCCTTGAACCCAGGAAGCAGAGGTTGCAGTGAGCCAGAATCGCACCACTATACTCCAGCTGATCATTACATTACCTCCTATGAGACAATTTTCTGTCTTCCCATTTCCTTTGAAATAAAATTCAGACTTCTGGAAAGTCTGAAAGGACTTCGGTAATTTGGTCTGCCCTTCTGTCTCACCTGTTACTTCTTTTTGTTCTTCCTAGATTGAACTCCAGTCAGGTCCTTTCTTCCACCCTTCCCTGTACTCTCCCCTGCTCCTCCTCCCTCTGCTCCGTGGCTGAGTTTTACTGTCTTTTCTTCAATACTGCTTCCTCAGGGAAGCCTTTCCTGACCCGCAAGACTGTTTTAGCTGCCCCTGGTGTATTCTCTCAAAACATCCTCATTTTCAGGAATACCAGTTACAAGTTTATTTATCTATATCCCCCTTGGATTGCAGTCCCCATAAGAGCAGGGACCATGTTTGTTTCCACAGTGACTGACACACAGTAAGTGTCAGGTGATATTTTTTGAATGAAGAAATGAATATGCAGGAAAGGCTCTACATTTTATTCAGTGTTCATGTAGATTCCCAGACATTATACTCTCTTAATTATCTTCCTTCCTCATTGTCACCTCCTTCTGTCTCCTTGAAGTTTCCTCAACATCCTGGTCTGCTAAACCTTCCTACACCTCAAGCCTCAGTTAATCCTCTTTTCTTCTCCCAATACTGTTTCATGGTTTTAAATATCAAGTATATGCAGATAATTGACATACACACACTCACTTATATTTCTTTATGTGTACGTGTGTGTATCTCTATTGCTGACCTGCTGCTCTGTCTCTCAGATTCAGATTCCTATATCCAACTGACCCGACTGCCTAGAATCTCCATTTGGATAGTAAATAGGCGTATCTAAAACCACAATCCTGACTCTACCTCCATTCCCCTAGCTCACCTTCCCAAGTCTGCTCCTTCCAGTCTTCCTCATCTCAAGCAATAGCAATCCCATCCTTCCAGGCCAGGCATCTTGGAGCGATCTTTGATGTCTCTCTCTTTTCTCATACATGACATGTGGATCCGGTTGACTGATTTCTCCACTTCAGTCCTTGCCAGCCTGAAGTCTGTTCTCCACACAGCAATCAGGACAGACAATTTATAAATCAAATTGTGTCATTCCTTTGCTCAGATTCCTCAAATGGCTTCTCATTTCTCTGAAGATTGAAGGCCAAAGTTCTTGCAGTGACCTGCAAAGCCCTGTATAATTGGTCCTCCCCTTCCCTGAGCGTACCTCCTGTGCCTCTTCCCTCCTCACTCTGTGTTAGCCATTCTGGTCTCTTGCTTTTCTGCATGTACACAAACATGGGAGTCCCCAGAGCCTTCCCACTCGCTGAACTCTCCCTCTTAGAACACTCTTCACTCAGTCTCTGCACGGCTTGCTTCCTTGGCTCCTTCGGGCTTTTGCTTAGAGGTCACCTTCTGAGTGAAGCTTTGCCAACCACTCCCTTTATTGAATGCCCCTCCCCTGCTCCCTGTGCCATGCTCTGCCTTCCTTCTTTGCTTTGTCTCTGTATCACTTAGTCTCCACCTGTCATGATTATGCATTTGATTTTGCTTGTGTATTCGAGACAGGTAATATATCTAGAATGCAGGCGTTAAGAGTGCAGTTTGTCTGTTTCGTTCGTATTGTATTTCTTGTGCCTAGAAGAGTGCCTAGCACATAATAGGTTCTCAATAAATTTTTTTTGAGTGAATAATAAAGACTTAGAAAAACTCCAAAATGTTACTGAGTTTGCATTTGCACGTGTAGTATGTGAATTCTTATTTTATTTATTTTATTTCTTTTTGAGGCAGAGCCTTGCATTGTCACCCAGGCTGGAGTGCAATGGCGCAATCTCCGCTCACAACAACCGCTGCCTCCTAGGCTCAAGTGATTCTCCTGCCTCAGCCTCCTGAGTAGCTGGGATTACAGCTGTGTACCAGCACGCCTGGTTAATTTTTGTATGTTTAGTAGAGATGGGGTTTCGCCATGTTACCCAGGCTGGTCTCGAACTCCTGATCTCAAAGTGATCCGCCCACCTTAGCCTCCCAGAGTGCTGGAATTACAGGCATGAGCCACTGCGCCCAGCTGAATACTTAGTTTATACAAAATATGTACATTATGAAGTATGTTTTTCCTTAGACCTCGTGCCCACCTTGAATTCCATTTCATTTCCGTTAGAACTGCTGTCAAAATTTTTGGTGCCTTTTTTCTTTGCACCTTTTTTACCTTTGGGAAGCTGGGTAACCAAGTAACAGTAACCAAGACAATGTGTAGTACAAATTTATGAAACAATTTCCACTAAGAGATGAGATCATGATAATTAACAGACAAGTGAAAGGGCAATCAGTCTGGTCGATAAGAGAAACTATAAAAAGATAATCTGTCTGTATGGATGACGTTTTATTTCTTAAAACGAATGGCTAGTATGTGAAGGTTCCTTATTACATATTTTTATTTTTTCGTATCACAAATATTTCATAACCAGTTAAAAAAAAGATCACAAACATTGACTGTGATGAAAGGTTAACAGTTTATTCTGAATGATGAGAATATCAGGATTATTTTATTTTTATGTTTTCTCTTTTTTATTACCGAAACGACAATAAAAGAACGCTATGTACAGACTTTTAAAATAGGTAATATGTAATCAGTCTTGTGAAAATTTGGTTTGTAGCAAACTACACCGCTTAAAACAATACTTAAAAAGCATACACACTGCTCAAAACAATACTTAAAAACAATTTTTTTCTTTTGTTTTTTTTTTTTTGAGACAGACTCTCGCTCTGTCGCCCAGGCTGGAGTGCAGTGGCGTGATCTCAGCTCACTGCAAGCTCCACTTTGCGGGCTCACGTCATTCTCCTCCCTCAGCCTCCCGAGTAGCTGGGACTACAGGTGCCCGCCACCACACCTGGCTAATTTTTTGTATTTTTAGTAGAGACGGGATTTCACCGTGTTAGGATGGTCTTGATCTCCTGACCTTGTGATCTGCCCACCTCAGCCTCCCAACGTGCTAGGATTACAGGCATGAGCCACCGCACCTGGCCAAAAAACAATTTTTAAAAAGCATATTTCTTCATTGGAGGCATAGGATCTTCATTCTAGGCTAATTATAGTACCGTATAACTCTATTATTTAATTGTAATTGTGTGTTTCTTCACATACCTGAATGTAAGTGTCAGAATACTGTTCCATGCCAAAAGTTTTATGCTGCAAGGTCGGGTTAAAGCTAAAACCTGTTAGAATTGATAATGATGGCAGTAGCAGCAGCAGGGATCATTAAGTGGCATTTCGGCAGAAGCCTGGGTTTGAATGTATTGAGTGGGGCCTATCACTAGATAAGAGCCGTCAGCAAAGTGAGTACCCAGATCTAAATAATTTCTCCATAAATTGTTAGTGTTCCTTCCCATTCATTTCTTCCAGGTTAAGCATTTTATGAAGTTCATTGTGCCTTGATGTTCTTCATTTCTTTAGTTACTACCAGATCAAGTAATCTAGCACAAAAGTAATACTTAGTTTCTTTTGTTCTTTGCTTTGGGAAGGGTCCTGTCATCTTATTATAGTTAACAATATGCTGATTTAAGTATGGGCAATGCTAGTGTTGATAAGATGCACAGATGCTGTTATTCAATGCAGCTATTTTCTGTTACAGAACGACCATATGGTAGGCACTTGTTTTTCTGTCTGGTTGATGTGATTAGATTACTAAAATGAAAGGTTATTGGACTTAAAGATGTCCTACTATTTTATCTAATTTTAATTGACTGTAAGTGATTAAATGTGTTAAATATTATAAGCCTTCCAAAGGGAAGATATTTAAATGCAAAAAACTCAATTTTTGGATTGCTTTCACCGAAATAGTTTTATGGTTTAAGTTGCCATATTCTTATAAAATTGGGTACTGTGCAAATAGTTTATTTCACAATATAATCTGAATGATGGCATTTTGTGCTTCTCAAATAATCCAAAAGACAAATGGATATACTATACTATAGGTTTAAGAAACTTGATGCGGGCTGGGCATGGTGGCTCAAGCCTGTCATCCCAGCACTTTGGGAGGTTGAGGCAGGAGGATTGCTTGAGCCCAGGAGTTCGAGACCAGCCTGGACAAAATAGGGAGGCCCCCATCTCTTAAAGAAAAAAAAGAAAAGAAAAGAAAAAAAGAAACTTGATGTGATGGAAATGTTTTATAAGTCCTCTTACTTCTAGTTATCTATTTAATATGCAAGAATTTCCACTGTGCAGATTTGTGAATGAAAGAATAGATTGATAACCCAAATTTGGTATTTCTGACTATTCATCTGTTTTGGGGAAAGTAGACAGATCAGAAGAAACTGTTTATTATCCTAAAAAAAAAAAAAATAAAGAAACAAGGAAGTTAAAGACTTTATTTACTTTTCCCTGGTGACTAGCTGCTGTTGAGTTTTCTATTTGATATTGGGCGTGTTTTTGATTCAGAATTGGTTACTTATTCCTTTCCCCCTGTTGCTTATCTCTGTTGTGAAAAAGGCTCTGGCATAGTCAGGAGTGGTGCTATGTATGCAGCACTGTTGATAATCCCACAACTTCTTTGCCCATCGTACAACCTAAGGAA
This sequence comes from Rhinopithecus roxellana, assembly GCF_007565055.1. Taxonomy (NCBI): domain Eukaryota; kingdom Metazoa; phylum Chordata; class Mammalia; order Primates; family Cercopithecidae; genus Rhinopithecus; species Rhinopithecus roxellana. The sequence continues at coordinate 108,932,035 of NC_044559.1, forward strand.
GATACTCTCTTGAGTTCTATATTTTGTTCATTGCAATACTCATTAATATATTGAGAAGACTTATATTCTTAAGTATATGTCCTGATTTTCTCATTACTCACAATGTAGAGAGTGTCCTTAAATATCAGTAGATACAAAGCTGCATTTATGATTATATTTAGACATTCTTCTAGATGTGGCATAGCTAGTGTGATCTTGGGGATTCATCAGCACCTTTTTTTTTTTTTTTTTTTTTTTTTACCTTGAGGTAATACGTCTGTAATAACCCAGTATTTTCCTAGTAAATACAGATTGTATATTTAAAAGAATTTGTATAAGCCAGATCAGTGAGACCTACTTTCTTCTCTGGGTTCTGGATATTGGTTTCTGGAAACATTATGTGCTAGTGGATGTGAGGGAAAGGAAAGGCTCTGGATGCCCCATTCATATCAGATTGTTATTCTTATCCTTTTAGGAAATTGTTTTTGTTTACTTGTTTTTTCACTTAATCATATAGATGCCCTTCTCTGTCCATAGATTGTATAAACAGTCAGCCCTCTGTATCCATGGGGTTGCACATCCGTAGATTCAGCTAACTGTGGATCAAAAATATTTGGGAAAAAAATTGTGTCTGTGCTGAAAAAGTACAGACTTTTTGTTCTTGATATCATTCCCTAAACCACAGTATAACAACCATTTATGTGGTATTCACATTGTATTAGGTATTGTAAGTAATTTAGAGATGATTTACTGCAGGGGGCGTGTTAGGTTGTATGCAAATATTGCTTCATTTGATATTAGGAACTTGAGCATGCATAGATTTTGGTATCCGCAGGAGGTCTTGGAACCAGTCTCCCAAGAATATTGAAGGACCACTGCATAGATCATATCTATTTTGTGGCAACATAGGTCCACTCTCTGCCTGTCCGTACATGGCCTTCTCTACTGCATGCCCAAGTCTCCGTCTGCCTTTCTTTTGTAAGGTTATATGTCATTGGATTTAGGTAATTCTAAAGATCCTTAACTTGGCCAGGTGCAGTGATTCACGCCTGTAATCCCAGTACTTTGGGAAGCCGAGGCAGGCCGATCACTTGAGGTCAGGAATTTGAGACCACTTTGGCCAATATGGCATGAGAATCGCTTGAATCCAAGTGGCAGAGGTTGCAGTGAGCCCAGATGGAGCCACTGCACTCCATCCTGGGTGACTGAGTGAAACTCTGTCTCAAAAAAAAAAAAAAAAAAAAAAAAAAAAGTTCTTAATTACATCTGCAAAGACCCTTTTTCAAAATAAGGTCACGCCCACAGGTGCTAGGTGGACATATCCTTTCAGGGGGATTACTGTTCAAACCCCTACACTGGGGTTTCTTCTGTTTGGTCACATGCTCAGATGTCTCTCTTTGCCCCTTTCTTTCCAGATGCTGATGTTGTGTACAACTTAAAAGTGTTGTTAGTGATTTGCCTCTTCTCGTGTCTGTTTTGGGGTTCATAGGGATGCCTTGATACCTAGTTTTGTTGTAAATATTGCCCACGTGTTTTTGTTGTTGCTGTTGGCTTGCTGTCTGGCTGCACTATTGTTTTTTGAGGGGAGAAGGGAATTCAGGGAGATTTCCTTGTTGATTCTTAAATAAGGAAAAGATAGTTCCATGAATATTATCCTTCATGGGAAACTGGTGGAGTTTTCTAAAGGGTTTTACAGATGAAGATGTTCTGACATGGGGACTGAAGACAGGAAAAGTAGACTATGTTTAGGAATGATTTATAAAAGCTTGATTATAGTTGGGCCTTTAGTCTCTGAGTTTTTTTTTTTTGTTTGTTTTTTGTTTTTTTCTTTTTTGGTATGAACTTTTGTTTACTGGTTCCCCGGGAACTTTTGAAAATCAGATGCCTGAGACCCTTCTTTTCTTTCTCCCAGAATTTTTCAGCATCTTAGAGGATGGAATAGTATCAGTTATTAGATATGCAGCGATTTTGCTAGAAGCCAAAGTGCTCCAACTACTTTCTTTCTCTCTCTCTCTTTCTTCTTTCTTTTCTTTCTCTCTCTCTTTCTTTCTTTCTTTCTTTCTTTCTTTCTTTCTTTCTTTCTTTCTTTCTTTCTTTCTTTCTTTCTTTCTTTCTTTCTTTCTTTCTTTCTTTCTTTCCTCCCTCCCTCCCTCCCTCCCTCCCTCCCTCCCTCCCTCTCTCTTTCTTTCTTTCTTTCTTTTTCCCTTCCTCCTTCCTTCCTTTTTTTTTTTGAGGTGGAGTCTCACTCTGTCGCCCAGGCTGGAGTGCAGTGGTGCAGTCTCAGCTCATGGCAACCTCTGCCTCTCAGGTTTAAATGATTGACCTGCCTCGGCCTCCCAAGTAGCTGGGACTATAGGCACCTGCCACCATGCCCAGCCAGTTTTTGTTTTTTTAGTAGAGATGGGGTTTCGCCGCGTTGGCCATGTTGTTCTCGAACTCCTGACCTTGGATGATACACCTGCCTCAGTCTCCCAAAGTGCTGGGATTAAAGGCTGGAGTCACTGCACCAACTACTTTCTTAGTGAGACTGAGGAAGGAAGCAACTTGTGTTTTGCCTACAACTGGTGATAATGACCCTTTTGTTCCCAAGATAAGTTAATCAAAAATGATTCAAATTTGATCTAGTGCCAAACTTTCCTGTTATATTTAGAAGTGTTCTTCCACATTTATTAATAAATTCAGCAAACATTGAGCACCTTCTAAGTGCCAGACACTGAGGGTGCAGCAGCATAAAAATACAGACATAGTCTGGCTCCTACCTTCATGGATATACATGGGCAATGGGAAGTGCAGACAATTGAACAAGTACTTATAGTGGAGTTACAATGAATAGGATTTTAGGAGAAGAGTAAGGAGCTATGAAAACATATAGCAGGCCGACCTCACCTATTGTAGAGATGAGGGAAAATCTTCCTGGGAAGATTGTGTCTTAGCTAACTCAGGAAGGAGTTAACTAAGTAGAAGAATGTTGTGGCAGAGGGAACAACTTTAGTTTCTGAATATGCTACAGCTAGGTAGAATATCTGTTATTCTACTAGGGAGAATAACAGATATTAATACTAGGGAGAATATCTAGTGTCTCGCCAGATACTCTCTATTTAGAAATTCTACATGTAGTATATCTAGAATATCTATATCTGGAGATACTGGATATTTTCCCTAGCTGTAGCATATTCAGCTACAAGACCAGGAAGGAAAAAATACAGAGGTGAGCAACAGCCTTTATTGAGTCTTTTCAGTGTACCTCAAGTTAATTTTCATAGAAAGAGCAACTCTTGTTTTTACCTGTATTTCATCAGTTTCCATACCATCTACATTACATTATTACCATAACACAAATAAAACAGACATAAAGAGATTTGTGCAAAAATACAACTGACTTATGTTAAGCTTGAATGTCACTTTTTGGGAGCAGAATTGAGTGTCTAGATTATCTTCCCAGACATAAGGGTTGAGCTTGCAGTACTGTTGGATTCAGTTTGCAGGTATTTTGTTGAGGATTTTTGTGGCTGTGTGCGTCAGGGATGTTGGTCCATCGGGTTTCGTTGTTGTTTTTGTTGTGTCCTTGTCTGGATTTTTTTTTTTTTTTTTTTTAGAGATAAGGTTTTGCTCTGTCACCCAGACTGCAGTGCAGTGACATGAACATGGCTTACTGTAGCCTCGACCTGCTGGCCTCAAGCAATCTTTCTTCCCAGTCTCCTGAGTAGCTGGGACTACATGCATGCACCATCACACCTGGCTAATTTTTAATTCTTTTTTGGAGAGATGAGGTCTGTTTTGCCCTAGCTGGTCTTGAACTCCTGAGCTCAAGCAATCCTGTTGTCTTAGCCTCCCAAAGTGTGGGGATTACTGGCATGAGACACTGTGCCTGGCCCCTCTTCCAGTTTTGGTATCAGGGTAATACTGGCCTCATAGAAGGAGTTAGGGAGAATTCCTTATTCCTTGATTTCTTACAACAGTTTCAGGAGGACTGGTAGTAGTTCTTTTTAGTTCTTTGTATGTTTGATATAATTTGGCTCTGAATCCATCTGGTCCTGAGCTTTCTTTGTTGGGAGATTTTTTAAAATTACTGATTGAGCCTTGCTACTTGTTATTGATGTGTTCAGGTTTTCTGTTTCTTCTTAGTTCAACCTTGAGTGGCTGTATATTTCTAGGAATTTATCCATTTCCTCTAGGTTTTCTAGTTTGTGAGCATAATTGCTATTTATAATAGTTTTTGATGATCGTTTGTATTTCTGTGGTATCAGTTGTAATGTCTCCTTTTTCATATCTGATTTTGTTTATTTGGATCTTCTTCCTTTTCTTTGTTACCAACCTCTATGGGAAACTGTGTGGAGATTTCTTAAAGAAGTGAAAATAGAACTACCATTTGACCTAAGAATCTACTCAAAGGAAAAGAAATCCATTTATCAAAAAGTTACCTGCTGTTGTATGTTTGTTGTAGCACTGTTCACAGTAGCAAAGATATGGAATCAACCTAAGTGTCCATCAGTGGAGGAATAGACAAAGACAATCTGGTATTTTTGAGATGGAAGGTTATTCATGGAATACTATTTGGCCATAAAAAAGAATGAAATCATGTCTTTTGGAGCAATATGGATATAACTGGAGGACATTATCTTAAGTGAAACAAACTAAGCACACAAAGTTGAATATTGCATGTTCTCACTCATAAGTGGGTGCTAAACATGTGTACACATGGATGTAGAGAGTGGAAGGATAGACAGTGGAGACTTAGAAGGGTGACAGGGTGGGAGCGGGTGAATGACGAGAAATTAGTTAATGCGTACAGTGTGTGTTGTTTGGTTGATAAATATACTAAAAGCCGACCTGACCACTACACAATCTATCTATGCAAATAACAAAATTGCATATGATACCCCATAAATTTATACAAATAATTATAATAGAGTTGAGCTTGCCATGGGATCAGCCAGTATTGAAGAATTAGCCAGGAAATGAAGAATTTTGGTTGGTCTAGCAAGTCAGTTAGGCAGAGTTCAATTAAGCCAGCATCTATGGTAATTATAGTTTTGGGAGTTGATGAGGTCATTGAGGGAGGGAAGGGGGTCAAAGTCCAGAACCTGAGGGAACACCATCAGTTAAGGGATGGACAGAGGCAGACAAACCAGCCACCAAGATGAACTAGTTAGAAACAAGCTTTTCAGTAGCCTCAGTTTTCAGATTTTGAGGACTTTGAATTTGAGCTTTATATTTAGCCTTTGGCAAGCTTCCAGCAGCAGCGTTGTTTAACCTTGCTTCTCTCAAACTTCTTTTGCTATTGAGGACTTTTTTTACTTAACTGTGGTTTATATTCTGCATCCTATAAAACAAGTAGTAACATACTTTGGGAAACACTGCTGTATACAGGCAGAAAGGAGCAACAGAAGGAATTTACAGGGTAGTCATATGATTAGCTTTTGGTTTAAAAGATGCTTTTGTTAGTCTTGCACAGACAAGATTCCAGAGAGGAGTGACAGGATGTTTGGGAGACCAACTAGATGTCCTGTGATAATCCAGGAGAAAGTTGATGGGAGTCTGAATTTAGGCAGTGCCAGTGGAATGGAAAAAGGACAGTTTAGTATATGTTTTAGGAGAAGTGACAGGATTTGGTAGCTGGATATGAGAGGTAAGGAAGGAGTCTAAGATGACTCTGGTTTCTGTTTGGGTGACTAGGGGGATGAGTTGTATAGTCACTATGCAGATTAGGGAATAGAGGAGGTAGTGCAAGTTTGGAGGGAAGGTGGTGAATTCAGTTTTGGATATGTAGTATGTAGGTGTATGTGCTTAGCAAGTGTTTAGTCATGCAGATTTGGAGCTTGGGAGAAAGGGTGGCGTTGAAGAGGGCTTTAGAAGTAATTCATAGTTACAATCACGGGTTGAGATGACAATACCTATGGAAGTGTAAGAAATTAGAGGGAGGTCAAGTATAGAATTCTGATTTAGACAGAAAGAGGTGATAATCTTGAAACTATTAATCATTTATTAGATATCTGTTGGACACTGTTTTAAGCATGTTACAGATGTTATTTCAGGTTAAACCTCATGTATGTGTTACTGTCTCCATTTTACAAATGGATGATTTGAAGCTTAAAGGATAAGTCTTTAGCCTCCTTGGTCATACATCTGTCTTACTAAGATCTAGGCTTTTCTCACATTGCTACATTGCCTTTTGCAAAGAAGTAATAGTTAAAGAAGTTGTAAGAGAACAAAGAGAGTGGAACTGTGGTACCCAGGATGAGAGTCATTGAAGGAGTTGTTAGCTCTGTGTGGTGCTACTGAGAGGTTAAGAAAGGATGGAGTACCCTTTGGTACCCTTGGGATCAAGTCATTGTGAGCGTCATTGATGATGATGGCACAGCCTGATGTTGGAATTTGTTTGCTGTGGACTGGAGCCAGCATAGTTGATTGATTTATATATTACCTCCCCAAGTTGTGTTTTCATTGAATGACTAAACATGCCAGAAAAGAAGGAAAAGCAATAACCTTTTAAAAATTAAATAATGTTAAATACTCAGTAAGAATTTTATGAAAACTTTCTTTCATGATCTAATAATTTAAATGTACTGGTGGGAACTGCATTTGGGAGGATGATGTCGTTCTGCCAGTTAGCTATTGCTGCTTAGACAGGAAAGGGAGGGGAAGATCTTATTTGTGGACCACATCACTGCAGAGCTCTCGTAACCCGCTGCTGTGCTGACAGAAGCTGAGTCAGAGAAGAGATGCAGACTGCGCTATAGGCAGTCATGGCCCAGTTCAGGATTTTAGACTGCATGATCAACCACAATTGGAGTTTGTTATGCAATCTGTATTGTGCATGGGGTGGTCAGGTTTGTTTCATAAGTGTGTATGTATATATTTGCTTTTTAATTCAAAATTGCTATGATGTATAAAGCAAAAGTAAATCAGGATATGAAAACACTGTCTTCCTGTAAGAGTAGGAAAGTAATCTTTTAGAATGTATTTTTTGTCAAAATACTTTTTTAATGTGACAAATCTAATGATCTGAATTTAAAAGAATTAAGTTAATTCTTAAGTAGCATAGATGAGACTATTTGCAGAGATTTAAGTGGTGGAGGAGGGGCAGTTAGAATGAATTACTTAAAACTGGCAAAAAAATTAAAGCAATATAATTGTAACATAAGTAAATGTTACATATTTTTGAAGGCATCTGACATTGTATTTATTAGAAAGTAGGAAAGATTTTGGAATGAGTTGCTTTTTAGCTAGTTTTTCAGTTTTAGTGAAATATGATTCTTGAGTTCTTTCACAGTGGGATTAAATGGAAGTACTTTTTAAAACTTTTTCGATTACTAGTCTGTTTAGAAAATGGTTATTTTGCAGTAGAGAAAATCTACGATAGCTATCGTCTGCTTTTGAGTGTTCTTCCCTAAGAAGCAAAAGCTCTTATTTTTCCCTTTATCCCTTGATCAACACTGTTATTATCAGACTGTTGTTGTTAATCATAGATAATATTGTACATATTCAGCATAATGGCTTCTTTTACAGAATAGAAAGTAACCTGGATGATAGCTTTTGTTCCAGTTATCAGTGAATCTTTAAAAACTATGAATTATTTACCTAGTAGGTTATTCATCACTTTGTGGGTATTTGTCTTCCTTACTAAATACAACTTATTTAATATTGTTTGAAATTTGAAAGGAAAACAGTTGAAAATGTTATTGAAAGCAATGAATAATAAATAAATCATGCTGACCATGCTTGTCCCAGCCCCAACCATTTCTCAGTTCTTCCATAGCTGTGATGTGAGCTTCTTCGTTTATGATATGGAATTAGTTCCCAGTGGGACTTCAGGGTCTCCAATACTTTTCTTTATGTCCTGTTTTCTCTGTTCTGGAATGGTGAAGAAATATTTTCATAGTTTAGGCTGGGCATAATAGACTAATGTATCAGAGAAATCAGAGGTGGAGAAGGTCATTTAGTCTCTGTTTATTTCAGTGTAAGATTGATCCCTCAATGCACTTTCTAATTCTGTCCCCAATGGATTTACATTACTGTAAAAAATATGGATTTTGGATGGCTGCTAAGAGGATAAAAGAAGATAGATACTGCAATTATCTTAACATGTAAAATTCATAATATCAGGAGCCTAACAAAGCTGAAACTTAACATTTTTTAGTGTTTAGTGACTCGTTTACAGCTATTACTAAACTCATTAGTCTCATCATCAGAAAACTTTCTAGTTTGAGGTTTGAGACCTTTTTAAGACTTCTTCATTCTGGGTAATCCCAAAGGAATTTTATTTGAGTTGCAATAGAATCTAGGGATGCACTGATCCAGTAAGCCAGTGACACCAAGTGCTTGTGGATGTTCCTTGGCCTGGGGTTTTTTGCTGGGATTGTTGTTGCTACCATCCTTGTGGTTAAGGTCTGATCATTGGCCATTTAGTTGCCAAGGTCTCTGAGAAGAAGAATTTGTAGACCGGGCACAATGGCTCATGCCTGTAATACCAGCACCTTGGGAGGATCACTTGAGCCCAGGAATTTGAGACCGGCCTGGCCAACATGGAGAAGCCCTGTCTCTACCAAAAATAGAAAAATTACCACCAGGAGCGGTGGCTCACATTTGTAGTCTTAGCACTTTGGGAGGCCAAGGTGGGAGGGTTGTCCGATCTCAGGAGTTCGAGACCAGCCTGGGCAACATGGCAAAACCCTGTCTCTACTAAAAATGCAAAAAAAAAAAAAAAACAAGTATCCAGGTGTGGTGGCGCATGCCTAATAATCCCAGCTACTTGGGAGGCTGAGGCACGAAAATCGCTTGAACCCGGGAGGCAGAGGTTGCAGTGAGCCGACATTGTGCCACTGCAGTCTGGCCTGGCAATGGAGTGAGACTCTGTCTCAAGAAAGAAAAAAAAAATAGAAGAATAAGTTAGGCATGGTGATGTGCACCTATAGTCCCAGCTACTCAGGAGGCTGAGGTGGGAGGATCGCCTGAGCCTGGGATGTGGAGGTTGCAGTGAGATGAGAATGGGCCACTGCACTGCATCCTGGGCCACAGAGTGAACCCTGTCTCAAAAAAAAAAAAAAAAAAAAGTAAAAGAAAAAAAACGTAGAACTTAGCATAAAGTAAAAATGGCATATGACAACATCTCATGTGGCTTCTATGCCACAACTTAAAGTATTTGGTGGAGGTCACAAAATCAGTGCTTTGGGAGCCAGGCACTTGAAGAGTAAAGAAAGTGAGTGGGTAACAGTCAGGAATTAGACAGTAGAGGCTGGTGGAGACTGGATTACTAGAGATTTGGCTTTAGGAGATTGTTGTCATGTTGTACCTACTGTTGTCAGATCATTTAGATTTCAAGAGAAGCTGAAAATTTGAATTTTCATGTGAACTTACCCTAATTTTTTTTTTTTTTTTTTGAGACGGAGTCTTGCTCTGTCGCCCAGGCTAGGGTGCAGTGGCAGGATCTCAGCTCACTGCAAGCTCCACCTCCCGGGTTCACGCCATTCTTCTGCCTCAGCCTCCTGAGTAGCTGGGACTACAGGTGCCCGCCACCACACCCGGCTAATTTTATTTTTGTGTTTTTAGTAGAGTCGGGGTTTCACCGTGTTAGCCAGGATGGTCTCAATGTCCTGACCTCATGATCCACCCGCCTCGGCCTCCCAAAGTAATGAGATTACAGGCATGAGCCACCGTGCCCGGCCAACTTGTCCTGATTTTTAAATGTTGATGACTAATTCAAGGTTTTCAAAATAGTGAGATCTAAGCAAAATACATCTGCTGGCCAGATGTGGCGCTAGGTTTTTAGTGTGTAACTTCTTGTTTGTAGGAATACTTAGGGCAGCACTTGGTTTCTTTGAGTTTCACTGTTGAAGCTAAGCAGTTACTAAGGATGCTGCTGGATAGCCTTGGGAAGCTTATGGTATAGGTTGGGAAGAAGTATGGGTGAGAGGAAACAAGTCACAGAAAAGGCAGGATGGGAAGGAAGAAGAACAGCTGAAGGAGACAGAGAAAAGAAATGATATCATGGGAAGTGGGAGAGTGGCCATCATGTTTCTCAGGTGGCATACTGAGAATTCTGCAAGGTAACATTACTTATTAAATATTACCACTGTTGTATGGAGGCAGTATAGTGTTATAGTTGAAAGTGCAGAGTTTAGTGCCCAAGAACTGAATTCAAGGCCTGGAGTTGTTCCTGGCTCTGTGGCAGTGGTATGGCTTGAGTGTTACTTACCTTCTCCCCTCTAACAGTACCTACATCAGGGATTGTTGTGAAGATTAAAATGAGGTAACCTGGATATAGCATTTAACATAGTGCTGGTGTGTTGAGTGCTTAACACATGCTTACAATTATTTTTTAATGTATTCTAGGTTGGTGTAGGTGATGTTATATGAGATTTACATTAAAACTAAAGAGATGGTAGTAAAAAGATCCATTACTTTTTTTTTTTTTTTTTTTTTTTTTTTTTTTTTTGAGACGGAGTCTTGCTCTGCCACCCAGGCTGGAGTGCTGTGGCCGGATCTCAGCTCACTGCAAGCTCCGCCTCCCGGGTTCATGCCATTCTCCTGCCTCAGCCTCCCGAGTAGCTGGGACTACAGGCGCCCACCACCTTGCCCGGCTAATTTTTTTGTATGTTTTTAGTAGAGACGGGGTTTCACCGTGTTAGCCAGGATGGTCTCGATCTCCTGACCCCATGATCCGCCCGTCTCGGCCTCCCAAAGTGCTGGGATTACAGGCTTGAGCCACCGCGCCCGGCCCCATTACTTTTAAAAATTACAAATAAAATGCATGGTTACTTGTAAAAACTGGAAAATATATAAATTAAAATTGGTTTACATAATTAAATCTTTCAAATTCAACTCCTGTTAATATGTTGATACTGCTGTTTTTTTTCACCCAGTGCATCTAGTTGGTGTGTGTGTGTTTTACAAGTTGAAATCATGTTATGTACATTTTTCCATTTAGGACATTATTTTCAATGCCTATATAATATATGGTGTATAATACAGTGTATATTATAATTCAATGCCTATATAATATATAGTACATAGTACAGTGTATAATATATGTTACAGTATATTATACACTGTACTATACACTATATATTATGTGTGCGTATATGTATTGAAACCATTTATCTGTTGAACATTTAAATTGCTTCTAGTGTTTTGCTGTTATAATGTATGGTGAATATCTTTGTGTTCTAAACTGTTTCCTGTTCAGGATTATTTTCATACGATACTCTTAGAACTGAAATTAGTGGGTCATAGTGATACTATCTTTAGCGAGACCTCATCTTTACAAAAAAATTAGCTGAGCATAGTAGCACACGCCTGTAGTCCCAGATATTTGGGAGACTGAGGTGGGGCGATTGCTTGAGCTGGGGAAGTGGAGGTTGCAGTGAACGAAGATTGTGTCACTGCGCTCCAGCCTGGGCAACAGAGCAAGACCTTGTCTCAGAAAAACAACAACAACAACAACAACAAATTTTTATATTCTGAAGCTCTTAGAGAGGTGATTGTTCTTGGGCTTCTTGACAGATGAGTGAACTAAAAAAAGTTATAGATTACAATACTGGTTATTCCCACACCACCATTAAGAATGGAGGTATTGGCTGGGCACGGTGGCTCATGCTTGTAATCACAGCGCTTTGGGAGGCCGAGGCGGACGGATCACTAGGTCAGGAGATCGAGACCATCCTGGCTAACATGGTGAAACCCTGTCTCTACTAAAAATACAAAAAAAATTAGCTGAGTGTGGTGGGGGGTGCGTGTAGTCCCAGCTACTCAGGAGGCTGAGGCAGGAGAATGGCGTGAGCCCGGGAGGCGGAACTTGCAGTGAGCTGAGATCGCACCACTGCACCCAGCCTGGGCCACAGAGCGAGACTCAGTCTCAAAGAAAAAAAAGAACAGGAGGTATTTTCTTCCCCCCACCAAGGTGTGTGATAAATTTCAAATGTTCTAATCAGTGTTTAGAAATAGGGGTTGAATGTTTGGTGATACTGGAGCCAGATAGAAGAAGTTGTGCATTAAGGTTTCATATATATGGCATATCCCATAATCCCAGTTCTTGGTTTCCTTCGAGTCCAGTGACAGCTGTTTTTACACAGCCATATACATAGGGAACTCAGAAGGAATACTGGGGAGCATCAAGCATGGGAGATCCTGGCATTATCATTTCTGTAGATATTTGTATACAGCCTGCGGTCTCTTTTCAGCTCAGCATCGAGTATGATCGTTTTAAACATGAACATGAACATGGTATTCTACCAGAGCCCACCAGAGACTGCCCATATTAGCATAAAAGCCAAGGGCCTTCAGAAATTTTGTTCCCTCCTTTCATTATCTCCAGTACCCTGTTTCCACTTACTTTTCAAACCCTAGTCATTCTTCTCTAACCACTCGGGGTTCCTTTGGTGTTCATGTCAGGGCCTTTGCACTCACCGTTCCCACTGCCTGAAATGCTTTCATTTCAGATCTCTGCGTAGGCTGCTGCTTTGCTTTCTTTAGGGTTCTGGTCACATGTTCCCTTCTCAGAGAGATGTTCGTGCCAATTTAGATGTTACAAAGGGGAAAACAATCATGCCATTAAAGAAGGCACTTTTTTTTTTATTTGAAAGAAGGTTGTAAAATGATTGGAAATTTTTATTATTTAATGGAAATCTCATTTTTGTATAAGTCCATTTCAGTAAAGAAGAGCCGGAGGAATCCTGGATTGGATCCTTCGAACTGGAAACAACAAGGAGATAGGTACATCAAAGAGACCCCACGCGTAGTGAAGTTTCCTCTCTCCCTGGGGAAACCAAGTGGAAGAGGGAAAGAGAGGCTGCATAGAGCATTTTTTTTTTAATTGCTTTCTCCCTGAAGCTCCTTCCTCTTCTCTCCCTCCCCCACTCCTCCTTTTTTGTTAAGAAGTGGTATCCTAGGTCTCTGTTCCTTAAAGCTGTTAAAATCAGCAGCTGCTTGTAACACCAGTAGAAGGAGGCTTTACATTGATAAGCTAGGAAATTGGAAATAGGCCTTTTGACATTTAAGGTACCTTAAATTCTTGCTACTTTAAGTGTGGTCTATGAACTGACCAGCAGTATCTGCACTCCTGGAAGCTTGTAAGAAATGCAGACGTTCAGGTCTCACTCTAGACTCTAGGGAATCAGAATTTGTATTTTAACAAGATGGTCAGGTGATTCTTCCGCACATTAAAGCTCTGCCTTCAATGGCCAAAAGAGAGTTAAAGGTTGTTTTTGAGAGGTACTTAATTTGTTTTTCTTTAAATATTACTTTACATTGTATCATCCTTTTAAAAATTAGGACAAATGCAAAGTGTTACGGTGTTACCACTTACCATATTATTTAAATAATTATGTAGAAAATTTCTAAGTGGCTAAATGGTACCTCTTTTTTGCAACCACTGGATAAGATCCTAAATTAATCCAGAATACCTAATCATAAAGAAAAATCTCAATTTTTCATGTTTTATATTTCATTGTTAACATAAATGGAAAAATTGAAACCATGTTTAATTCTTATTATTTTAATCAATTAGGGAGCCTGAAAATTGGACTTCAGGCTGAGAACTCCGAGGGTTTTGCCTTGCCTAGGTGTAATACTTTAAATTGGCTTTTTTCCTGGCTTGACCTCGAGGCCAGCCTCTCTAGCGTTGTGGGTGTGCTGTGTGTGAGCGTTCTCTCTGCACATGCTTGCGGCGCACTTCCGCACTCATCACCTTGTGTAGGAGACATCAGCTGGAAGTGGCACAGGGAAACCTTGCTGGTGGGCAGGGTGCCTACAGGATGAGCAGAGGAACTAATATGTGCGGGGACACAGCTGGCATTGCCAGAATGCCCAGATGGCTGGTTTTCCACAGGTGGAGCTTGCAGGTGAGAGCAAGGGGTCGGGAATTAAAGGACAGAGGCCTATTAACCATTGTTAGGAGAAATCCAGCCAGACCACTTCTGTCTTTCACCAGCAGTATTGGAGAACCATTGACCTAATCTTCAGAATTGTAGCTATCACAGCTGTTGGCCTTAAGCAGGAGAGGAAAAAAACACCTCTCTCTGCCCCTCACAGCAAACCTCTAAAATGGTGAAAAATGCCACAGGAACTTCAGTTCAATATTTTGTGAGTAATGAAGAATAGATAATATTTAGTGAGTACTTAACTATGTGTCAGACTATTTAACCAACTCTACAGAGATGCTGTGAATATCACATTACCATTTTACAGACGAAGAAACTGATAAAGGCCACATAGCTAAGAAGCTGCAGAGCAGGATGCAAGCCCAGGAAGTGAGACTCCAAAGTCTGGGGGCGTGATGCCTTCTCTTTACTGAAGGATATAATGTAGTGTTCTAGTCATCAGCTTTTAAAACTAGTAATTCTAGGCTGGGCATGGTGGCTCACGCCTGTAATCCCAGCACTTTGGGAGGCCAAGGTGAGCGGATCACCTGAGGTCAGGATTTCAAGACCAGCCTGGCCAACATGGTGAAACCCCATCTCTCTACTAAAAATACAAAAATTAGCTGAGCATGGTGGCAGGCACCTGCAATCCCAGCTACTCGGGAGGCTGAGGCAGGAGAATCGCTTGAATCCGGGAGGCGGAGGTTGCAATGAGTCGAGGTCGCGCCATTGCACGCCAGCCTGGGGGACAAGAGTGAGACTCCATCTCAAAAAAAGAAAAAGTAATTCTAAAGCTGTATCAGACATCTAGAGTAAATAATAAAATTACATGGATATAATATGCAAATATATGTATAAATTATATATCTCCCTCCCATTCCCAGTTGCTGACCAATATAGGGAGTAGTGGCGAGAAGTAGACTGAAAAAGAGATGATAGGAGCCAGAAAGGGGAAGAAAAGATAAAAGGAATGTCTGGAATGATAGATACACAGTACTGAAGAGCTAAAGCTCTGCTCTACAACAGAGCAAAGCTAAGGTAGGAAAACCCTTTGGAAGGGCAAATCAGGTGTTGCAGTAACTATTAGTGACTGTGAGCCTTAGGCGCCTTTTGTAGTGTTGATTAGTTGATGTTCTTCCTCTGCTCTGTTACTAAAACCTTTAGCATTGCTGATATATGTGTACAAATATATTGTGAGTTGGTGAACGTGTTATATAAGCAATATAATTATAAACATTGAGCCTATGTGAGCAGGATTCAATGTTAAAATTCTAAAAAGTGGCATCATTACTGTCATTTAACAATATGCATAATTACTTTTAGTTGGAAAGTGGTTATATTTGGATTGTAAGCAATTTGCTTTAATTCTGGTTCACATGATGGTCAGTAGTAAGCCAGGTGCTTCTAGATCTATAACTTAGAGGACCTAGTAGGTACTTGGCCAAAATACCCTAGTAGGGTATTCTGCCTGGGAGCTCTGGTTGATGGGTGAAATCAGATTTAAATGAGTAAGAAAGAGAAAATGGAAATCTCTGAAGAGTCTAAATGGTGTGTGGATGAATGGATGGCAGACCCATCTGTCTTGGCTTCTTGATGATAGCTGGACTTGATTGCAAAAAGAAAAGCACTTAAAAATTCTACCTTCTCCCCAACTTTGGGGGAGACAGTTTGCTTGAGAGTAGAGGCACGTACTCACTAGTCACTTTGCTGCTGCTTGGTTGTGTGACTGAGCAAGTGTGTTAATGCTCTGGATTTTAGTTTTCCTATCTTATAAACTGATTAGATGATTTCCTGAGCTTCTTAATTCCAGTTCTAACAAAAAGTGATTCTTAGAAAAGCAGGATATGTTTTTACATAGTACTGTATATTTAAGAAATGCAATTTTGACTCCCGTGTTGTACCACGTTTAATTCATGATTGATGGGGAAAGTTTCTTGTGTAGGGTCCCGTTCATAGTCTTTCAATTTAGAGGATGAATGGGACAATCCTTCATTTAATACAAACTGTACAATAGGTCCATTAAAGAATGTAGCACTTAATTTTTCTAAGGGTGGTCATAGATAATAAGCAAATGTGGGAGCTACTGAATTTACTAGCTTTGTCAACAAAATGACTTAGAATTTCCCCCCCAAATGTGGTACATATGACTCTGACACTACTGCCTCTTAGTTGAAGATAGTGTTCAGCTCATTGGGTTGTTATGTTTTGTTGTTTTTTGAGACAGAGTTTTGCTCTTGTCGCCCAAGCTGGACTGCAGTGGTGCGATCTGGGCTCACTGCAACCTCTGCCTCTCAGGTTCAAGCGATTCTCCTGCCTTAGCCTCCTAGTAGCTGGGATTACAGCTGCACACCACCATGCACAGCTAATTTTTTGTATTTTTTCAGTAGAGATAGGGTTTCACCGTGTTGGCCAGGCTGGTCTCGAACTCCTGACCTCAAGTGATCCACCCACTTTGGCCTCCCAAAGTTCTGAGATTAGAGGTATGAGCCACTGTGCCCGGCCAGCTCATCAGGTTTTAAATTAGAAATTATAAAGCTCTGTACAAAATATAAGAAAGAAGCATCCTTTAAATTGATGGCTCATTTAGGGAGTAGTGGAGAAAATGTGAAATGAAAGGGAACAAGGGGAACCTGGAGAAGAAGAAAAGATGGGATAGGAAAATGGGAGAGGGAACATACTAGACCAAAAGGTGTCTCTTTTCTTTTTTGCTTTCTCTTTGTCTCTTTCTTTTTCTGTTGCTGAAATTCATCCCTTTATTTGTCATATTGTCCTCATACCCCTCACCCCTTCACCCAGACCCCTTTATAAGGCCATTTCACCCATTTCTCAGCAGCAAATACCTCCAGCTGCCCTTTTCCTCTGTATGGTTTCCCTTGGCTTAATAAGTTTTGCCCCATCTGGGACATCACTTTCACCTTTCCCAGGGAGGGATGAGAGCCAGTGAAGGGCCACCCCTAGGAACATGTTTTATTCCCCATCTCTAGAGATTCTGGGTCTGGCCTCTGGATGTCATCTTGATTTTGATACTCATTCCTACGTTTCACTTTGAATGTTAAATGCTGCTACCTGACCTCTGCTGTTCTGTGATCCTAAAATCCTCCCTGGTCCTTAAGAAGCCCAGAGCTATAGCAATATCTTCTCCTGTCAGTGCTGGCCAGAAGGGGACAGAGAACTGGCACCGCCTCCATCAGCACATTCAGTATTGCCGTTGTACACGGAGTGTCCTGTGGGCCCTCCCCAGGGTCTCTGTTAGCTGGTTGGTTTTCTGATGTAATACATAGCACATAGACCTGTTTAGCAGGCCCGATTCTCTGAGCCTGCAGATCCCTTCTGCCATGGTCTGTCTGGCATCTCTACTTCATTTAATGTGGGCCATCATTTTTTCCAGACTTCCTAGAGCCATCCCAGTAGTATATTTGAGACTCCACTGAGTCTGTGCCTCAGCATTAATCCTATGTTGGGTCATAGTGCCTCATTTCAGCCTTCATCCAGCGTCACATTTTACTCCCTTGAGTTAACATTCTCAGAACCACTCTGCCCCACTACAGAGGCACTGTACGCTTCTGAGTACTTTACCCACTGCCCCTGAATGCTGAGGTTTTTCCCACTCATTGGCGAAAACGGGCTCTCTTCGTCCTGTGTGAGTTTCGTGGATTGGTGCCTGTAATTTCTTCAGGAGATTCTTTTCCCTTGTCATTGCTCAGCTGAAGACTGGGGTCGCGGAGGACCCCCTGCAGATTCTCAGTGCTTTCTGTCTCTCTGGGCCACTTTCTTCTCCAGGACTCTGTGCTGTGAACTTGAGCCACCCTCCCTGGTTCCCCTGCCCTGTGCCAAGGCCCTGAAACTTTCTGTGCAGTAAGCTAGGGTGCCCATAGGGCCCACTGTTTGTGTCATCTTTTTGAGGGATCACTGTCCCTTGTGGCCTAGTGTCCAATGCCCGGAAACCATTATTTCACATATGTTGTCTGGATTTTTAGTTGTTTTTGGTGGTAGAGTGTGTCAGTTCAGTTATCTATTGCTGAGTAATAGATTACCCTTACAGTTTAGTGACTAAAAGAACATTTATTATCTCTGTTTCTCTGGGGGTCAGGAATCCAGGTGTGGCTTACCTGGGTCCTCCAGCTCAGGGTGTCTTTCGAGACTGTCATCATGACGTCAGCCAGAACTGCAGTCATCTTGAGGCTTGCCTGGGGAAGGGTCTGCTTTCAGGCTCACTCATGGGTTGCTGGTGGGATTTAGCTCCCCTCAGGTGCTTGGGCTGAGGGCCTCAGTTCTTAAGCTGGCTGTTGGCTGAGGCTGCCCTCAGAGGTTTCTTGACACATGGGTCTCTTCAGAGGGCAGGTGGCTTCATGAGAAGAAATGATGGAAGAGAGCCAGAGACAGTAAAGGCAAGACAGGTCACAGTCCTTCGTAACCTAATCTTGGAAGTGATATCCCATCACATTTGCTAAATTCTATTCTTTTTCTTTTCTTCCTCTTCTTTTTTTTTTTTTTTTTGACACAGAGTCTGACTCCATTACCCAGGCTGGAATGCAGTTGGGCAATCTCAGCTTACTGCAACCTCTGCCTCCAGGGTTCAAGTGATTCTCATGCCTCAGCCTCCGGAGTAGCTGGAATTACAGGCGCCCACCACCACGCCCAGCTAATTTTTGTAATTTTAGTAGAGATGGGGTTTTGCCACGTTGGCCAGGCTGGTCTTGAACTCATGATTTCAAGTGATCCACCTGCCTCAGCCTCCCAAAATGCTGGGATTACAGGCGTGAGCCACCGTACCCACCCTAGATTCTATTTATTAGAAGCAAATCACTAGGTCTAGCCCACACTCAAGGGTAGGGGATGACACATAGCATGAATATTACAAGGTGGGGATCACGGTTTTTTTTCTATCACTGTGATTGATGATAATCCAGTTAGGAATGGGGAGATAATGTTCAGGGAGTTTCATTTCTTTCTTTTTTTTTTTTTTTTTTTTTTTCTTTTAATTTGAGATGGAGTTTTGCTCTGTCACCCAGGCTGGAGTACAGTGGCGCCATCTCGGCTCACTGCAACCTCCGCCTCCCAGGTTCAAGCGATTCTCCTGCCCCAGCCTCCCAAGTAGCTGAGATTACAGGCACGTGCCAGCACGCCCAGCTAATTTTTGTATTTTTAGTAGAGACGAGGTTTCATCATTTGGCCAGGCTGGTCTCGAACTCCTGAGCTCAGGTGATATGTTTGCCTCAGCCTCCCAAAGTGCTGGGATTATAGGCATGAGCCACCGTGCCTGGACATGGTTCGTTTCTTTTCTGGGAGGACTTACAGGATTCAGCATACAGTAGTGCGCAGGCAGCTATGATGTATTATAGTGAAAGAATACAAAAGCAAAGTGAAAAAGTGGATGGGGCAAAGTTCAGAGGACACGACCCACAAGCTTCTAAGAGTCCCCTGCCAGTGGACCCACACAGGATGTACTCAATTTTCCAGCAACAATTGTTAAAATATGTGTGAAATGTTGCTTACCAGGGAAGCTCATTCAAGACAAGATGTTTATTGGGGACAGGTTATGTAGGTACCTTCAGCCTAGTGTATATTAACATTCTAGACTCCCAGAAGGAAAGGAAGTATTCAGCATAAACCACATTGTTTGCACAGCCTAGGCACTGGGGAGCCACTATCATTAAGGAATGATGGGAACCCTCTTGAAATCCAAGTTACCAAACACCAGCGGAGGGCCACCTCGCAAGCTGGCCTTTCTAAGGATAGCAGTCAGGCCTCCTGTGTTATTTCTTGTACAATAGGGAATGGGAATTTATGTTCAGCGTACCACAAACAATAGTGACCAGTCAAAATATTTTATTAAATTTGATGATTGTGGGCCTAGGCATAAGGGGGTATGGGTGAGCTGAATGGTACTTTCTGGGGCTTAGCGATCAAAGGAACGTAATTCGGGCAATAATCCTAACATTTAGATCCCAGCTTGGTGTTACAATGTATACTTGTGAATTGAGAAAAAAATGAAGTTTCAGTGGGCCATTGGTGTATGTCTTTTGCACCAGATTTTGTCCTGACCACTGTGCTGGGTATAGGCTGTAAAATGGTGAACATGTATGTCTGTGTTCCTGAAGATTATAGCCTAGTGGAGGAGACAGATATTAAACGAATAAACACAGAAATAAAAATATAATTACAAAAATAAAACTCTCTTACAGGAAAAGAAAACATTCATTTTCTACTCAATACAGTTTCTTTACATACCTGGTTTATGGTGGTAAAGCCCCTAAGATGAGACAGCACTTGCGTAGTGAGCTTTGATGCAGCCAGGAGATTTGTGTGGCAGGAGCCAGTGAATGGGGGAGAGGGATGAGAGTATTAGGTTAGAGTCAATCCCTCTGCAAGAGAAGGTTTTAGGGGCCAGGCGCAGTGGCTCACGCCTGTAATCTCAGCACTTTGGGAGGCCGAGGCAGGCTGATCACCTGAGGAGTTCAAGACCAACCTGGCCAACATGGTGAAACCCCGTCTCTACTAAAAATAGAAAAAAATTAGCCGGGCGTGGTGGCGAGCGCCTGTAATCCCAGCTACTCAGGAGGCTGAGGCAGGAGAATTGCTTGTACCCGGGAGGCAGAGGTTGCACTGAGCCGAGGTAGTGCCACTGCACTCCAGCCTGGGCAAGAAGAGCAAAACTCCGTCTCAAAAAAAAAAAAAAGAGGTTTCAGATTTCCTTCCAAGTGTGATGGGAATTCTGTTGTTGGCTTTTTAGCATGACAATGACAATCAGGTTCATGTTTGTTTTTGTAAATGTTTTAAATAGAAATATAGCAGTACATAAAATGCATAAATCATAAATACATAGCTTGGTGAATTCTGCAAAGTGAACATGCCTGTGTCGTCGTTGGCCACCCAGATATAGAACATGAACAGCGCCTCAGAAGCCTCTGTTATGCCCTTGGCAGTCATTGTTTTCTCCTCCAAAGATCATCCCTCTCCAGACTTCATCACCATCTAGTGGTTTTGCCTGTTTGAACTTTCGTGTGAATATTATCACCCTGTATGCGCCTGTTGTGTTAGACTTTTTTCACTCAGCATTATCTTTGAAATGTATCCATGTTGTTGCATTAGCTGTAAATTGTCTAAAAATGTATTGATGGTAGTTCATTGTATGATGAATACACCACAGTTTATCCTACTCTTTCTTTCTTTTTTTTTTTTTTTTTGAGACAGAGTTTCATTCTTGTTGCCCAGGCTGGAGTGCAGTGGTGCAATCTCTGCTCACTGCAACCTCCACCTTTTGGGTACAAGCGATTCTCCTGCCTCAGCCTCTTGAGTAGCTGGGATTATAGGTACCTGCCACCATGCCCAGCTAATTTTTGTATTTTTAGTAGAGATGGGGTTTCACCATGTTGGCCAGGCTGGTCTCGAACTCCTGACCTCAGGTGATCCGCCCGCCTTAGTCTTCCAAAGTGCTGGGATTATATGCGTGAGCCATGGCGCCTGGCCTATCCATTCTACTCTTTATGGACATTTGGGTTGTTTCTAGCTTTTGGCTGTTACAGTTTCCAAAATATAGAGCTGGTTTATAAGAAGACAAACTCGTAGAAATGGTTTCTTCTTGTAAAAATTAAAATTACTTAAAATTTGTATTAAATATTTTATATAGTTTGGTGAGAACAATTGTACCAGTTTTTCCCCCATAGCCTGTAATTTCCATGGATGTTTTCATCGACTCCATGCCTATAGATATCATATGATAGACTGATGATTTCCAAATCTCAGATCACTTTCTTTTTTTTTTTTTTTTTTTTTTTTAAATGTTTTCTCATTTATTTGACAATTATTTTTGCAGGCTATTTCTGGTGTTTACAATGTTTAAAATAAATGGTATAATCAAATTTTTTTTTTTATCTTCTTTTTTTTTTTTTTTATTATACTTTAAGTTCTAGGGTACATGTGCATAACGTGCAGGTTTGTTACATATGTATACTTATGCCATGTTGGTGTGCTGCACCCATCAACTCGTCAGCACCCATCAATTCATCATTTATATCATGTATAACTCCCCCATGCAATCCCTCCCTCCTCCCCCCCTCCCCCCTCCCCATGATAGGCCCCAGTGCGTGATGTTCCCCTTCCCGAGTCCAAGTGATCTCATTGTTCAGTTCCCACCTATGAGTGAGAACATGCGGTGTTTGGTTTTCTGTTCTTGTGATAGTTTGCTAAGAATGATGGTTTCCAGCTGCATCCATGTCCCTACAAAGGACGCAAACTCATCCTTTTTTATGGCTGCATAGTATTCCATGGTGTATATGTGCCACATTTTCTTAATCCAGTCTGTCACAGATGGACATTTGGGTTGATTCCAAGTCTTTGCTATTGTGAATAGTGCCGCAATAAACATACGTGTACATGTGTCTTTGTAGTAGAATAATTTATAATCCTTTGGGTATATACCCAGTAGTGGGATTGCTGGGTCATATGGTACATCTAGTTCTAGATCCTTGAGGAATTGCCATACTGTTTTCCATAATGGTTGAACTAGTTTACAATCCCACCAACAGTGTAAAAGTGTTCCTATTTCTCCACATCCTCTCCAACACCTGTTGTTTCCTGACTTCTTAATGATTGCCATTCTAACTGGTGTGAGATGGTATCTCATTGTGGTTTTGATTTGCATTTCTCTGATGGCGAGTGATGATGAGCATTTTTTCATGTGTCTGTTGGCTGTATGAATATCTTCTTTTGGGAAATGTCTGTTCATATCCTTTCCCCACTTTTTGATGGGGTTGTTTGTTTTTTTCTCGTATATTTGTTTGAGTTCTTTGTAGATTCTGGATATTAGCCCTTTGTCAGATGAGTAGGTTGCAAAAATTTTCTCCCATTCTGTAGGTTGCCTGTTCACTCTGATGGTAGTTTCTTTTGCTGTGCAAAAGCTCTTTAGTTTAATTAGATCCCATTTGTCAATTTTTGCTTTTGCTGCCGTTGCTTTTGGTGTTTTAGACATGAAGTCCTTGCCCATGCCTATGTCCTGAATGGTACTACCTAGATTTTCTTCTAGGGTTTTTATGGTATTAGGTCTAACATTTAAGTCTCTAATCCATCTTGAATTAATCTTCGTATAATGGGTAAGGAAAGGATCCAGTTTCAGCTTTCTACTTATGGCTAGCCAATTTTCCCAGCACCATTTATTAAATAGGGAATCCTTTCCCCATTTCTTGTTTCTCTCAGGTTTGTCAAAGATCAGATGGCTGTAGATGTGTGGTATTATTTCTGAGGACTCTGTTCTGTTCCATTGGTCTATATCTCTGTTTTGGTACCAGTACCATGCTGTTTTGGTTACTGTAGCCTTGTAGTATAGTTTGAAGTCAGGTAGTGTGACGCCTCCAGCTTTGTCCTTTTGACTTAGGATTGTCTTGGCAATGTGGGCTCTTTTTTGGTTCCATATGAACTTTAAAGCAGTTTTTTCCAATTCTGTGAAGAAACTCATTGGTAGCTTGATGGGGATGGCATTGAATCTATAAATAACCTTGGGGAGTATGGCCATTTTCACGATATTGATTCTTCCTATCCATGAGCATGGTATGTTCTTCCATTTGTTTGTGTCCTCTTTCTCAGATCACTTTCTTGAGCTTAGATTCATTTGTTTAACTACTAAGTATCTCCACTGGCACCTTACAGGTGTTTTAAACTCATATTACAGACTAAACTTATGTTCTTCCCTCCCAACACCATTCCTCTCCATCTACTAGACTTCAGTAATAACAACAATATCAACATCATCAGCAACAATCCAAGAATTGATTTTGGAAATGGTCTAGCCAGCTAGTGCTTAAACACATGCCCTGGGGCATCGAATGGAGCCGTGAACACCTGCACCATTAGTAAAGCAGTGTTACTACCCTTCTTGTAACAGAGAATTCCATTTTGTCTCTTCAGGCTGATCTGAGTGATTCATGTTTCTTATTTCTAGGTTATACATTTTTAGTAAAATTTATGGTATTTTGGATTTCTATTTTTTGTGAGTATTGTATGCACTTCATAATACTTGAAGATTCTCTTTGTAAAATATACATCTTATGTATTTATGCTTACTTAAAAATCATAACAGTTTGCCCTTGTAAAAGGTTTTAGAGGTTTCTGATTGTTCAACCTTCTCTGGTATTATTGGGCTTCTCTGGTATTATTGGGTCATTTCTGTATTTTAGCCAGTTAAAGCATTTATTCTGTGTAGAAATATTGCCCATTAAAATAATCCATTTCATAATGTTTCCAGAAATACATTGTGTTGAAAGGCAGTTGTATTTATAAGACATAAATTATGAAGTGATTAAAATAATTTATTGCTTTCTAAAAGGCCTTCCTCCAGGGTTTTAAATAGTAAGTTCCACCAGTGCCTCTAAAATGCGTCTAAAATACTTTTTGATGTTTAATCATAACTTTTCATGAACAAGATATGAAACAAATACCTTCTACATTTAGAATTTTTTACTTAGTTGGGTTTTTGAAATAAGACACAATTCAGTGTGACCTCAGCAATGTGTTTGAAAGAACATGAGTGTACTGTGTGTTAGTACCACGTTAGAAGTTGGATGATAGCCTCATTGCTCCATGTCTAAGCCCTGTCTTTCCCCAGGGAACTGTGGATGCTGTTAGCTCAGCTTCATGCCATTTGCCTTGCTGGACCCAAGAACTCAAAGCTGGACCAACTCTGATGTTTCCACCTAAAGTTAGGGTACATACCAGTGCTCACACTAATCAGAATGTAAGACAGCTTGATCCTCTTACCCTGAAAGGCTTGTTATCTCGTCTCTAAGGGGTCTGCTACCCCAGCTGATGAACTCTCAGCTTCTGTGTATTTTAAGCTTCCTTTCCAGTCCCCAGGGATTTTGCTTTGGTTTCTACTACATTTTAAGACATTCTTGTTAACCCCAATTTATAATTTTATATGGCAGCTGTGTTCTGAACACCAGTGACACCATGTACTTTTCTAATTTAATCTTAAAGATGCTGGAGACTATATTGTATCTGCCTTTCTATGTTTGTGTGTGTGTTTTTTTTTTTTGGAGACAGAGCCTCCCTCTGTCGCCCAGGCTGGAGTGCAGTGGTGCAATCTCGGCTCACTGCAACCTCTGCCTCCCGGGTTCAAGCAATTCTCTTGCCTCAGCCTCCTGAGTAGCTGGAACTACAGGGTCATGCTACCACGCTGGCTAATTTTGGTGTTTTTAGTAGAGACAGGGTTTCACCACATTGATCAGGCTGGTCTCAAACTCGTGATCTCAGGTGATCCACCTGTCTTGGCCTCCCAAAGCGTTGGGATTGCAGGAGTGAGCCACCACGCCCATCCTGCGTTTCTATGTTATTTATATTATGGGGCACTTAGAATAACATGTTATATGCCGAGATGTCTAGCCTCACTAGTAATGAACGAATAAAAAAATTAAAACATTAAGAACCATTTTCTAAAATATTTACAAAGATGAAAAAAATACCCAGTGTTGGCTGGAATACGGATATAGCAATCTCATGCTGTCAGTGGATTTGGTTCCGTGTTTTTCTGGATGGCACTTAAAAATATTGTATCTAAAACTAAAAACAAAAAGTAAACATTTGAGCCAGCAGCTCCATTCTTACGAATTTATCCTAATGTAATTCTCAATGGTTTTTCATAGACACTGGTCTACAAGGCAGTTGTAGTTATAGTACTAGTGGTAGTAATGTAGTGTAAAAAATAATGAACAAAGAGAAGAGTGAACAAATAAAATGTGATTTATGTAACGAAATACCATGTGGTCTTTAAAAATAATGATGTAGGTATATGTCGTTGACATAGAAAGACATTTATAAAATATTGAATAAAAAGAAATAGATTAGAAGCAGATTTTCCTAAAGCATGTATTTGTGTGTGTGTGTGTGTGTGTGTGTATATATATATATATATATATATATATATATACACACACACAATACATATACATATATTTATTTTTGAGACAAGAGACCTTGACTCTGATGTCCAGGCTGGAGTGCAGTGGCATGATCACGGCTCACTGCAGCCTCAACCTTCTGGGCTCAGATGATCCTTCCACCTCAGCCTCCCGGGTAGCTGAGACTACAGGCATATGCCACCATGCTGGGCTAATTTTTTGTATTTTTTGTAGCGATGGGGTTTTGGCCATATTGCCCAGGGTGGTCTTGAACTCCTGGGCTCAGGTGATACACCCACCTTGGCCTCCCAAAGTATTGAAATTATAGGTGTGAGCCACTGCTTCCAGCTGGTGTATATTTATGTATGAAAAAGTCTGGAAGAATATGTATATGTCTCAAAGTATTGGCATAATTTTCTCCAGATGGGGAATGACAGGTAAGTTAAATTATTTCCTTTTTGCTTAGATTTATTTTCTGGTTTATCCGAAGTGAACATACGTTATGTTTTCATAAATATAAATTAGAAAAAAAAGAATGGTATATTAGCCAGTAGCTATTATCTTCAGATTGTTAAAACAATTTGTTAGTGGTGTGGTGGAAAAGTTCCAAGATCAGAAGATTGGAAACTTAGGTTCTAGTCCAAGCTGTGTCACTAATTAGCTATGAGGCCACCAGTGAGTCTTTCAGGGCCTTGGTGTCTGTATTTGTAAAATGAATTGGCTGAACTAGATCTATGATTTTAAAAGTCCCTATCAGACCGTTAGTGTTTCCAAGGAATTAGTAGAGTAGGTTTCTGTAAAAACGCCCTTGCCTCTCTCTCCCAGCAGAGCAGCTGTGTGTACAGTATTCAATATTTGTATATTGAGTTTCTGTTCTAAGCAAAAGGTCTCAGAGAATTGAAATGAGAGGAAGGGAAAGAAAAAGGAAACCCCATCTCTGAGATTCAGTAATTCTAGGTATGTTTGATGCTACTCCCTTTAAGCTTCTGTCTTTCTTCCTATTCATGGGGCATGGGTTCTTTTAGGACAGAGCTTAACTCCTGTGTCAGGATGCCCTTGGTCTTCTGGAAATAGCACACTATGACAGTCTACCTTCTTTGAGAACTAATGAGTAAATGAATGATTCATGTCTGATATGAGAGTGCCTTCACCCTAGCCGATACATAGAGACCCTATATTTTTACACACGTGAAAAACCGTTTCAGCATCTTCTATGAGTTGTTTCCATGTCTAGTCTTGGCCCACTGGAGTAGTACTCTCTTACTGGTCTGTCCTGCCTTAATTTGGACCCTAATGAATAGCTTGGGTCACCAATATTTGTGTAACATTTGTCAAATCATTTAACCTCTTGGAGTGTCAGTGTTCTGTTCTATAAAATGGTGAATAACTACATTGAATTTTTTTTTTTGAAACGGAGTCTTTCTCTGTTACCCAGGCTAGAGTGCAGTGGCGCCATCTCGGCACTTCAACCTACCTCCACCTACCTTGGTTCAAGGGATTCTCCTGCCTCAGCCTCCAGAGTAGCTGGGATTACAGACAGCACACCACCACACTCAGCTAATTTTTGTATTTTTAGTAGAGACGGGGTTTTGCCATGTTGGCCAGGCTGGCCTTGAACTTCTGACCTCAGGTGATCCACCTGCCTAGGCCTACCAAAGTGCTGGGATTACAGGCGTGAGCCACTGCACCCGGCCACCAAATTGAATTCTATTATCTCTAAGTTTCCTTCTAGCTGTAAAATTCTTTGAAATTGTGTAGTCTCTCAAGTGTTGCCAATGAAAATGAGTCCACCATTAACATTGGTTGCTGATATAGTATTACTGATAGCTCAAAATTAACTTATATTATAAAAACTTATTTATACATTCATTTAATAAGATGAGTCTCTGATAATCATAGTCAAGATAATCATAGCTCTTCAAACAAAATAGTGAAACCCCATGATATGTGTCTAACCGTCTGTACCTATATCTTCAGTAGCCTATATACATGCTTGGTATTGCTTATATCTGCTCAGAGGGGACTACATTATTTCCTTGGTAGCTAGGATGAACTGAAATTGAAGCTTGACTTTTAATTTGGTGATTCCTGTCTACCCAAAGGGAAGGGAAGTAATTGTTTTTAACCATAAAAATGCAATCTGTTCTTTGAGTCATAGAAAACAAGATTTTATTCATAGCATAAAGTAAGTAGCTTTTGAAAATATCTCTATTATAGTTGGTAAAACTTCTTTACAAGAAAATATGTGTAAAAAATAGACGTATCTGTATTTGAGTTTATGTCTGTTTCTCTGGTTTTGTCTAGTTGTTGTGAAATGTGCTGTATGCACTCACTGCCTCAAATGGGGAAAATGGAGAAATAAGGAAATAAGAACAATTCCCCAACAATGTTTTAAAGTCTTCATTTTCTGTTATCCTTGTTTTATGTAAACTTTACTTATTTCATATAAAGTTCGTTCATTTTTGAGGTCCTACTTTCTGTCAGGTTTTGTGTTGGGCACTAGAGTAAGACTGGGGCATCTTGTCAGGAAGCTGCTCTGTGATTAAAAAGATAGATGCATGAATAAGCAACTATAATATGGTCAGTAAGTCCTACAGTAAAGGCACTCTCTACAGTGGAGGGCCTGGGGAACTGCCTTTTTTTTTTTTTTTTTTTTGAGACAGGATCTCTCTCTCTCTGTCACCCAGACCTCATGGGCTCAAGTGATCCTCCCACCTCAGCCTCTTGAGTAGCTTGTACTACAGCCATGCACTACCACGCCTGGCTAAATTTTGTGTTTTTTGTAGAAAATGGGATTTCACCATGTTGCCCAGGTTGGTATCAGGTTGCCCTTGCTCTCCTGGAAATAGCAGGTGAACTTCTGGGCTCAAACCATTGCCTGCTTCAGTCTCCCAAAGTGCTGGGATTATGGATGTGAGTCACCTCACCTGGCTTAGAAACTGCTTTTAAGTAGTAAAGTACACTGATGGGGAAATTCTGCTGTAAGGCACTTTGGTGCTGAGAAAGGAATAGTTTATTCAGTTAGTACACAGGAAACATGTGAAAACAGTCGTAACTCATCTGCAGGGATGTGCCACCCAATATTGCAACTGGATGTGAAAGGTAACAACTGCTTGTGTGCACGTTCATTATAGAAAATCCATGAATCGTTTAGGAAAAAATTTAAACAGCTCCTAATTCCAGAAAGTGTGTATGTGATTAAAATAATTTTGATCATATTGGGGAGTTTTATATGTTATATTTTTGCTTAACATTATATTTTGGGCATTTTCTCATGGCATTGAAAAATGTTCACAGTCATGACTTTAGGAGCTATATCGTAATTTACTTACTATTCTTTTTTGTTGCTGTTAGACATTAACACAGTTTCCAGTTTGAGTTTATTTATCTTTATTTTTATTTATTTATTTTTTTGAGATAGGGTCTCTGTCGCCCAGGCTAGAGTGTGTGGCACTATCTCGGCTCACTGCAGCCTTGACCTCCTGGGCTCAAGGGATCCACCTGCCTTAGCCTCCCACGTAGCTTGGACCACAGATGCATGCTACTATGCCTGGCTGATTTTTTAATTTTTTTGTAGAGACAGGGCTTCATGATGTTACACAGGCTGGTTTCAACTCCTGGGCTCAAGCAGTCCTCTTGCCTTGGCTTCCCAAAGTGCTGGGATTACAGGCATGACTCACCATGTCCGGCCTAAGTAGTTTCCAATTTGAGTTATTATACCTTGGAATGAATAGCTTGTAATATGACTTTTTGCCCTTATCTCTTATTTCATTATTTACTAGCTTAACAAGTATAAAATTGAAGTTTCTTAGTAGATATTGCCAAGTAGGTTTACAGGAAGATTGTACTTCCAGTGAAGTATATGTGAATTCCCATTTGATTTCGTCTTAACACTGTGGTACCATGTTTTTCTTGATTTGTTTTAGCGTAGTATCTTTTCTTCAGTGTCCTCTGCTTGTTAAAAATAATGTTAGTGAGTGGGTTAACTAAACTGGAGTGCAGTGGTGCGATCTTGGCTCGTTGCAACCTCCACTTCCCAGGTTCAAGCGATTCTCCTGCCTCAGCCTCCTGAGTAGCTGGGATTTCAGGCATCTGCCGCCATGCCTGACAAATTTTTTTTATTTCTAGTAGACGTGGGGTTTTATCATGTTGGCCAGGCTCTTCTCAAACTCCTGACCTCAAGTGATCCTCCCTCCTCAGC
Source organism: Rhinopithecus roxellana (assembly GCF_007565055.1). Classification (NCBI taxonomy): domain Eukaryota; kingdom Metazoa; phylum Chordata; class Mammalia; order Primates; family Cercopithecidae; genus Rhinopithecus; species Rhinopithecus roxellana. The sequence continues at coordinate 108,961,962 of NC_044559.1, forward strand.
CTCCCAAAGTGCTGGGATTACAGGTGTGAGCCACCGCAACCAACCGAGAAGACGATTCTATCAATAAAGTATTATACTTAGAAAAGAAAGAGGTTTGTTGTACTAAATGATAATCTCATTGTATCTTTATGATTGGTAGATACTCTTTGGGAAGTTACCAGCAAATCAGGAATGCAAATAAAATCGTGATCTTTGATTTTGGTATACATGCTTAAAAGGTAACTGATTATAAATGCTTAATAGAGCTAGTTAGGCTTTGAGAGTAGGGGCCAAATGCTTGTGCCACTATAAACTGCTAATATGTATATTGATTGGATGCTGTCTTGTTGTTTTGGGCCTATACTAAATGTGATTGACTGCCACTAAACTCTTTTGAATATATATATATTCAGCAAATTATTTCTTTCTATCATTTGGCTCTCTTTCTGCCTTTAGGAAGTTGCATGTTTCTAAAATACAGGAATGGAAAAAACAAGCAGAAATTTGAGTACTTACTACTGTAGTATTGCTACATGATTTGTTGAGGAAGAAATACATGAATGGCCAAAATTACATTTTTAGACCACAGCCCCCCGATTTTAAATATATTGATTTATCCTTCTGTTTCTTTACAAAAAAAAAAAAAAGTAAGCGAATATGTATATAAAGCAGATTTAAATGATTATAGCAATCTGAATATCAGTCGATATTTGTTAAAAACCCATTCCTAGGCCAGGCACGGTGGCTCACACCTATAATCCCAGCACTTTGGGAGGCTGAGGATGGGGGTGGGGATCACCTGAGATCAGGAGTTTGAGACTAGCCTGGCTAACATGGTGAAACCCTGTCTCTACTAAAAATACAAAAATTAGCCGGGCAAGGTGGCGGGCGCCTGTAATCCCAGCCACTTAGGAGGCTAAGGCCGGAGAATTGCTTGAACTCAGGAGGCGAAGGTTACAGCGAGCTGAAATCATGCCACTGCACTCCTGCCTGGGTGAGAGAGTAAGACCCTGTCTCATAAAACAGAAATTAAAACATAAATAAAAAACCCGTTCCTAGTTTGTTCAGTTGTTCAGTAATCAAACTGATAAACTCATGGGAAGTTTTGTTTTTGACAGGAGTTTTTGTTTCAGCAAGATCTAAGTTTTTTAAGATTTCATTTAAAAAGAAAATGCTTGAAGTATGCATTTCTCTGAGTCTCATTTTACAAAATGTAAATACTGTATATGCCTCTCAAAGTTGTAGTAATAGTTAAATGTGGCAGTTGTAAGTTAAATTTTGGGGATCATGTATTATCATTTAATTATGGTTAATATTTGAAGAGTGTTTTATAGTGTTGTATCTTCAAGGTTTTTTGTTTGTTTGTTTTTTGTTTTTTCTCATTCTGCAAGCCAGGCTGGAGTGCAGTGGCACGATCTTGGCTTACTGCAAGCTCTGCTTCCCTTGTTCAAGTGATTCTTGTACCTCAGCCTCCTGAGTTCCTGGGATTACAGGCGTGTACCACCACATCTGGCTAATTTTTGTATTTTCAGTAGAGATGATATTTCGATACGTTGGCCAGGCTGGTCTTGAACTCCTGACCTGAAGCGATCTGCCCACCTTGGCCTCCCAATGTGCTAGGATTACAGGTGTGAGCCACCATTCCTGGCCTAGGCTTTCTGTTTCTTTTTTAGGAAACAATCCTGCAGTGTATGTAGCATATGCAAATTACTTTATAAAGTATTTTTATTTTTATTTGTTTTTCTCTAAAACTGAAGCCATAACTGTTTCTGAAAAATGAGAAGAAGATGGTTTTTAATTTTCCTGAGGATAGCACTGAGGAGTACAATTGAAACTTTGAAGATAAAATGTTGACCGAGATCTGTGCATGTCCAAAGGGAAGGTGGTTTCCTAAGCATGTGCCCGTCTAGGTTGAGAGGCTGACAGGGATAGAGTATGATAGCAGCTGCTTATGGACATAGCCTAGACCAGGTTTCTGAGTTATTCTTTTACAATTTATATTAACAAGCCATCTTCTGGCATTATACTATAAAGACATACCTTAGGCTGAGGTGGGAGGATTGCTTGAGCATGGGTGGTGGAGATTGCAGTGAGCCAAGATCACGCCACTGCACTCCAGCCTGGGCAACAGGGCGAGACTCTCTCTCAAAAAAAAAAAAAAAAAAAAAAAAAAAAAAGGAAAAACTTGCTTTTGAAAATAAAGTAAATCAGAGAAAGACAGAGAAAAGTGCTATCCAGGTGAACATTAAGTTAAAAAAACAGAACCCTGAATAGAGAAATAAATATAGTGAAATATCAGTGATTCAAAAATAATCCACACATGAAACCATACAGAAACAGCAAAAAGGACTCATGTCAACAGTTTATTAAAGCCAGCTATATGAAAAGTATTGTTATAAATGAATGTCCAAGTAAATAATGAACTTGAACATTGAGAGCTACATTTAAAAAAATTAAGCCCAAATGTTTAATCAGAAGTATTATGGACTAAAGGCACTTAGATTCAACTTCATGTTGTGAGAGTATTACAGTCTCATTAGTCATTTTTTTTTTTTTTTTTTTTTTTTTTTGAGGTGGACTCTCGCTGTGTCACCCAGGCTGGAGTGCAGTGGCACGATCTCCACTCACTGCAAGCTCCGCCTCCCGGGTTCACGCCATTCTGCCTCAGCCTCCCGAGTAGCTGGGACTACAGGCGCCCCCCACCACGCTGGGCTAATTTTTTGTATTTTTAGTGGAGATGGGGTTTCACCGTGTTAGCCAGGATGGTCTTGGTCTCCTGAGCAGTCATCATCTTTTATCCCTTAAATGTTCAATACCCACTGAAAAACAGAGTTACTTTTTGGGTAAAAGCATCTAGATACAATCTAGATATTTATTATCAAAGCATTTCCCATTGTTGTCGACCTTTATTGACCAAAAAAAGAGAAAGAAATCTTTAAAATTAGAAAGAAACTCCGTAAACAAGCTGCTTGTGAAGTTATCAAACATACTTATCATGTAAAAAATTGTATTCAAGAGTCTTCTGTCTCAGTTGGAATTTAAACAACCCTTTAGTTCACTATATCAGATTTCCACATATTGATAAATTTTGCAGAGAAATGCCCTGTCAAAGAATCCTAGTACGTGAGGAATAGTGTAAAGTAAGATTGATTTCTGTGGCGTCAGGACTATGGATAGAGTAGTTTAAAAATAAGCAATATTTAAATGTTGAAAAACATTTTATTCCCTTCCTATTCATGGCATATAAAGAAAAGCATGGGGTAGCTCCATCACCTACCATCAGCTGTGTATTTTGGACAAATTCATCACAGCAAGCCTGTTTTTCCATCACACTTGTGATATCTGCAAAAATATGCTAAAAGTTTTATGGATATTCAAGAGTTTGTTTTTCCTTTCCTACAAAACAATATTTTACGTACTGGTTTCCCAAGTATCTCAAAAGTGGTATCACAATACGTTTTTGAAATAAGCCTTTTTGTATCAGTGACCCCTATGTTTTTTTTAGGTAGTTAAATAGTGCGTGTACTATGTGCCTGGTCCTGTTTTCATCCCTTTACAAACTCGTTTAATCTTCTTAACAAGAATATGAAGTGCACTGTCATTATCATCCTCATGTTAAAGACAAGGAACTGCGGCACAGTTGTGTTAAGGAACTTGCCCACGAGCCACGACTTAAGAAAGAATCCAGACCCAGGCATTCTAGCTCCAGAGTCCATGTCCTTCTCCTCAAGCGTGCCATCTTCCAGTGGTACAAAAGAAAAAACGAGCCAGGTGACGGCCATACTATACTAGTTCCAACAGTTTATATACAAGAATAAAAAGCCATGTGGCTGCACACGTTCAAATCCTGTCTTGTATTTTCTCAACTAATGACATCATAAAAAGGTGTTGTGTCACCATGAAACGGGCCCTAAAGTAAGGAACGAAATTTTACTTTAAGTAACTGGCATTATTAATATTGATGGTAAGATGGGGGAAAAAAAGACAAAATGCTTTCCAAGAGTCCATAGGAGTTAGGCTTATAATCTTAGATACATGATGGAATTAATATCAGTATCTTTTAAGAGGAACACAGTATAAAATACTTTCTTTGGTCTTATTATGAATGATTCCTGGAATATACTAGGACCCTGTTCTACTTAAAATACAAATAATTACAAGAGATAGATTAGGACTTATATATTGTTTATACAGGCATTCTTTTATAATTCTCTTGCATTTACGTTTGTGACAGCCCTATCTCTTTCACCTCTGGTAAACATTTAGACTTTGTACTTTTTATCTGTGGAAACCAGGTATAACACATCTACCTAAATAACATTTTTATTTAAATATAACTTACTAACTATAAGATCCATCCATTGTAAGCATACATTGCAATGATTTTTAGCAACTTTATGCAGTTGTGAAACTTTCATTGCAGTCTTTTGGAACGTTTCCATTGTTCCAGTTTGGAATGCCGGTTCGCATTCCCTTATGTGAGGTTTTTATCACCTTTATTTGCTTTATGATTAGTGATTTCCCCTTATACTCTCTCTCACCCTCTTTGAGTTGCTTTGTCTACTTGTTATATCTAATTTTTATGGAATTAGTTTTTAATCTTTATTTTGGTTTCTTTTAACCTTGAGTTATTATTCAATCAAATGACCTTGTTATGAAGTCTTTTAAGGGAGTCAAATGACAGTTCTTAGTCCACAGGAATTTGCTGCTATTATTCCAGTCACTTCTTGGCTTCTTGCACTCTGATGTTACATGAATTGGCACTCACATTAGGGAAGTAAGATGTGTAGAGGGATATTTCTTAGGTGGAGAAACCCGTGACTGCTGGCTCCTTCACTGTGTGTGCCTATAGCTTGCCCTTGTTGTAAGATCTAAAAGATCAGCGGCAATGTGGGTGAGTAAGAGTGAAGAGGGCACATATATGTCACATATATGTATTTCTTTTCATCTTCTCCTTCTGTGACGACCCATAGATATGTAACCCTGTAGGAGACTAGGGGAACTTCAATGTTACGTTCTGTGTGGGTGGAATGACTGAGACACCTGAGCTATGTCACATTCAGAAATCTTAATTAGTTTGCAGAGAGCAAGAAAGAAATTGACTACTCTGCATCCCATCTTCTCTGTTTGTGTAAAGAGCCCAGTAAAACAAGACATAGCAGGCTCAATTCAGAAATGTGAAGCATGTAACCGTGATCCAAGAGTTACCTATATGATTTTTTAAAAAAAGAAAACTTGGGAGCTGTGAGGCCAAGTCATAATAATACATTAGAAATAAATTTAATACTGTATAGTTTTTAAAGTGTTCAAATATGAGTCCCACAGGAAAGGGAAATTGTAAAAGATAATAAATTAGATCAAAAAGCTGTTAAAGGGAAGAATCTATGTAGATTATGAAATAAAAGAGATGACGAAAAACAATGTAACATAGAGAAAATATTCTAGCATCGAATTCAGGAGACCATTATTTTAATTCTTACTGTGATGTAAACCAGCTACAATCTTGGATAAATCACTCTGCAAATCTGGACCTTGTGTAAAGGGTTCACTTATTTAGATTAAATCTTAAAAGATTCTTTTGTGCTCTAAAATTATATAATGGGATGGCAGCTAAGCACATGAAAAGATACTCATCATCATTGGCCATAAGGGAAGTACAAATTAAAATCACAATGAGATATCACTATACACTTGTCACAATGGCTAAAATAAACAATAGTGGCAATACCAAGTCCTGTCAAGGATGTGGAGAGATGGATCACTTACACACTGCTGGTGGGCATGTAAAATGGTGCAACCAGTCTGAAAAACAGTTTGGCAGTTTCTTACAAAAGTAGACCTGCAATTATCATATGCTATGGTCTGAATGTCCTCCCAAAATTCATATGTTGACACCCAATTAGGCCTTTGGGAGATTATTGAGGTTCTGAGGGTGGAGCCCCGTGAATGGGATTCATGCCCCTAAAAAAGAAGCCCCGGGAAAGAACCTTGCCCTTCCACTATGTAAGCAAGAATGTGTGGCCTATTTAGGAAGTAGGTCCTCACCAAACACTGGTGCCTTGATCCTGGGCTTCCTGGGCCTCTAGAACCATGAGAAATTTCAGTTGTTTATAAGCAACCTAGCCCATGGTATTCTGTTATAATAGCCTAGACGTACTAAGATGACATATGACCTAACAGTAGCATTCTTGGACATTTATTCCAGGGAAATGTAAACTGTGTTCATACAAAAACCTGTACATGAGTGTTCATAGCGTATTTATTCATAGTAACCCAAAACTTGAAACAGCTGAGATGTCTTTTAACAGATAAATGGTTAAACAAAATGTGGCATATCCATTCCATGGAATACAACTCAGCAATGAAAAGGAATGAACTATGGATACATGCAGCAACCTGGGTGAATCTCTAGAGAATTATTCAGAGTGAAAAAAACCAGTCCCAAAAGGTTACTGACTATGATTCTAGTTGGATAACATTCTTGAAATGACAAAATGATGGAAATATAGAACAGATTAATTTGGGAGGGTAAGGCAGGAGGATAACATCAGCCCAGGAGTTTGAGGTCAGCCTGGGCAACATAGTGAGACCCTGTCTCTAAAAAACAAAAACAAACAAACAAACAAAAAAAACAAACAAGCAAAAAAAAACATCCTCAAAACAAACCGGGCAACCAGGCATGATAGTGGTGCGTGTCTGTAGACCCAGCTACTTGGGAGGCTGAGGTGGGAGGATTGCTTGATCATTGGAGGTTGAGGCTGCAGTGAGCCAGATTGTACCACTGCATTCCAGTTTGGGCCACAGAGCAAGACTCTGTCTCAAACAAAACAACAACAGCAATAAAACAGAAACAAACAAAAAGAAAAACAGATTAGTGGTTGCCAAGGGTCAGGGGCCAGGTAGGAGGTGGAGGGAGAGAGGAGGTATAGGTATAGTTACTAAAGGGCAACAAGAGAGATCCTTGTGGGGATGCAACACTGCTGTATCTTGATTGGTGTGGTGGGTATACACACTCACATAAAGTGATAACACTGCATAGAACTAAACACACAATGAATACAAGTAAAACTGGAGAAATAAGAATAGCACGAGTGGATTGTATCTGGGTCAGTAACCTGGTTGTGATATTGTACTGTGGTTTTCTAAGAAGTTAATTGTTGAAGGAAATTGCATAAAGATTACATAGGATCTCTCTGTATCTTTCTTTCCCTCTTTTTTTTTTTTTTTTTTTTTTTTCTTTTTCCTTTTTGTGGAGAGTGAGGTCTCACTGTGTTGTCCAGGCTGGTCTCGAACTCCTGAGCTCAAACTGTGCCCCACCTCTGCCTCCCTATGTGCTGGGATTACAGGCATGAGCCACCATGCCTGACTGTGTATTATTTCTTAAAACTGCCTGTGAATCTGTAGTTGTCTCAAAATGAGAGGCTTAATTAAAAAAAGAACTAAAATTTTAATGACTATTTTATTCATCTGTGTATCTACTCTGTGGAACAAGGTTGGGTAAATAGTAGGTCCTCAATAAATATTTATTTACTGAATGAGTGAAGAAAGAGTGTGTCAGTGAGTGAGACCGTGATCTACATGTATACAATGAACTCTTATTTGGATCTCAAAAGGAGGATCCAGTCATTACTTACAGCTTAACTAGACTATTTGGGAAACTAAGCCTAGAATAACTCTTACCCTACAAACCCTACCTCATCATATGCTTGCTTTTGCAGTTGCTTGGGACTTAGCTTGGGTCTCTCATGTTATACCCTGCTAAATCCTAGAAGTGGGGGATAAACTACAATGGATTTATGATAAATATGATAAATAGTTTCAAATATATATAGCCTCATAGATGACTTCAGAGACTTCATTCACACAAATAGCTAAAAATAAGGAGGAAAAAGTTAGCAGTTCATCCAAGATTCAGTTACTTCTTATTTTCTTATTTCTTACTTACACTATCTATTGCTAACCCAGTTTTTTCCAGTGCTCCATTATTTGCTTTGATGCATCTTTCCAGTTGCATTTTACACACAGGTATGTTAAAGTGTTGTGAGAGATTGTGATTTAAAGAGCCATCAGGAAAAATAGATTTGAACAGACAGTGGAGCTTACAGAGAAAGAATGAGGAGTTAATATTTATTTATTTAGAGTCGGAGTCTCACTGTGTCGCTTAGGCTGGAGTGCAATGGTGCGATCTTGGCTCACTGCAACCTCCGCCTCCCGGGTTCAAGCAGTTCTCCTGCCTTAGCCGCCCAAATAGCTGGGATTACAGATGCCCACCACCACGCCCAGCTAATTTTTGTATTTTTAGTAGAGACGGGTCTTCACCATGTTGTCCAGGCTGGTCTCTTTGGCCAGGCTGATCTCGAACTTCTGACCTCGTGATCTGCCTGCCTCAGCCTCCCAAATTGCTGAGATTACAGGTGTGAGCCACCGTGCCTGGCCTGGAGTTAATATTTATTGAATGTTTATGTACTCAGCTCTTCATATGCATTTTGCATTTAATTCACATTCATTCTTTGGGAGAAGTGCTTTTATTCTTCTTTTAATGATGAGAAAACTGAGGGTTTGAGAGGTTAAATAATTCCAACTAGCAAACTGCAAATGGCAGAGCCAGAGTTAGTGCCCGATTGAGCTGACTCAAAATCTCCAAATCCTATGTTCTTTTTTTCAAATTAGGTTTATAGATTTAGGGGGTACAAGTGCAGTTTTGTTACATGGGTATATTGCATAGTGGTGAAGTCTGGGCTTTTAGCATAACCGTCACCTGAATAGTGAACATTGTACAGATAATTTTCCTGCTCATCCCCTTCCACCTTCCCCGCTTTTGGAGTCTCCAGTATCTATTATTCCCTTCTGTATGTCCATGTGTACCCATTGTTGAACTCCCACTTATGAGTGAGAATGTGAGCCTATGTTCTGAACCATAATGCTAAACTGAAAATTAAAATTCTGGGTCAGATAAAAAGAGAGAATCACATTCCTATGCCAGTCCTCAGCAGCATGCAGCAATGCAATATACCTTTGTAACAAAACTGCACATGTACACTCAGAACCTGCAATAAAAGTTGGAAAAAAAGAGATAGAATCAAAGTAGAATCTTGTGTTCTTAAAGAATGATGGGAGATAGGAAACAATGAGTAATTATTTTTTCCGATGTTAAATTCTAGAATAATTTTTACTTTTTATTTTTATTTTATTTTTTTTTTGACACAGAGTCTCTCGCTGTGTCGTCCAGGCTGGAGTACAGTGGCGCCATCTTGGCTCACTGCAGCCTCCGCCTCCCGGGTTCCAGTGATTCTCCTGCCTCATCCTCCCAAGTATCTGGGATTACAGGCACGTGCCGTCACACTCAGCTAATTTTTGTATTTTTAGTAAAGACGGGGTTTCACCATGTTGGCCAGGCTAGTCTCAAACTCCTGACCACAGGTGATCCGCCCGCCTCAGCCTTCCAAAGTGCTGTGATTACAGGTGTGAGCCACTGAACCCATTCTATTTTTTATGTTTATATTTACTATGTACAAAAAGAAGCACACATATATATCATTTTGTATATCATATTGACTTAATATGGTATAATAAAATGACCCCTTAGGAACTCCCCACAGATCTTAACTTACAAATTACCCATGCTGTTGGAGTAATGTATGTGTTTTCCCCAAATCTCAGCCCCATGCTTCCTCATTCACACACTCCTATCCCCCCAGGATAACCACTTTCTTGAGTTTCATGATAAGCATCCTGTTGCTGCTTCTTTTGTTTAAATGTCTTTACTGAGATATGTTTGGTATATAGTCAACTGTACATGTGTAAACTGTATAGTTCAGTAAGTTTATACGCAAGTATGCACCAGTGAAAACATCACCACAGTCAAGATTATTCACCGCCCTCCACATTTCCTCATGCGCCTTTGTAATCTCCATCCTCACACCCACCCAGAGCAACTGCTAATCTGCTTTCAGTCAGTATAGACTAGTATTTAGAATTTTTCTAGGATTTATATAAATGGAGCGTACAGTGTATACTCCTTCTCCTCCTCCTCCTCTTTTGTCTAGGTTCTTTAACTCAGCCTAATTAACATATTGCTACATATATCAGTAGTTGATTTCATTTTATTGCCAATTGCATTCTATTGTTTGGCTGTGTCACAGTTTATCCATTTATCTGTTGTTGAAATATTTCAGTTGTTTCCTATTGGTGGCTATAACAAGTTGCTATGCACATTTATGTACAAGTCTTTATGTTGACATATGCTTTCAGTTTCTCTCTGAGTAGAATGGCTGTGTCATATGTTAGGTGTATGTTTAAGAAACTGTCAGACTGTTTTCCACCATTTTACATTCTCACTAGCAGTGTCTAAGAGTTCTAGTTGCTTCATATCCTGACCAACACTCGGTATGGTTAATTTTTATATAGCACATCTATTATGTGTGCAGTGGTATTTCATTATGGTTTTTAGTTTGCATTTCCATTATTGAATTTTGAGAGTTCCTTATGTATTCTAGATACAAGTCCTTTATCAGACACATTATTTGCAAATATATTCTCCCATTCTATGGCTTGCCTTTTCGTTTTCATAAAAGTGTAAGTGTGTATATATATGTGTGTGTATATATGTGTGTGTGTATATACTTTTCATAAAATATATATATTTTTTGAGACAAGATTTCATTCTGTAACCCAGGCTGGAGTGGTGTGATCACAGCTCACTGTAGCTTCAACCTCCTGGGCTCAGGTGATTCTCGTGCCTTAGCCTCTTGGTAGCTGGGACAACAGGCATGCACCACCACACCTGGCTAATTTGTTTGTTTGTTTGTTTGTTTTGAGACAATCTGGCTCTGTTGTCCAGGCTAGAGTGCAGTGGCATGATCTCGGCTTGCTGCAGCCTCCACCTCCCTGGTTCAAGCGATTCTCCTGCCTCAGCCACCTGAGTAGCTGGGATTACAGGTGCATGCCACCACACCTGGCTAATTTTTGTATTTTTAGTAGAGATGGGGTTTCACCATGTTGGCCAGACTGGCCTTGAACTCCTAACCTCAGATGATCCACCCACTTTAGCCTCCCAAAGTGCTGGGATTATAGGCATGAGCCACCGTGCCCATCTGCCTGGTTAATTTTTAAATTTTGTGTAGAGACAGGGTCTCCCTGTGTTGCTCAGGCAGGTCCTGGCTGAGATCCTTCTGCCTCAGACTCCCAAAGTGCTGGGATTACAGGTGTGAGCCACCGTGGCTGGCCAAGAAGTGTCTTTCAAAGAGCAGAGGGTCTTAATTTTGATGAAGTTTCATTTATCTTTTATAAAATATTCATTGTATATTCTTCCAGTGAATATTTTATTGTTGTTTCTGTTAATGGATTATGTTCCTTGGGGTTATAGCTAAGAAATCTTAACCTGAGTTCGTAAAGATTTTCCCCTGTTTTCTTCCAGAAGTTTCATAGTTTTAAGTGTTACATTTAGGTTTATGATCATTTATTTTATTTGACTTTTTTGAGACAGAGTCTCACTCCCCATTCAGGCGGGAGTGCAGTGGTGCAATCTCGGCTCACTACAACCTCCGCCTTCTGAGTTCAAGCAATTCTCCTGCCTCAGCCTCTCAAGTAGTGGAAATTATAGGTTTGTGCCACCACACCCAGCTAATTTTTATGTTTTTAGTAGAGACAGGATTTCACCATGTTGGCCAGGCTGGTCTTGAACTCCTGGCCTCGAGTGATCCACCTGCCTCGGCCTCCCAAAGTGCTGGGATTACAGGTGTGAGCCACTGTGGCCCGCCTAGGTGTATGATCATTTGAGTTAATTTTTGTTTGTGATACGAGTTATGGATCAAAGTTCTTTTCTTTTCTTGCACACAGCCTCCACACAGTCGTTCCAGGGCGATTTGTGTTTTCAAGTATTTGTATTATACTTGTACAATATTGACATGGGTTCATGCTTCTTTTGGATAAATACCTAGGAGTAGAATGGCAGCATCATGTGGTTATGGTTCTAGAGCAGGACTCCATATTCTGTTCTGTGAATCTGTGTATCTTGATGCCAATACTGTACTGTTGATTACTGTAGCTTTGTAAGTCTTGAAGATTTGTAGTCTGAGTGTTCCAACTTTGTTCTTTTTTGAAGTTGTTTTGGCTATTTTAGGTTCTTTGCATATAAAGTAGATTTTAGAAATACCATAGCAGCTTCCACACAAAAATCTCCTGAGATTTTGATTGGGATTGCGCTGGATTTATAGATCAATTTGGGGAGAGTTCACATTGTAACAATGCTGAGTCTTCTAAATCATGGACATGGTATATCTCTCTTTATTTATGCTTTAATATCTCTTAATGTTTTCGAGTTTCAGTCTGTAGATCTTACAAACCTTTTGTCAGATTTATCCCTAAATATTTCATATTTTTAATGTAGTTATAAATAGTATTTTAAAAAGCTTTAAATTTCTAGTTGCTTATTGCTAGTATATGGAAATGCTTTTTTTTTTTTTTTTTTTTTTTTTTTTTGGTGTACTGTATTACTACTTTCATTAACATTCCATTTACTAGAATTCAATCATATGGCCACCCCTCCTACCGCAAGTTGGGAGTTTGGCTGGGCAATGTTACCACCTAGTTACCTTTTCACCTTTGTATCAGGCTAATTATTGTGGCACAGTAGATAGACTCACTGGTGGAAGATCATAAAAAATATAATAGAAGCAAGACTATTCAAGTATTTGCAATTCAATAAAGGTGACCTTTTCAAAATGCTGGGATTAACTTGGAGTTGTAATTTAAAACAAAATCTTAGTAGCTATGCAGACATGTTAAGTGTAAGATAGATACCTATCAGGTTGGGGAGAGGCTTGGGCTAGAAATACAAATTTGGGAGTCATTTGCATATAGTCGGTGTTTAATGTAGTAAATGGAATGAAATCACTAAAAGACAGAGTACAGCTAGAGAAGTCCATAGACTGAGCCCTGGGTGCCTCCAGGTTCAGAAACTTAGCAGATGAAAACAAAGGACCCTGAGACAAAGTCGCCTGTGAGTTGGAAGAAAAATCAGTGTGAGAAGTCAAGTGGAGAAAATTCTTCAAGAAGGAAGAAGTGATCCCTGTGCCAATAAGGTGCACATAAGATGGGAACTGAGAATTGGTCATTCAGTTTAAAATGTGGAAGTCATGGGTGACCCTGACAAGAGCAGTTTCTGGGAGTTAGGCGGATAAAAACCTGATTTAAAGGGATTTCAGAGAAATGGAAGGAAAAGAACTGGGAACAGCAAGTACAGATAACTTTTAAGGAGTTTTGCTCCAAAGAGAAGCAGACAAACGAGGTAGTAGCTGGAGAGGGTTGTGTGTGATCAAGAGAGGATTTTGGCCAGGTGCGGTGGCTCGCACCTGTAATCTCACCACTTACGGAAGCTGAGGCAGGAGGATCACTTGAGCACATGAGCTCAAGACCAGCCTGAGCAACACAGTGAGACCTTGTCTCTACAAAAAAAAAAAAAAAAAAAAAAATTAGCGTGCTGACATTCACCTGTAGTCCCACCTACCTGGGAGGGTGAGGCGGGAGTTATCTCCTGAGTCCCCGTGATCCAGTCTGCAATGAACCACGATCATGCCACTGCATTCCAGCCCAGGCCACAGAGCAAGACCCTGTCTCAAAAAAAAAAAAAAAAAAGATTTTGTTAAGCTTAAAGAAATTACAAAATACGTGTATGCAAATGGGAATGCTGTATATAGTAAAGAGAGAATAAGTGATGCAAAAGAGAGAGGGGAGAATTGTTGGACCTGTATCTTTGAATAGTAAGAGGGGAGGATCTCGTCTCAACTGCTGGCGCCTTGGGAGAATGGACAGCTCATCCATCATAGCAGAAGGGAAGGCAAGGGAACATGGGCACGGTTGCAGGTTGGTGGGGTGATCATGGCAGGCGATTCAGTTCTCATTGTATTGCTTCTGTTTTCTGAGTGTAATAGAAAGCAGGACCATCTGCTGCAGGTGAGGGTGGGGAAAAGGGATGAAATAGTCATCTAGGATGAATGACCAGGGAGAAATGTGTCACTATTGACAGACAACACTAGAGGCTCTCTTGAGGTTGGTAGTCATGAACTTAGAGTGAAATAGCTTAGTTTTTGTTTTTCTCCACCCATGTTCACCTGCATAAGTGCAGCAGGCCGGGAGTAGGCTGTGTTGATTTATCCAGGGTTAGGTTTTGTCAGGCAACTTGGAAGAAGTGGGAGAGGGTAAAGGAGTGAATTGAAGCTAGCTTAAGAGGAAAGTGAGAACATGGGGTGATGAGGGACAGGGAAAGGGTGGTAGGGTCAGCTCCAGATTGAAGAATTGTAAGGACTGGGAAATGAGAGGGAATGAACTAAATAGTGAACTAATAATAGGTGGTGGTTCTAGCAGGGATTCTTGATTTGGGCTTGTAAGGGGGTTTCAGTCATGCCCAAGTGAAAGCAGAGTGGAGGAGAGGAGGTCAAAGAACAAGAAGGCCAGGATATCAGAAGGATTATCTATGTGGATGTTGAATTCGTGCTCAGAACCTGAAGACCTTTTCTATTATTTTCTAATGTCCTTTGTTGCTGTTGGACTATCTGATAAGGTTTAGGTTTCTTTCTTGGTTGGAGTTTTGTATCTCTTCTTTCATGCTTTCTGTTTCTTAATCCATAGTGCTCTTTAAAATTTCTTTGGTATTATCTTTCATTCTTTCTACTGCATTTCTAATTTTAGCAATTGTATTTCTATTTTCTGAGAGTTCTTTCTTCTGACTAATTTTGTATAGCATGATTTTCTAGAAAAAAATTCTAAGTTTTGATAATTGCATGCTTTGTTATAATAATATAATAAATTTTAGTGTTTGATAATTGCATGTTTTGTGTAATTTATACATCCAAAAATGGTTCATATCAGTGCTTAGGTATTAACATGTTTACATAGAATTTTTTTTAGGTGAGGAAGTTTATTGTGTTATGTAATTAACTTTTACATATCTTTTCACTTTAGGTCTCAAAAAATAAAGATGGAAAAGAACAAAGTGAAACTGTATCACTGTCCGAAGATGAAACATTCTCCTGGCCAGGTCCCAAAACAGTTATGTTGAAAAGAACATCTCAAGGCTTTGGGTTTACATTAAGACATTTTATTGTTTATCCCCCAGAGTCTGCAATTCAATTTTCATATAAGGTAAGAGAAATAGTTACAGCAACTTGAAAAAAAAACCACAAGGCCATTCCTATCCCCTTCTAGTCTTCCTCTTCCTTCCCTCTGGCCTTTTTTCTGTCTTAAAAGAATTAAGCATTACATTTGAATTTTTATTATATTATTTTTCTCCTTTTAGGTATTTTCCCACCTTCAAGAACAAAACAAAACTTTAGTCTTCTCTGAAAGATCATTTTGATTCTAAACTCCAAATCTGTATTTTTTTAAGGACTTCTAATTCCAGACTTCATTCTACTTTTTCTAGTATGTAACTGTTTGTTATCTAAAAAAGTAGTGAGTTTTCTGGGCAGACTATTCAGAGGAAATGGTTCACTAAAATAGTCCAGCAGTTATAGAAAATTAGTAGAATTAGAACAATGCTTAACTTTCAGATATGTAATATGATGGCATGTTAGAATTTAGAAACACAGCTTCTCATCAGAATAAATTACATTGACAGGCTTCAGTGGACAGTAACACAACCTGAAAAGGACAGCCTGAGATAATTATAAGTGCAGTTGACACACTGAGTACTTGCCCTGTGTTCCTTACCATTTGTTATAAGCGTTATCTTACTTTATCCACACCAGAATCCTGTGGAGCAGGTGGTATTATTGGCCCCATATGACAGATGTGGAAACTGATCTGGGTCATAAAACAGATAAGTAGTTGATCTGGGATTTGAATTTGACCAATATGCATGCTTGATGCCGAACTGTTACACAATAGCATAATGGAAATAATGATATTCAGAAGAGTTATGAGACCCTGGCCAGACCACTTCTTTTGACCTCTAGATTTCCATTTTCATTTGTAGGAATTGAACTAGGGTATGAGAAAGTCTTTTCTAATTCTAAATATCTATGACTGCTAAACTGCCTTTTAAAAAGTAGTGTCTATATTTGTATCTAGAGACCACAGTTTTAAATTATTTTTTTGTTAAATATGTCTTTCTAGTAATGTCCTCAGGATATGCTTTTTTGAAATACGGAATAGCTTATTTTTTCTTTTCTTTTTTCAATTAATTTTTTATATTTGGTTACTTTAACACTGAGATAAAAGGAAACAACTGAGTATCTTTTAAGGATTGTATATAATTGGTACCTTTGGAATGAAATTTATCTGTTTGGGTTTTCTCAAATGTGTATAAAACAACTGGACTAGATCTCTTAAGAATCTAGTTGATATTAAAAAGTCTCAGATAGTGTTACTTATGCATTAAGTCACATATGAGAGCCCTTGATAATTACATTAGGATTGTGTATTTTTTTGTCTTTGTTTTGGTTTGGTTTTGAATAAGAACTTTGGGTCATGATGAACATATAGGTAGTACAATGTTTTATAAGATAATTTTACCAAACTTATATAAACATGTATTATTATTATTGGAAAATATTTCTAGAAATTTTAGTAGCATACTACAATAAATCCTCACTTAACATTGTCAGTTGATTTTTGGAAACTACAACTTTAAGTGAAATGTATTTAAGTGATAACTGATCTTATGTTGGCTAGAGTTTACTTGGCATATTTCTGATCAAAAAAAAAAATCACCAAACTTGTAAATAAAGATGAAAACATTTCCAGTATTAAACATTGAAGTAAATGTGAGGTGTTCATACACTTAAGAAAGAGTTATAAAAACAAGTCCAGATTTGAGGGTGGCTGGAGCCTATCCCGGCAGTTCATGCAGCTCAGAGCACGAGTTGGGACCTAACCCTGGACAGGATGCTGTCCATCCCATTGCAGAGCACACACACAGCTGCACTCATTCAGACAGGGACAATGTGGGCACACCTGTGAATCGAACAGGCACAGTTTTGGCATGTGGGAGGGAACCACAGTACGTAGAGAAAACCCACACAGTGGGGACAATGTGGAAACTTCACACATACAGAACCCCAGTGGGGAATTAATTTTTCTCGTGAACGTTACAACAAAACAACTTTGCATGAAATGATGGTATTCCAGGACATGCTTACACTTGTTAACAGCATGGTCATTGGTGTCAAAAGAGCCTGGGTTTGAATTCCATTTCTGCCTCCTGTTAGATCTGTGACCTTGGATAAGCCAACTAACAGACAATAGTAGTACCTTCTTTACAGGCTGTGTAATGATTAAATGATACAGTACTTGTAACACCCTTAACATAGAAATTGACACTGTTATTGCTCAATAAATTTTAGCTATTAATGCTATTAAATACAGATGTTCTTGCAAATAGGGCTCTGTCTTGTAAATTTTACATGGAAAATATGTATTGTAATCTTTTCCATTTTAATTATGAAATTTTGTCAGTTCACTTCAAATGAATTAAAAATTTTAATATTGTATAGCTTTTAGAAAATGTGTAATTAATATAAGTGTTGTTATTTTGTCACGTAGCTGGCAACCTCAGTCTCAGACCAGATCTTATAATCAGAAGAAGAAAAAAAAAAAACATTGGGCAGCCTAAATAAAGGTCAAAAAATTATGTCATAAATTATCAGCCCTTCACCCGATGTCTGTTTTTCTTTCTGAGGTACATGGTAGCTCCAGTATGGTAGAGGCTCAGCAAATATTTGAAAAAATGTATTTTTAGACTAGTTTTTAAAGGTTCCTTTTCTAGTTTTCCAGCTAGAGGTAGATAACATGGCAGCAAGACAGCTTGGTAGCAATGAAAGAGACAAAGTAGATAAACTTCAAAATTGAATACAATAATTTAAATATGTAGCAATTTGGGACCAGTCCATTTATATAGACAGCTCTGGGTCCTGTAATATCCCCTAAAGGCACATTTAAGTGTGGTACAGTAAGCGATGACCTGGCCTTTCCTTCTATCCAGCTGCCTACTTGACAAGTTCACTCCATTAGAAAGCTCACCCTCAAATGCCAAAAACTGAACTGATGTCCTGTCCCTAAGCTGGCTTCACGCACAGCCTTGTTATCGCTCTCTGTGAAAACTCTTACCTTTCCAGGAAAAGGTACTTCCTATACTATTATTGAAGATGGGCTATACATTTGCTTTTGAGCTTGCAGTGGCTGTAGAAGAGAATATGACCAATTAAGAATATTGTAGGTGAGATCGTAATTGGCACAATTTGGGGAGGTCAATTTGAATTAAAATGAGCCTTGCTGTGATTAACAAGAGTTTATAAATGTATACTCATGTATGTATATATATATTTTTATTTGTAGGATGAAGAAAATGGAAACAGAGGAGGTATGCTATAAACCTTTTAATTTGTCTCTGAATGTTTTTCTACCCATTTCTTTATGTTCTTTAAGTGATACTAAATGAGATGATATAATTTTTAGTGTTCAAATGTATAATAATTCTTAGGTGTGAGAGTCATAGAATTAAATTTTTTTTTACTGTGGACTTCAAAGTTTTATGAATTCCGTTGTCTCAATTTGAACGTGTAATGCTTTTATTGTTAATTGTATGTGTTTTTGTAGAGGAATGTATCATTATAATTCCAAGGAGAGTACTTAAGATTTTTATTTCAATTAGTAATCTTTCTAAATGAGGTGATTATTTTAGGTAAGGAATGCTATGTGTTTTATCAATTAGGCTTATTGAGTCAAATATTGAAAAGAGGGTTTGAGTTATTCTTGTAGTTAATGTTACTGTTGATTTAAACATTAATGAATGTGAAAGGACAGTCAGGCTGGAGATAAAATTATTTCTTAATAACTGGTTTTAAATCAACTTGAACGAGTTAAAATTCACACTCAACAAAATGCACCCATTAAAAACTTTTATTTCTAGATAATTTTCAACAACAAAGTTGCAAAAATAGTACAGAGAATTTTCATGTATCCTTTATTTTACTTTCTCTAGTGTTAAAAACTTACAATACCATGGGGGGCCGGGCGTGGTGGCTCACACCTGTAATCCCAGCACTTTGGGAGGCTGAGGCGGGCGGATCATTAGGTCAGGAGATCCAGACCATCCTGGCTAACAGGGTGAAAATCCTCTCTCTACTAAAAATACTAAAAACTAGCTGGGCGTGGTGGCTGGTGCCTGTAGTCCCAGCTACTCGGGAGGCTGAGGCAGGAGAATGGCGTGAACTCGGGAGGTGGAGCTTGCAGTGAACCGAGATCACACCACTGCACTCCAGCCTGGGTGACAGAGTGAGACTCCATCTCAAAAAAAAAAAAAAAAAAAAATTTACAGTACTGTGGTACAATCAACAAAACTAAGCAATTAGCATTGATACAGGACTACTATATGAACTACAGACTTCATTTGGATGTCACCAGTTTTTCTGCTAGTATCCTTGTTCTCTTCCAGAATCCCACGTTGTATTCACTTGTCATGTCCCTTTAGTCTTTCCTTGTATTTTATTACTAGTACTGATCAGTTATTGTATAGAATGTCCTTCATTTTCAGTTTATCTGATGTTTTCTCGTTAGTTCAAGGTCATACATGTTTAGCAAGAATACCACATTTGCATCTATTGTAAGTGTACAGTTTGGTAAGTTTTGATGAATATATAACCGTGAAATCACTACCCCGATTAAGATGTGATATCAAAAACAACCTTTCTATTATTCCATAAAGTTCCCTTGTGCTCCTTTTTATTCTGCTGTCTTCAGACAATCACTGATCTGATTTTTATCACTATATAGGTTAATTTTTGTCTCTTCTAGATTTTTTTTTTTTAATAAATGAAATAATACAGCATGTACTCTTGTCAGGCACAATATTTTTTACCTTCACTGTATTATGTGTATGGGCACTGATAGTACTACTTTTTTTTCATTTGCATGAATATACCACAAATTGTTTAACCACTCAACCTGTTGATGGACCTTTGTAACAACCGTTTGAGATCTTGAAAAGGTTATGGGTTAAAATGAGAAGGAAATGGCTTTTTTTTTTTTTTTTTTTTTTTGCACTATCAAAAGTAATCTGAGGGTGTAGGGCCAGGCAGGACTCTTCATAGTTGTCACTGGTACAAGATGAGCCACTCCGGCATCACCATCTGTCATGTACCAGGGTTTAGGATGAATTCCAAATGCTACTTGGCATGGGTTAGAAGTAAGCCTTAGTGGGGAAAGGGAAAACTCACAAAGCTGGCATCAGCAAGAGAAAAGAGGATATAGGTACTCCATCTTCCCGTCATCCTAAAGGCTGATGTCCTGATGCCTGGACAATCTACTGGACACACAGCGTCTAGAATTCATGCCTCTTATGAGGGGAGTATACTTCGAATAAATGTAGAAAGACATTGTTATAAAACTTCATGCAGATCATCATGTGTCTGACATAGCTCACTGAAGTGAATGGATTTAGTTTGTGCTTTGGCTAGGGAGAATAAACTTGAATATTTATAAGGGAAAACTAGAAAATCTATTGTAGATTCAGCAGAAGGTGATTTGAAGAGGAATAATAGAGTGAGCCTGAAGGGTATGATCTGCTGGAGAAGATAACAGTTTGCTTATTTTAATTATTAATATATGCTTAATTTCACTCAGAGAAAGGGTTTATGGCCACATGAAGAAATAACTTATAGCAAGATAAAATGTAAGGTCAAGAGTTTACAATAAAAAATGAATTAAATTCACATTCAGAAGATTTAGTACATGTAAGTTCATGCTTTAGGTCCTAGACTGTTATTGTTGTTATTATTATTTTTTGAGACAGAGTCTCACTCTGTCGCCAGGCTGGATTGCAGTGGCATGATATCAGCCCAATGCAACCTTCTCCTTCTGGGTTCAAGTGATTCTCCTGCCTCACTGCCCCCCCGCCGCCACCCCGAGTAGCTGGGACTAAAAGTGCGCGCCACCACTCCCACTTTGTATTTTTAGTAGAAACGAGGTTTCACCATGTTGGCCTGGATGGTCTCTATCTCTTGACCTCGTGATCTGCCAGCCTCGGCCTCCCAAAGTGCTGGGGTTACAGGCATGAGCCACTGCACCTGGCTGGTCCTATACTGTTATTAAAGATGGGCTGTAAGTTTGCTTTTGAGCTTGCCAGTGGCCATAGAAAAGATGAGAATATGATCAGTTAAGGATACACATTATTCCTAAGAAAAAACAGTCTGTTTGCACTGAGGTCTGAGACAGGTTTCTCCCTTGGAAAACAAACAGTGATACAGTAGATGATATTTTCAACACCATTTCTTCTTACGGCTGTTTTTAAAGTGGTTCCTCAGTGTAAGCTGACTGCAAACCCGAAGGTCTCATTCAGCTTAAAGCGCTTCTCAGCTGGGGATGATATTTCTCCCTGGAGGGCATATGGTAATGTACCCTCTTTATACGCATCTTTATCACAATTGGGAGAGGGGGAGTGTGTA
The DNA here is from genome assembly GCF_007565055.1 of Rhinopithecus roxellana. Lineage (NCBI taxonomy): Eukaryota > Metazoa > Chordata > Mammalia > Primates > Cercopithecidae > Rhinopithecus > Rhinopithecus roxellana. The sequence continues at coordinate 108,983,381 of NC_044559.1, forward strand.
CTGGCATCTGGTGGATAGAGGCCAGAGGTGCTGTTGAAACAGTGCACAGGGCAGCCCCCCACAACAAAGAATTATCTGGGTCAGGCACAGTGGCTCACGCCTGTAACCCCAGCACTTTCGAAGGCTGAGGTGGGCGGATCACTGGAGGTCAGGAGTTTGAGACCAGCCTGGCCAACATGGTGAAACCTCTTCTCTACTACAAATACAAAAAATTATCCAGGGGTTGGGGTGCACGCTTCTAATCCCAGCTACTCACGAGGCTGAGGCAGGAGAATCACTTGAACCTGGGAGACGGAGGTTGCAGTGAGCCAAGATCACACCGCTGCACTCTAATGTGGATGACAGAGCAAGAGTCTGTCTCAAAATAAAAATAATAATAATAATAGTTATTACTATTACCTGGTCCCAAATATTAATAGTGCGAGGGCAAGAAGCCCTGGTTTAAAGTGATGGGCACCAAAGCATTGTGGTCCAAGTGTATAGGTCCCCATGAGTCTGGCTTGATCCAGTGACAGCATTCAAAGTGTTCAGAAGAATGGATATTCAAGGCTGCATATCCATTGATCTTTTGTGATTATTATCCCTTACAGCTGAACTTGACTTCTGAATTGAGTTACTGCTATAGTCTGAGGTTAAATTATCTGGTTGCTTTACTGACATTGTATGATGTTGATTAAGGGATAATCCTAAGTAAGAAAAGTTACATCGTAAGAAAATATAGAGTTAATATAATAACTAGAAGATAAAATGGCTAAAAGAAAAAGTCCATGAAGAATGTAAATAGAGTCATCCCTTGATGTACCCAGGGGATTGCTTCCAGGACCACCCACATATGTACTGATCTGCACACACTCATGTCCTGTAATAGACCCTGTGGAACCCATGTATTGGAAACACGGCTTTTGCATCCTTGTGTTACTGTGAATACCATATTTTTACTGAAAAAAAAAAAAAAATCCGCAGATCTGCAGAGTTCAATGAAACCCATTGTTCATGTGACAACTGTAATTGAAATGTAGTAAAAGTTTACCATCAGAGGTCTGACAGATTGAGGGAGAAAATAATAATAAGTGAGGTTAACAAAAAGGTAAATCAATTAGCTAGTTAAAAGACTAATAAGATAATTTTAAAAATCACAAAACTAAGGCTTTAAAATGGGAGAAATAGAAATTCAATTACCTTACCTCTTCTGAAGCAAAGTTCAACAAAGTTGGATATTTATTAAGTCCAGATCTGTAGTTTTCTTCCTAAGCAAAGAAGAATATGAAAAGGTATGAGAGTATTTGGAGAAAGCGATTTATAATATAATTGTACTATATTTGGAAGAACTGCTTGATTTGGGGGAGTGGATTGGGAGAGTGGTGGAAATTAGCACATGACTGAGAACTTAATCTGTTTCAGGCATCATAATATATATTTTTATCGTCTTTAATCCTCAGTCTAACCCTGTAAGATGTGAGATATTCCTATATCCCTCACTCTCACCCTGGTGTGAGATTTCCTGTATTCCTACAAAATAATATTTCTATTTTGTAGATGAGGGAACTGAGGCTGAGAAATAACTTGCCCTACAATCACATAGCTAGTAAGTGATAGTAACTGGATTTCCAAATCAGTTGTGTCTAACTCTTAGGTCCATCTTATAATTCTGCCATCTTACTTCTGTTAACATCTTTTTAAGTCCCCTTCCTCATTTCTTTAATTTTATTTTAAAAATAATTCTAGTCTTAAAAAAGGGTTTGACTTATATAGTGTTAAGAATTAGAAGATAAATGTAGGGTATATTTAGTATGTTATGAAATTAATTCTGTGAATCCTGCATGGAGAAAGGTCAAGGAGATCCCAAGTTTAGAGGCTGTGAACACTTTGCAGGAGCAACCATCACTTGTTACTCAGTTTCAGTGCTTGGCTAGCTGTGGACCTGCAAAGCTTAATGAGGTTATGGAGTCCTAGTGCTCCACCTACCTTGATTGCACCTTTGCTTTCCAAGTGTGAGTTTGATCTTGGCATCCCAATTGATAGTTGGGGTCACAGGCTATTTCACAAAGGCCTGTTTAGCCCTAAGTATAATAGTCATGATATCATTGCAAATAACCTGATCAACAGTTATACCATATTGTATGTGAAAAAAAATTTCTTCTAACTTCTAGACAATTATTTACAAGTCAGTTTTTAGAATGCAGTCTATTCAGAGACAAGCTATATATAATTTAGTATTTTAATTCAACAGAATGTTATGATTTTTATCTCACTGTCTCATTTCTTTTGAAAATTTATTTTCAAGCATATTGAGATCACGAAATCCTTTTATGTAGAATTTTGTGTTAGTTTAGTTGAATTGGAGCCTCCAGTGTAATGATCACAGTCAAAGCCTAGAATCACTGGAGAGAAAATAATTGCCAGGATTTTATTCAAACTCCTAAGAGATGCTGTTATAATGCCAAAATTCTGTTAAACAGTTGAACGATTTTGTTTTGGTCTTCTTCCCTTTTGGCAATTTAGTGAAATCTCTTTTGCCACTAAATTTTCTTATTTCTTTCTTATCAACCAAGAAATGCTGAGCCATTTAATTTTCTGATTATTTTACTTACCCAGTGTTTGCATTTTGTTATGTTTCTCATATCCTTTATGTGTGCATTCATATTTTAAAGGTATTTATTCTTCTTCTTGGTTAGTTTTCTGTACTATGATGCAGATGTTTTATAAGAAAAAGGTTAAGTAAAATAATATTTTTTGGTAGTAATAGTTGCTTGTGGATAATTAATATCTTGCTGACATCCTGTATTCCCTTAAATCTCTGGAGAATATAAATAATAATGTATAATATAATATAACAATGTAGTATAACATTATGTTCTAATATAATATAATTGTAATATAAATAATATTTTACAGAATTTATGAATATTAAGAATAGTGGGATGGTGGCAGCCAGCTTCTGTGAGTCTTTCGGCAGCTCGAACCGGTCAGATGGCCTTGAGAGAAGGGTGGTCTCGGGATGCCATCCAAAGTTGATGACAGTGGTCGGAGCCCTGGCTCCAGCACGGGGGCCTGAGCAGAACATCAGATATTTAGTTTACTGTGGTATACTGATGAGCAGAGCTCTTCCGCTACATACATCAATTTTGATTAAGGAGATATGTGCAGTAACTTTCTTCAAAATCGCTGCATCATTGATAAACAAAAGAAAATATTCAGAGAGGAGGATTTTAGGCTATTTAATGCAGAAAATGTATGATGTTGTATTGGGAATGGAGGATTATAAGCATTTCATTCCTTGGTGCAAAAAATCAGATATAAAATATCAAAGAGATCTGGATATTATAAAACACTATTAGAAACTAGGTTTCCACCAGTGTTGGATTGATATTCAGCAATAACCTTGGAAAAACCTCATTTGGTAAAGGTATCCTGTACTGATGGGAGACTTTTCTTTTTTTTTTTTTTTTTAATTTTTTTTTTTTTATTATACTTTAAGTTCTAGGGTACATGTGCATAACGTGCAGGTTTGTTACATATGTATACTTGTGCCATGTTGGTGTGCTGCACCCATCATCTCGTCAGCACCCATCAATTCATCATTTATATCAGGTATAACTCCCAATGCAATCCCTCCCCCCTCTCCCCTCCCCATGATAGGCCCTGGTGTGTGATGTTCCCCTTCCCGAGTCCAAGTGATGTCATTGTTCAGTTCCCACCTATGAGTGAGAACATGTGGTGTTTGGTTTTCTGTTCTTGTGATAGTTTGCTAAGAATGATGGTTTCCAGCTGCATCCATGTCCCTACAAAGGATGCAAACACATCCTTTTTTATGGCTGCATAGTATTCCATGGTGTATATGTGCCACATTTTCTTAATCCAGTCTGTCACAGATGGACATTTGGGTTGATTCCAAGTCTTTGCTATTGTGAATAGTGCCGCAATAAACATACGTGTGCATGTGTCTTTATAGCAGCATGATTTATAATCCTTTGGGTATATACCCAGTAGTGGGATGGCTGGGTCATATGGTACATCTAGTTCTAGATCCTTGAGGAATCGCCATACTGTTTTCCATAATGGTTGAACTAGTTTACAATCCCACCAACAGTGTAAAAGTGTTCCTATTTCTCCACATCCTCTCCAGCACCTGTTGTTTCCTGACTTTTTAATGATTGCCATTCTAACTGGTGTGAGATGGTATCTCATTGTGGTTTTGATTTGCATTTCTCTGATGGCGAGTGATGATGAGCATTTTTTCATGTGTCTGTTGGCTGTATGAATGTCTTCTTTTGAGAAATGTCTGTTTATACCCTTTGCCCACTTTTTGATGGGGTTGTTTGTTTTTTTCTTGTATATTTGTTTGAGTTCTTTGTAGATTCTGGATAATAGCCCTTTGTCAGATGAGTAGATTGCAAAAATTTTCTAATGGGAGACTTTTCAAGCATGGTCCATGATCTAAGGCTTTGGGTGGGGTATCAGAGGCATGTTTAGAATTGCTTTCAAAATGTGTAGCAGCATTACATGGATCTCTTCTGAAGGCTTTGGGAAGGAGCATTCACTGAACCCTCTAGCAATTTTTTTTTTTTTTTTTTTAGCGAGTAAGAGGGTGTTGTTCTGTGCCCGGGCTGGAGTGTAGTGGCATGATGATAGCTCACTGCAGCCTCAAATTCATGAGCTCAAGCCGTCTTCCTGCCTCAGCTTCCTAAGTAGCCGGGGCTATAGGTGTGCTCCACTGCCTCCCAGAGTCATTTTTAACTATATTGGCCATTCAAACTAAGTTTCTCTGGCAGTTAGGTAAACATACTAATTAGGTATGTTTTTTTTTTTTTTTTTTTTGAGACAGAGTCTCGCTTTGTCGCCCAGGCTGTAGTGCAGTGGCCGGATCTCAGCTCACTGCAAGCTCTGCCTCCCGGTTTTGCGCCATTCTCCTGCCTCAGCCTCCCGAGTAGCTGGGACTACAGGCGCCCGCCACCTCGCCCGGCTAGTTTTTTGTATTTTTTTAGTAGAGACGGGGTTTCACCGTGTTAGCCAGGATGGTGTCGATCTCCTGACCTCGTGATCCGCCCGTCTTGGCCTCCCAAAGTGCTGGGATTACAGGCTTGAGCCACCGCACCTGGCCAGGTATGTTTTTTATGAACTTTTAATGCTAGTCATTAGAACAATCACAGGTGTCTTAAATATTCTTGAGGATATTTTAGGAAGTAGGAAGAATAATGATGATGATGATAACAATAATGATGATGGTAGTGGTGGTGGTGGAAGCTAATTTAACAGCATACTTGCTGCATTCCAAGACTTTGCACGGATTAACTCATTTAACCCTCTCAACAGCTTTCTAAGGTGGATGTTATTATCACCGCCATATTTCAGATGATGAAACTAAGATGCAGAGTATTTAAGTTACTAGCAGATGGCAGAGCTGGACTACAACTCAGGAAGTCTCTAAGTTTCTACCACAGCTTCTCAATAAAGTTCTTTACTCTTGGCTGGGTATAGTGGCTCAGGCCTGTAATACCAGCATTTTGGGAGGCCAAGGCCAGGAGGTTGAGAACAGCCTGTGCAACATAGCAAGATCTCTGTATCTATAACACAAAAAAAGGAAGTTCTTTACTCTCGCATAATTCATTCTTGAAAATGTGTAAGAACGAGTATTCTGGGCCGGGCACGGTGGCTCATGCCTGTAATCCCAGCACTTTGGGAGACCGAGGTGGGCAGATCACCTGAGGTTGGGAGTTTGAAACCAGCCTGACTAACATGGAGAAACCCCATCTCTACTAAAAATACAAAATTAGCCGGGTATAGTGGCGCATGCCTATAATCCCAGCTACTCAGGAGGCTGAGGCAGGAGAATCGTTTGAACCTGGGAGGCGGAGGTTGCAGTGAGCCAGGATCACGCCATCACACTCCAGCCTGGGCAACAAGAGTGAAATTCCGTCTCAAAAAAAAATAAAGAAAGGATTCTGTTCGCTTGAAAGGTAGATAATAATAAAAGATCCATTTGTATATCTTCTTTGGACAATAGTGCTGATGTGAACATGCATGTACAAGTGTTTGTCTGAATTCTTGTTTTCAATTTTTGGGGGTTATACCTAGGAGTAGAGTTGCTGGGTCACATGGTAATCCTATGTGTCATATTTTGAGGAACTGCCAAACCTTTTCCATAGTGGCTACACCATTTCTATGTCTCCACCAGCCATGAATGAGGGTCCTAATTTCTGTACATCCTCACCAACATGTGTTATTTTCCATTTTTTGTATTATAGCCAACCGAGTGGGTGTGAAGTGGTATCTCATTGTAGTTTTGATCCGTATTTCCTTAATGCCTAATGATTTTGAGCATCTTTTTGTGTGCTTGTCACCATTTGTGTATCTTATGTGGAGAAATGTCTGTTCAAATCCATTGCCCATTTTTAAATGGGGTTGTCTTTTTGTTGTTGAGCTATAAGTATTCCTTATATATTCTGGTTACCAGGTCCTTATCAGATATATGATTTGCATATATTTTCCTCCATTATGTAGGTCGTCTTTTCACCTTTTTTTTCACTTTCTTAATATCCTTTGCTGCACAACAGTTTTTAATTTTGATAAAATATAATTTGTCTACTTTTTATTATTTTGCTCATGTTCTTGTTGTTAAAAACATTTTGATGAGTGGAAGAAACCAAGCACAAAAGCGTAGTACCTGGTTCCATTTATATAAAATCCTAGGAAAGAGTAATCTAAACAGGTTTGTGAGTTGGCATGATGGTTTTGCACCTGTAGACCTAGTTACTGGGAAGGCTGAGGATGGAAAGATTGCTTGAACCCAGGAATTCAAGGCCATCTTGGGCAGCATAGCAAATAGCGAGACCTTGTCTCTTTTTTTTTTAATTTTGTTTTTTGAGACAGTGCAGCTGTGTCGTCCAGGCTGGAGTACAGTGGCGTGATCTTGGCTCACTGCAAGCTCCACTTCCCAGGTTCACACCATTCTACTGCCTCAGCCTCCCAAGTAGCTAGGACTACAGGCGCTCCCCACCACACCCGGCTAATTTTTTTATATTTTTAGTAGAGATGGGGTTTCACTGTGTTAGCCAGGATGGCCTTGATCTCCTGACCTCGTGATCTGCCTGCTTTGGCCCGCCACAGTGCTGAGATAACAGGCATGAGCCACCATGCCCGGCCAACACCTTGTCTCTTAAACAAAACAAAACAAAACAAAATCCTCTTCTGAACAGTTCTGTGGTCGCCTGAATTGACTGGTAAAGGGTACCAGGGAACTTGTTAGCATAATAGAAATGTTCCATATCATGTTTATGGTAGTGGTTACATGGGTGTTTGCAGTTGTCTAAACTTATTGAACCCTGCACTTAAAATGGGTATTTTTTATCTTGTGTATGTTATAGTTCAATAAAGCTGATATTTTAAAAAAAAGAATATGTAAAACTTATCCAATCTACTGTTAATTGACATTGAATTTGTTTCAGTGTTTAGCTACTTCAAACAATGCAGCTATGAGTAATCTCATATGTGTACTTTTGTACACACATGTACTCATTTCTAGAGGGTATGTATATGTAGGCATTGCTGGGTCGTGGGTATGCATATGGTTACATTTAGTAGATGCTGCTAAACAGTTTTCTGAGGGGACCGTACCCATTTACACACTCAGCAACAGTGTATGAGAGTTCTACTTGCTCTGGATCCTCACTGACACTTGCTATTGTCAGTCTTTGTAATTCTAGTCATTCTAGTGGTTGTACAGTGGTGTGGACTATGGCTTTAATTTAGATTTCCTGAAGACTAATGAGGTTGATTACCTTTTATTTGGATTTTACTGTCAGTTCTTTTTTATTATTGACTTGCAGGCATTCTTTAAATATTGTGGATGAGGACTTTGTTAGTGATACACGATTGGCAGGTGATTCAACCTGTGACTTGCCTTTCAGTTTCTTATTAGTAATTTTTATAAAGGGAAGTTTGTAATTTTAATGTCATGTGAATTTTCAGTCTTTTGTGGTTAATAGTTCATGAGTTCTAATTAAGAATTTTTTTCTACTCCGTGGTCATGAAGATATCCTCCTGTGTTATCTTCAAGATGTGTTATTCACAATTAAGCCTACAATTCACCTAAAATTGATTATTTTTGCATATGGTGTGAGGTCAGGATGAATTTTTTTCCTATGTAGATATTGATTTGATCCCAGACGATTTTGTGGAAAGTCCATACTTTCTCTCGAGCTCTGTAATACCACCTTGATCATAAAGTGTATGTGTGTAGGTCTGTTTCTAGACTTGCTTCTATTCCAGGGATTGACCCATGGCTCATTTTTGTACAGCTTCCAAGCTAAGAATAGATCTGTATTTTTATAGGGTTGTTAAAAAAAGAAGAATATGCGACGGAGATTGTATGTGTCCCAGAAAGCCTAAAATATTTACTGTCTGGCTCTTTACAGAAAAAGTTTGCCAACCTTTGTTCAACCATTGATCATTTTCTTTGCACCAAGACAACACTATCTTAATTAATGTGGCTTTATGATAAGTGTTGCTATTGGGTAGAATAAGTCTTCTTAGAATTGAATTTTCAGTTTCTATACCCACAAGAAAAAAATTCTGTTGGAATTTTGATTTATTTTATATTGTTTATAATACTGGAATATTTGAAATACTGAATGTTTTGATCCATGAATGTGGTATATCTCTCTCACGAATCCTTTGATTTTTCTTCCTTAATCACTTAATGTAGTAGATCATGTTGATACAGTTTTCAAATGTGAAACCAGCCGCACATTACTGGACTAAACCAAACTTGTTCACAATGTGTGACGCTTTTTATGTATCACCAGATTTGGTTTTCTGTTTTATTTATAATTTTTGCATCTCTGCTCGAGGATTGCCTTCACCGAAAGGCGGGCCTTGGTCTGATAATTGATATTTAGTAGCAGACATCAAGATGGAAGCAGATGCTAAACCAGGATGAGATATGCAGAAGACTTATTGGGGGCCATGCCTATAAAGGATAAAGAAGAAAGCAAGAGAGGACAGGAGAAAACTTCAGACCATGAGACAGGCCTGACCTCTGTGAAAGAAGAGAGGAAAGGAAAGAATTGGAAGGAAGGGCCCCAGACTGCAGCACAGATCTGAGAACTCCTCTGCTAGGCCAGTGGAGAGTCCCCAGGCAAACACTTGTCTTTTAGAAGAATCCTACTTTGGGCAGAAATGGGGAAATGTGGCATCTACATGAACATGGTGATGGATCCAAAGGGCGGCAGCTGGGGCTGTCAGTCACAGTCTTCCCTGCGGCATGTTCTTTGGAAGGAAGGCAGAAGAGCACACCTCCATGCTTGACATGGTTGGGCTTTTTCTTTTCACCCCTCCTCACAAGTTGTATTCTTTTGGGGACTCCAACCGAAAACATGGTGTTTTCTAGAGCTCTTTTCCTTGGCTGGCCCCGAAGTTCCTTTTTTTTTTTTTTTTTTTTGGTCTCCTCAGCCTTTTGAGATTGATGGACGTTCTGTGTAGCTGGTCAGTCTCTCAGCCATTCAGCCATTAGTTTGGAAACAGGAAACGCCTCAAGGTGAACAGTTGTACAAAGCACTGGACTCACCTCTCTGGATTTCCATGTATTTGGAAGCTTGTCCCATTAGGCCATCTCTGCCTTGGTAGCTTTCTGGTGCCTTCACACAAATGTGATTATACATCATCTAGCTTTTCTGGCTGTTGTTCATGGGGGCAAGAGTTGATTCTGTAACCAGCTAGTTCACCGTAGGTAGATTTAGAAATTGTCACCTATGTATTTAATGTAATTAATTATGTATTTATTGTTTAATCTTCACTTTTATTTTGAACTTCCTCTTGGTTCATTCTTACATTTTTCTCTTTTCTGAGATTAAAAAATAATTTCTCTTTTATACTTTCTACTTGAAAGGCTAGATAACATTATTACCCTTCTTTTAGTGGTTATCCTGGAAACAATATGCAAACTCATCAAAGTCTAATGCTACTTAATTCTGTTCTACTCTTATACAATATAAGGACCTTAGAACATTTTAACTCCACTGTCTCCTTCCTATCTACATGTTGCTTTTTTTTTTTTTAAAGAGATGTGGTCTCACTGTGTTTCCCATGTTGATCTTGAACTCCTGGCCTCAGGCAGTCCCCACTTAGGCACTACTCAGAGCCTCAGCCTCCTGAGTAGTTGGGATTATAGGCATGAGCCACTGCGCCTGGCTCCAACATGTTACTTCCATGTGATGTAATTCTCTCTTCTTTTTTCCCTGAAATATCTGTGTTCTTCCCTCATTTTTGGAAGGTATTTTTGCTGGGTACACAATTATTCAGTAATGTTGAAGATATTATTTCATTCTTACTCCATCTCCCATGGCTACTAAATTCTCTAGTTTCTCTTTTTCTTCTTCTTTTTTGTCTTTCTGGTCTGCATTCTGGATAATTTCTTCCAATATATGTTCAGTAAATTTCTTTTTAGTTAAGTTTTAAAGTTTGATTATGAAAAGTTTTTTAGGGTACTACAGCAAATATGCTTGATCACTTCTTATAGTTTCGTCACCTGGGCCACTTTTATGTTTATCTTTTTATTTCTTCAGACATGATAAGCGGAATTTTTTTATAATCTGTGCCTGGTGATTCCTTTATCAGAAGTCTTTGTGAGTCTGTTTCTCTTGTTTGTTTTCTCTGGTAGCTTTAGCTTAGAATATTGTTGTTTTCCATGGTGGGTTTTTTGTTTTTTGTTTTTAAACTGCTTTGTGTTTCTTGACCTTCAAAAATTATTACTTGGGGATTCTTTGAGATCTAAGATGAAAAATCTCTTCTCCAAGTTGATTGGTGTTTGCTTTTGACAAGGAGCAGGCTGTTACCTGAGTTAGCCTACAAATCCATGTCCGTGTGCAGTTTAGCCCATGGCCACTTCTTAGAGCTATCTTTTTCCTTCCTTTTTTTTTCTTTTTCCTACTTTGTAGCCCCAAAGTAGCCTCTGGGTTGGTGGGGAATTATATGTAGTTGCCCTTCCTCTTAAGTGTGGGTGAGCCTCCAGATAGATTCCTAACTGGACTTGGGGCTTTTTCTTCTATTTGCTGGGTAGAAAAGTCCTTAAAATGGATGCTTATGTTCAGTGGCCTGGGCATGTACTGTTTCACTGGTATCAATAGTATTTTGGGTTGTAATTTTCTAACAGCTAGGCTTTACATGTATATATACTATGGTTCAGATATAAATTACCCATCTCTCTATATTAGCCCAATTAGCTAGTACATTGATAAGTCATTAGATAATTTGCTGTCCATGTATTTGTCCTATGAAGATGTAGTTATAATAAAATTACCAAGTTATTTGTAGTTTGCTATTATGGGTAATATTTCCTAATGTAAAATGTATAAACTCACTTACAGTCATATATGGACACATACACATATGCATACATAAACACACACAAAGGTAATAAGTGATTCTATATGTTGCTAGTAACAAGTTAATTTCAAAATATTTATTTGTTCTTCTCTAGTGGACAGGTGGGAATATATGGGAAAGGAGGTCTCCAGGGTTGTCTTCTGACTAACTAGGACATGATTAAAACACTTGGGAGCCTCAGATATAAAGGGGCAGTGATGGTAAGAATACATATACATTTTGACCCTATGATTTTTTTTTTTTTTTTTTTTTTTTTGGAGACAGAGTTTCGCTCTTGTTGCGTAGGCTGGAGTGCAGTGGTGCAATCTCAACTCACTACACTCTCCGCCTCCGGGTTCAAGCAATTCTCTTGTCTCAGCTTCCCAAGTAGCTGGGATTACAGGCACTTACCACCACACCTGGCTAATTTTTGTATTTTTAGTTGAGACAGGGTTTTACCATGTTGGCCCAGCTGTCTCGAACTCCTGACCTCAAGGTGATCCACCTACCTCGGCCTCCCAAAGTGCTGGGATTACAGGCGTGAGCCACTGCACCCGGCTGACCTATGATATGTATTTTTAAAAAGAAGATGGAGAAAACTTGAAACTTTGCTTGAAAGAGAATTGCTTAGAGAGAAAGTGATAGCTGCTTTCAGATGTTTGAAGGGATAAATGGAGTAGATTGATGTTTCACAATTTTTAAAAGCTATAGATGGACCTTTCCCCTAATTCTCTACCGGAAAATTCCTGCTTATGTTTTGGAGACAGTCTGAGTGATCGTTCATGCTATGTGGTAAACAAGTAGGGAATTTCTTCCTCTTGACCTACCTGTTCTAGGGAGGTGGTGGCAGCAGCACGAACCTAATGAAGGCAAATAGAGAAATGAGAGGCAAAGGCTGGGTATTAGAATATGCAGGCTGGGCACTGTGGCTCATGCCTGTAATCCTAGCACTTTGGGAGGCCGAGGTGGGTGGATCACCTGAGGTCAGGAGTTGAGACCAGTCTGGCCAACACAGTGAAACCCTCGTCTCTACTAAAAATAGAAAAATTAGCCAGGTGTGGTGGCACATGCCTGTAATCCCAGCTACTTGGGAGGCTGAGGCAGGAAAATCACTTGAACCCAAGAGGCAGAGGTTGCAGTGAGCCAAGATCATGTCACTGCCCTCCAGCCTGGGGAACAGAGTGAGACTCTGGAAAAACAAAAAAAAGCAAAGTAAACTTTTCTTACATACTTTGACTTTTCAGTATTTTTATGGACAAGAATTTTTTTTATGTATTACTTTCAGAGCAAAGATCATTAAGAATAGAAATTGTCTTTTATTGCTGAGTTTTCAGTGCCTAGTAAGTACCTGGTACCTATATATATAGTAGGAGCTCAGATGTTTGCTGAGTAAATGTGTTGAATAAAGGGAGGTGCACTGGGGTATTTCGAACGATGACTACCATCTTGAATTGGCACAAGCTTCTAAAATGACTGTTCTCGAAGCTGCAAAATTTAGTATGTTAGTGTCTAACCTCTGCTGTTGAAGAAGAAAAGCAGATTTCCAACCGCCCTCCTACTTTTCTTTTATCTTTTCCCATCAACCTCTCTAATACAGAGTGCCAATGACACTCTTTTGATTTAGAAATCAGTTTCACATAGCTGCTATGTGTGTAAGCTAGAACAGTAATAACAAAAATATGGTAATCCTGGATTTACATAACAACTTGGACTTCTTCTTTGTAAAATAAACTGGTAAAATAAGGTGGTCAAGTTAGATGAAAGGTTAAAAAAAAAAATCTTTTACTTCAAGTCCCAAGAAACCTTGTTTATAGTGATCTAAAATGCAAGGAATTCAATTGGATTAAAGTAGCATTGTCAGAAAATTCCATTTCTAGGAGTAGATTTTAAGAGTTTGAAAAACAGTGCATGAAGTTAATTTGGCAGCAAAGAAAATAAATGAAATTTTAAAAATCTCTTTAAGGATTCTAAAACACTTCACATGGAATTTAGGATTTCAGAGAACTAATTGGAGACACTGAACAGATAGGGCGATACAGGTAAAAAAGAAGAAAGTGCATGGCAGAGTATTAATGTTCTCCAGGATGTTAATTTCTCCTCTGGAAATAACTTCTTTATAGAAATGTTATTTTAGAGGTAACTCTGTAATTAGGTAATTTTGAGCTTTTTTTAAATTAATTTTTAAATTTGTAATTGACAAATAATTGTACATATTTATGAGATACAGTGTGATATTTTAATGCATGTATACATTATATAATGATCAAATCATTGTATAATGGTTTCTTTTTATTATTATTTTTTGTTGTTGTTGTTGTTGTTGAGACAGAGTCTCGCTCTGTCGCCCAGGCTGGAGTGCAGTGGCCGGATCTCAGCTCACTGCAAGCTCCGCCTCCTGGGTTGATGCCATTCTCCTGCCTCAGCCTCCCTAGTAGCTGGGACTACAGGCGCCCGCCACCTCGCCCGGCTAGTTTTTTGTATTTTTTTTTTTTAGTAGAGACGGGGTTTCACCGTCTTCGCCAGGATGGTCTCGATCTCCTGACCTCGTGATCCGCCCGTCTCGGCCTCCCAAAGTGCTGGGATTACAGGCTTGAGCCACCGCGCCTGGCCTCTTTTTATTATTAAAGTTTTTTTAGAGACAGGTTCTCACTGTGTTGCTCAGGCTGGTCTTGAACTCCTGAACTCAAGTGATCCTCCCACCTTGGCCTCCCAAAGTGCTAGGATTACAGGACCAAGCTACCATGCCGAGCCATTTTTTTTTCCCCTTAAATTCAGGGTCTCATTCTATCTCCCGGGCTGGAGTGCAGTGGCACAATCTCAGCTCACTGCAACCTCCACCTCAGCCCCTGGAATAGCTGGGACCACAGGCTTGCACCACCGTGCTTGACTAATTTTTCTATTTTTTGTGGTGACAGGGTTTTGCCATGTTGCCTAGGCTGGTCTTGAATTCCTAGGCTCCTGGCTCTGCCTCCCAAAGTGCTAGAATTACAGGTATGAGCCACCACACCTGGCCAAGTTGATTTCATAGAAGTTGAACTGTCTTTTTTTTCAGCTGCTCTGTAACTTAAGACCTTAATCATAGACACCCCCTTGTTGGGTAGTCCCATTTTCCTTCCTGATTGTTGTCCAGCTAGTTGGCCTGCATTGAAAGTACTTGATTCATAAATCCATTTAGTAAAGATTTAATTATAAGAGTTATAGTTCCTGTTTTGATATTTAACAGATAGTTTTTCATCTTTGCTATAAAAACACAACAGAAATATTTACATGTAAATGCCAAATACATTAAATCAAGAAATATAATTTTTGTTTGTTTATTCCCTTAGCAAACATCTGTTGAGTCAGTCCTGTGAGCCGCTCACTAAACTAATTACTGGGAAGGAAGTGATATGGCCTCTCACCTCACTTCCTTCAGATAGCTGTGCACATGTCACCTGTAGGCCTTCCCTGACTGCTTCAGAGAAACAGCCCTGCCTTTCCCTCTTCCTTTCCTTCTCACTCTGCTTATTGTTCTTCACAGCAGTTATTACCATTTCTCATATTACTTATTTCTTCCTAAGCATTTTTCTCTGTCAGTTGGAATGTAGAGCAGATACTTTATTTTCTTACTTTATTTTTTAAAGCCCAGAACATTTCCTGGCACGTCTATATCTAATGAATATATATAGAATGCAGACTCTGATTCCTTGGGCCATGATCCTGCAACAATTGCATATACCTTTATTTTTGCACTTATGTAATTATTTTATATCCTCCACCAAACTAGAAACTCCTTTGTCTTTTTTTTCCCTGAGACAGAGCCTCGCTCTATGGCTCAGTCTGGAGTGTAGCAGCACGATGTTGGCTCACTGGAGCCTACACCTTCTGAGTTCAAGCGATTATCCTGCCTTAGCCTCCCTAGTAGCTGGGACTACAGGCACTCACCACCACATCTTGCTAATTTTTGTATTTTTTAAGTAGAGATGGAGTTTCACCATGTTGGCCAGGCTGGTCTTGATCTTCTGACTGCAGGTGATCCACCCACCTCAGCCTCCCAAAGTGCTGGGAATATGGGTGTGAGCCACCACACCTGGCCGGAACTTCTTGAAGCCAGAGTTTTAACCACCAGGCAGGGGGATCTCAGGTGGGGTGTCCATTGGGTTGTTAACAGATGAATAAGAGTTTATCAGGAGGAAGGAAAAATGGCATTCCAGAACAAATTTAGAGACATTTAGAAGTTACATTTGCCCAGATTTGGTGGAAGGATTTGAGGATGAAGTGTATGTCTCCAGTTAAAGATGACTTTTGGAGCATTATGCTTTTCTGGCTTGAGTGACTGGATAGATGGGGGTGTCATTAAATTAAGGATCGAAGGATATTGAAGTGAAATATATCTCTCCTTCCTCTGGAGAAATGAGTTTAGTTTGGGATAAGTTGAATTTCTGATGCCTGTAGAGAGTTCAGTATCTAGCTGAAGATTTGTTTCTGGAGTTCTCAAGAGAGAGGTTAGGGGTTGAAAATAGATTTGACAGTCATTTTGTATGTTATTATTAAGTCTTAAGCATACGTGAAACCATACACAGAGAGGATAAAGACACGTAGAATAAAGGCAGGACTGTAAGAGATGGTCAGAGAAAGAAGAATCAGAAAGGAAATTTGAGAGTAAGTAGTGGAAAACTCTGAGGACAACCAGGAGGAGTTGGTAATTTGCTTATTAGGAGTTGATAATTTTAAGTGGGGTAGGGGGAGTGGAAAATTTGTCCTTTGTCATAGAGAATTCATTAGGATTTGGACTAAAGAGCTGGACTAGACCTGACAAATGGCAGTTTGGTAAAGTTACTGAGAATAGTTTCAGTGCAGTGGACGGAAGGGAGGAGGAAGACAAATAGGAGTGGGCAGCAAACTGTGACAAGGTCAGGGTGGGGTAATTGGCAGTTTTGCCCCCCAGGAGATACTTGTTAATTTCTGAGAAACCCTGAATTAGAAGTAACTGAAGGTAAGTGATATATACACTGCATTTTTAAGAAGTGTGAAAAACGATGGGATAGAGAGCATAGCTATATGGAAAGGTGGAGAGAACTTTTGTTGTCTTAAGTTTGGGAAGCTTTTGTATATCCATGAGATTTGGAGAGAAGACCAGGGATTTTATCACATAAAGTTTTACATGTGAGAAGAGATAATTATGGGGGCAAGGTCCTGAAGAGGGCTGATGACTAAATCCCACCTGAAATAAGACAAAGAACATGAGGACAGGCAAAGAAAAAAAAAGTTGAGGATATAGCAATTGAGTGAACTGGGAGACAAGGTTATCGAACTAGCGTGAGGAAATCAGCATGGAACAGCAAGTTAAAGAGGGTTATTATGGCCAGCTGTGGTGACTCATGCCTGTAATCCCAGCACTTTGGGTGGGAGGCCGAGGCAGGAGGATCACTTGAAGTCAGTTCGAGATCAGCGTGGTCAACATAGCAAGACCTTATCTCTATAAAAATAAATTTAAAAAAAGAAGGTTACTAGAAGTTTGAAACAGCAACCTTGAGGGGGCAGGAATTAAAATGCAAGCAAGAGACTTTTCTGAGCAGTGTCAAGAACGTAGCTGAACTGGGAAATTGTAAATCAGTGGTTGTTATGCAGTCTTATTCAGCTATAGTAGCAGGCCAAGAAGAACAGAGCAGGCGTATTTTGGAATTCTCCATAGTCAGAGTTGGCAAATCAAATGCTTTGAAAGGTTAAGGGGAAAGGAAGTTGAGGGTGCTGGTGAATTTTGTTGAAATACTGATCCATGGGTAATCTTAGTAAGAAAGAAAGTAACTTCTGTTCCAATGTTAGTATATGTGTTGCCGAAGTGAGCATGAAAATAATTTCTGGAGGGAGACTGATAGTTTAGAAGAATGGAGAAGACTAAAGGGAATGGAAGGTCTTGATAAAGTCAAGCAAGTTTAATTGGTTGAAGGATTGAGAGTGATAAAGTCAGATAGAAAGGTAGTTGGTTAGAGCACCATAACAAGTTTTTCTGAGTTTGCAGAGAAATTAAATTCTAGCATAACAGAAATAATAGGGTTATGAATCTAGATATGATAATACCGTTTGTGAAATGTGTGAAATGTTAGGGGGGAAAAACCCAATGCTACATGAACTTCAAATACTTCAGAAAGCAGATGCCAGGATTTTTTGTTCATTGTAGGGTAATCAATGCCTGGCACATTTGTAAGAGCTTGGTAAATATTTGTGGAATGAATAACACCCATCTACAGGCTTTCTTGCCTAGATACTTCATAATGCCAGAGAATTTTGGTTCACATCTGACATCTAGTGGTATTGTACTTAAACTGCTGTTGAGTGGCAGCATTTGCCTTACACTATTTGAGGGAAATAGTACAGATTAGTTGTAGCACAGTTGCTTTGTTCCTAAACAACTCTCCAAGTTGGTTTTGGGAATTTTTACTATTGACATTTTCCAGGGCTCTAATTTTAATTAGTCAGCAAACATTGAGCATCTACTACGTGCCAGGCACTGTTCTGTGTGCTGGAGATTTTCAGGTACTATATATTCTCGTGCATATATGAACTAAATGAACTTGAATACATAGGTAGAGCAGTTGCATTGGGAATGGGCTACTTGGTAAGACACTTAACTTAGGATTCTATTATGATTTTTACATGTGAAACCTTTCTAAATTTATTTCATAGCCTTTGGGGCTATCGTTTCTGTCATGACATACTGCTTTTTATTAATGTTAAGTAGGTATTTAGGAAGATGAAAATAGAGTGGGTTTGTTTGTCAGCTTACAGTAGAAATCACATAGTGCAGAAAGCTACATACTGTGAAGAACTATTGAAGGGTTTTGTTATCTTGCCTTTAAGAAAATGTCAAGTTCTTATCTGTTAGTGGTGTATATGTATATGGATATATTTAAAGTATCTATGAATGACATCATATCTGGGATTTGCATTAAAATGTTTTAAAGTGGGTAGGTTTCAATGAAGCAAGACAAGATTGACAGATTTTTTAATAATGATTTAAGCTGCATTCATGGGGCTTTGTTGTCCTTTCTACTTTTGTGTATGCTGGACATTTCCACAGTAAAGCTGTTTTTTGTTGTTGTTGTTTTGTTTTTTGTTTTTTTTGGAGATGGGAGTGCAGTGGCGCAGTCTTGGCTCACTGCAACCTCCGCCTCCCATGTTTAAGCAATTATCTGCCTCAGCCTCCCAGGTAGCTGGGATTACAAGCATGTGCCACAATGCCTGGCTAATTTTTTTGTATTTTTAGTAGATACAAGGTTTCACCATCTTGGCCAGGCTGGTCTTGAACTCCCGACCTCGTGATCCACCTGCCTCTGCCTCCCAAAGTGCTGGGATTACAGGCGTGAGCCACCATGCCTGGCCAGCAAAACCTTTTAAAAACTAGAGAGGTGTGAGTTGAAAGAAAGGTTAGCATGATTCAGTTAGAACATGGTTTGCTTTTTTATATTGAACAGATTTTCTTATTTTGTTCTGTTTGTTATTACTTGAAGATCAGGTTAAGTAGAAAGATAGTATGTTTTTACTAGTAATAGATATAATGTGATTGAGACCTGACAGGTGACATTCTACTGACAGTATCCAGAGATTATTGGAATTTGGGCTTGGGAGCTCATGGTAATTGCTGGATCTATAGATTGGAAACTTGGAGATATAAGTTCAAAGTACTAGCTCTCACTCTGCAAGTGAGAGCATTTTGAGTGAGAATTTGGAGAACACCTAGATTTAATAAGTTGGCGCATCTTTCTTAGTACTTCTCTCCTTACCAAAAAACAAACAAATACACTAAGAAAGGACTAATAATCTGTCATAGCAGTCTTCTTCTTAAATTGGATTCTGCTTCATGACTTATATAGTATGTATTTATCATATGATACATACGGATTTTTAATGTTGGACATTGTGTCTCTGTTAGACTCTTAAGATAACTGTGTGATACCAGTAAACCGTATCCCCATAATAAAAGTTAGAAGCCTGTTGTCAACATTAAGAAATAATAGTTATAAAATATTTTAGGCAAACAAAGTATAGGAAAAAATGTTACTTCTAAATGCTTGCCACCCATCTTTGTCATCTTAACATTTCAGCTTCACCTCCACCCCTCATAACCTTTCCGTTTCCTCCTTTCTCTCTCCTGAGGACATAAATGACTGCAAATATAATAAGGCCCTTTTATGCCACTCCTTTCCTATTCCCTTCCTTCAGAGGTAATTACTAGCCTGAATTTGGTGTATATTACTCCTTATTTTTGTTTTTTTCCTTAATAGATCCACAGTTCCTGTCACTCAATAAATTCTTCTACATCCTGTTTTTTTCTGTGGCAGTCTGTTCTCCATCAAAGAGAAATAAGGATCCCTTTTCATCACTCAGATATAACTTTGCTATGTATTTCAGTCTGTGTTGGGGTTTCAGTTTTTTTTTATCTGAAACGTAGATATTAATTTCAGTATGCTATTTATTTCCCTTAAATAACTGATGCTTGGTGCCTTCATATTCCATTATGTGATAAACCTCTTTAGCTTTCCACCTTTCTGGAGGATATACTTCTTCCCAGGCTTATCTAACTTTCAGATTGGAGCACAGTCTTATTTCAACGGCCTTTTGTTGTGTAGAGATAAGACATTTTTCTTTGGCAACAAAGAAGCCAATGGAAAAAATACCATTTTTTGAAATAAGTCTCATAAAAGCAGAGATTTGGTTCGACTAAAAAAATTCTCCAAGTGTGAGAACTTTGAGAGGGAAGAAACAAAAGCTCAATCTCAGTGATAACCATTATTTTCTTTCTTTTATATTTTATTATTTTTTAAAGCCAATGGCACCTGGTATTCCCAGGCAGTCTCCCATCCAACTATTAACCAGCCCCAGTCCTGCTAAACTTCTGACATCAGACAAGATTGGGCACATTTAAGGTGGTATGGCCATGGACGAGAGCCATTATTTTCTATTGCTTTGCTCTTGATTAAAATGTAGGATAGTTTCTCTTTGTATAAACTATATATTTTTCCAGTCTGTTAAGAAATATGTTTCTCTTGTCCTCAGAACTGTAGGATTTTCTTACGATCATGATCTGTTTCTCTGTGATCTTCATTATAGAGTCCTTTTTGTAACTGGCATAGTTCAAATTTTGTTGCTTCTTAAAAGTAATCTATTAGCTTAGTCTGTTTTTTTTTTTTTGTATAGTTAATATTTAAAAATTTCAAATAATTTAAATGTTGCAAGTGATTTTTGTCTTAGGCATTCTCCAAAGAAGGAGGTCACTAGCAATTTAACTCATCCTTTTTGACTGACAAAGCCCCCAGACCTACAGATGTAGCACTTAGGTTTTAGACACCATCTCTTTGAAGACAAGTCTATAGTTTGTGTCAGAGTTATTGGAAATTTTTTTAGTATAATCTCTTCTTACCTTTTCACTTTCTTTTCTTTCATGTTTCCCGTCCCATCCCCTCCCCCGGCAATAGTCCTTGACTTCCCTGTAATATGACAGTTGAGTTTTATGGGTGTCCTTTCAACCAGTATTTATTGCTCACTTGCGATGTGACAGGCTCTGTGTACCCAAGATCGTCTCTGATCTGTTTGTAAACCTCAAAAGTTTATAATCAGGACTGTCATAATAATAAGTAATTTAAATACCTGTGTGCACTAAATATTACATAAATGCTTTACTGGATTATCTTTTTTAATCCTCACAACAACCTTGCGAGGTAGGAATAATTATTATCATCCCCACTTTTCAGATCAGTAAACTGGGGGCACATACAAATCATTCATCTAAAATCACTTGGATATGGGGTTGTCCGTATGAAATAAAAAATGCCTAATTAAACTTGAATTTCAGATAGACTACTACTGTTTTTTAGTTTAAATATATATCAAATATTGCACAATCTGATGACCCCACTTGGAAAATGAATGACAGAGGTGGGATTTTAAACCATGTAATATGGTTATAGGGCCCAAGGTCTTAACTGTTGCACTCTAATGAATAGAGAGAATAGGAATCACATCCACCTGAACATTCAGTATTTAGATGGCAGCTACTACCTATGTATAATTAATTTTTTTACTCAAGTTATTTTTCCCCCAACTGATCACATTTACTTTATTGTAGACGTATGTGTATTCTTTCTGATTTCAAGTGTACTGTTCAAGTTCAGGTAAATTTACATGTGCTTTTTAAGTCTTTTTAAGTCAGTACTAATTACATATTATAACATAAAATGGTACTTTTTCTGAACCTGGTTACTTTAGCCATTCTCATCCATGTAAGATAATTGTCTTTTTACCTTCTTTTCTGCAAATATAGGAAGATTTCACTGCATGTATGTGCCAAAAAGACATACTCTCTTTTGATAAGGTTAGGAAATGGTATTTGAATAAGGTATTTAACAGTTCTTTGAAACATGTCCCATGTGTTCTCAAAAAATCGAGAAGTTATAAAATACAGATGTGGAATTGAAAGATGCTTTTACTAAGAATTGCCAGGGAAGCCATCTGGGTCTGCTAAGTAATCATACAGCGAAGTAAGGAGTCATTTTTCCTGGTGAATTACCACAGTTCGGGATCAGGCTTTTAGTTTTGCATATCTAGAAATTTACTTATAAAAGCTATAGACCTGAGAGAGCTTGTGAATGACACACGTGTTAAATGTGATACTTTTGATTTCCAGTTCTGGCAAAATTGCGGAGCACGTATCTTAAAAAGAACACACTCTTAAAATTCATGAGTCAAGTGTTTAACTCAGGACATAGAGCCAGGGTGCATAGAAATTGAAGAAAAGTATATTTCTTAGCGAAATCTGCTTATCTTTAAGGGCTACTTACGGGAAATATTTTTCTCTCTCTGGGAGGAATTGGATGATATCTAGGTAGCAAGTCAGATTTTTGGAGAAAGTTCAGAAAGGAAAGTGAGCAAGAGGCCAGGCACGGTGGCTCACACCTGTAATCCCAGCACTTTGGGAAGCCAAGGAGGGCGGATCACAGGGTCAGGAGATCGAGACCAGCCTGGTCAACATAGTGAAACCCCGTCTCTACTAAAAATACAAAAAAATTAGCCAGGCATGGTGGCGGGCACTTGTAATCCCAGCTACTCGGGAGGCTGAGGCAGGAGAATCGGTTGAACCTGGGAGGCGGAGGTTAAAGTGAGCCAAGATCATGCCACCACACTCCAGCCTGGGCAACAGTGTGAGACTCTGTCTCAAAAAAAAAAAAAAAAAAAAAAGTGAGCAAGAATTAAAAGTGCAACTCTCAGCAGATGTAACAGTGCTTGCTATAGGATTGGACTCTATTTTAATCTGTTCCATCTTCATATGTTTTCAGGCATAGTGTATTGAAAGATTTGTCAATGACAAAGTGTGTCTGACTTTACAACGGCAGTTATTTCAAAATTAGTATTTCTTTTATAGAATTAACACCACATTATTTTGGAACACCTCTATTCTGTGTAAGTGAAATTTTCTATCAGAATTTTCTGAAGTCACCGCATTGCTACCCAACCAACTTTTTATTATTTTGTAGAATTCATTAATGGTCATTTACATTTTGTATTTTTAAGTATGATATAATCACCTTTGAGACACAGTGGACTAGAAGACATTAATAGGAAAAATGTCTCTTTTCTTTTATTATATAAATCTTTCCATGAAAGCAGTGACTCGATGCAACAAAACTTACTAAGCCTTTAGATCTCTAGCCAAGAATATAGATCTTTTTTCTTTAATGCCAACTATTATAAATATTGGATTGACCACAGAGTGACCTAACCCCATCACCAACTTGATCGGAATTCAGCGTTTGCATTTTAAGTGACTTGAATTGATAAGAAAGCATTTTTTTCCTTTTAAATTAATTGCAGATGGACTGTCTACTTGAATACAGTAGAGCTTGAGAAATGAATCACTTTCAGTTACTTTTGAGGCAGCATGGAATTGCCGCACTTGAATTCAGACCTGGGTTCAAATCCCTACGCTGCCTCTTAGCAACTTACTGAGTCTCTTTTTCCTCTTCACTCAAATGGCAATTTTAGGATCATAATGCCCATCTTAAGGGCTTGTGTGAATTTAAACTAAATAATAAATGTATTAATTCATTGAATAATTATTTATTGAATGCCTGCTCTGTGCTATGGATATTAGTGAGCATTGCAAAAATTCCTGCTCTTTATGTTAGAGAGATATACAACAAACATGTAAGCAAATAAAAATTTAATTTTAGGTAGTGAGTTGTAAGTTTTATGAAGAAAAAGTGCAGCACACACAGAAAATTTCAAGTGGCAAAGGAAGGGATTTGGACTGATGTCTACTGGCTTCTAAAACAAGCAATTTCTACTATGCCCCATTGCCTTTGAAATTTAGCCATTCATTGCTTTAGAGGGCATCTTTCAGAATAAATAGCTAAGTATTTAAGGGGAGCTAGTGACAGATATTCCTTTATTAAGTAACTTCTTTTGAGCCATCTTGGTGCATACACTATGGTAACAATTCAGTTTTATATGGCAATAATTATGAACTCTTTATATTTGACACTTAATCATTTTTTGCTCAGTATTACTGTTTAACAGGTAGTATCATGTTACTCAACACATGTATATGCCTTATTTTCTCTATTACATTCTTCTTTAAGGGTCAGGACTGTGTCTTCTACTTCAGTGATTCTCAAACTTAAGTGCATTGCAATCACCTCAGAGTTTCTGATTCAGGAGATCTAGGGCGGGGTCCACAAATTTGCATTTCTAACATATTCCCAGGTGATACTGATGCTGCTGGTCCTGGGACCACACTTTGAGAACTACCGTGTACCTCCTTCTTCCCCCACAATACTTATGCTATTTATCACTTAACTTAAATGTCCTCTCATCTGCAAATTTGTCCTTGACTTCTATTTCACTGAAACAACTAGTTGTTCTCAAAATTTAATGTGTATTAGGATCACCTGGGAAACTTGTTGACAAAGCAGATTTCTGGTCAGACTCCAAAACATCCATTTTTAGGAAGCACCTTGGATGTTAATGCCAATGATCCATGGAAAACAGCTTGTGAAATTCCAACTTACAGGGTTGATCATGCTCTCCTCATTGCCATGACTGTATTTTGTATTTGTCTCTGATTGTTTTTTATATTACACTGTTATTTGTTTGTATGTCTTTCTCCTACCAGACTCCCTGAAGGGAAAGGAATATGTCTTATTCATTGTTGCATTTTAAGGCTTACTAGCACAATGCAGTATTAAAAAGCAGTAGAGGCCAAGCGCAGTGGCTCACACCTGTAATTCCAGCACTTTGGGAGGCCGAGGCAGGCGAATCACAGGGTCAGGAGTTTGAGACCAGCGTGGCCAATATGGTGAAACCCCATCTCTACTAAAACGTACAAAAATTAGCCAGGCATGGTGGCGTGCACCTGTAGTCCCAGCTACTCAGGAGGCTGAGGCAGGAGAATCACTTGAACCCGGGATGTGGAGGTTGCAGTGAGCCAAGATTGCACCAGTGCACTCCAGCCTGGGCAACAGAGTGAGACTCCATCTCAAAAAAAAAACAAGCAAAACAAAAAACAAAAGCAGTAGAGTGAGTACTGCCTGTGTAATCAGCTTTGGCACTTGTTAGCTATGTGACCTTGGAGACTTTATTTATTCCCTCTAAGCTTCAGTTTCCTCTTTTATGAATGGTAGTAGTAGCACTTACTTGCTATGGAAATTAGCTCTGAGGTATGTACAGTATTTAGTGTGGCAACTGACATACGGAATGTAGCAAGTAAATGGAAAGCATTACAGTGTTGTGGCTGTCATTATATTATGGAAGAAGCAAAATAAATGTTTGAATTAATGAAAACCCCCGCATTATAATTTTAGCATCCAAATTCAGGATATATATTTAATACTTTTTAAAAAATATTTGCTTAATTGTCTCAAATACTATTTTATATTTTGGTATTTTAGTAAAGTATTGTGAAGTAAAATCATGCTTTGGGCTTCTCTGCAACAGGAAAACAAAGAAACCGCTTGGAACCAATGGATACCATATTTGTTAAACAAGTTAAACAAGGAGGACCTGCTTTTGAAGCTGGATTATGTACAGGTGCTGATGCTCTTCTTCAAACAATACCTTTTAATTTCTTTTTCACTTTATTTCTTCCATATTTCAGGTTCGGTATTTTTTCCTTTTGTATCTTTCTGTATGCTTTTTCCTTTTCCTTCACATCTGTTGTTACTAATTTTGAGAACTAATTATGTTTCTTGATGCCCATATGGATGGGTTTGAACAGAAATAACAATATAAATTGATACACTGTGAGCACTTTTAATTACCACACAGATAATAGACTCTTAGAAGCTCTTTTAAGGAACATATTTTTCATGCATTGAATTTTGACAAAGGATTACAAAGTAGCAAAATGATGAAGGTATTTATCTGATATATGTGAAATGATCTTGGATTTTTAAATTCTGGAAGTGCCTGATCTGCCAGAATTGAGTTAATTAATTTGCAGCACAAAGAGTGGCTTAAGTCTCCAATGCAATGTAAGCCTGGCTTCATCTGAAGGTGTCAGTATATGTGGCCTAATTGGCTGGATATAGTATCTGTTTGTTCTAAAATGTTTTGTGATTTGTGATTTTAATAAAACCTAAGTAGAGATTTCATTTATATTAGTGCACACTCTAAAGTAGTTGCTTTCTTTTGTTTTTTAAATATCAAACAATTTAAAATGGGAATTATTGAAAAATTGTATTTCACTGCCTGTCAAATAAAATGCTATATTTTCACCTACAAATATTAGAAAGTAGTGGACATCATTGCTAAGATTTGTAAGGATGTACTGTTAATGTATTACCCACCTTAGTTATTTTTTTATTACACTTAAAGTAAGCCTGATTTAAATATCATTAATATGTATAATATGCATATTAGTGTGCATATGGGATTTCTTTAGAATGTATCATCTGTCATATTTTAAGCCCCACATGATTGGGAAGATGAAGTGGAGATATGCTGTGATAAGCACACAGAAAGTGCATTTTTGTCTATTTTCTTCTTTGCTCTGTTCTTTCTGTCCTCTGTTTCTGTCTTTTCCTTTCTACTCAGAGTAGAAAGAGAATCACTTGAACCTGGGAGGCAGAGGTTGCACCACTGCACTCCAGCCTGGGCGACAAGAGTGAGACTCTGTCTCAACAAAAAAAAAAAAAAAAAAAAAAAAAAAAAAGACAGGGTAAGTGGAGAGATAATTAGTTCTGCAACTCAGGAAACAGCTGATAGGAGCACAAGTAGTATAGCACCAGTCCCCTGGTGACTAGACCTTTTGAAATTTCTAAATTCAGTAATGACTGGAACTCTTACTTAGAACATGGCTAGTTTCACAAAAAGCTGGATATATTAAATGTATTTAAAAGATACTTTAAAAGTAATAAGATACTTTAAAAGTAATAAGCTAGGATATTCATATAATTATTTTGTAATATAATTATGCTAATAATTTTCTCACAATTCTGTGTTTTTTTATTTTAATATATACCACATTAAAAATAAGGACATTATTCAAGAAATATTTCAAAAGTGTTCAAAAGTGACTTTCTGCAGGATTTCTCATGTGTTTTTTAACTTTCTCTTTGAAGGTGACCGAATTATAAAAGTCAATGGAGAAAGTGTTATTGGCAAAACCTATTCCCAAGTAATTGCTTTAATTCAAAACAGGTAAGACTCTTAAAACGTTAATTTTGGCCAAAGGTGGGTTTTACAAATCAATAGAGCACATAGATTTAATACAATCTTCTATTCTTATAAGGAACTGTGGTGACAAGGAGATGTGGAACTTTCCCTCAGATATAATGCATTTGAGAGTTGCCAAGGACCAGCTATCTGAGGATAGCTTAGTTGGTGGCTTTGGTTTGACAGATGTATCAGATCTATGATTAAAATCCCATAGAGGCTGAGAGGCACACATTTTTAGATTTACTGTGTTTACCCCTTTTATTTGAAGTGACAAATGTATAATTTGTTTATAATATATAAATAAATGCATACATAATTTATTTTAAAACCTCTTACTGGGGTATGTTACTTTTAAGTATCCTTTTGGATAATCTTCCTAAATTAATTCATTTGTTCTAACCAAGACAACAAGACATTCCCTTTTAATCCATTTGTCTGCCTGCATTTTACAGAATAATAGGATTTTGAGCTCTGAAGTTAGATACGTATTTATAGAGTGACTGTCTGTGAGACCTTGAAGATCATTTAGTCCTACTGTCTTTCACCCACACAACCAGAAAATTTTTCCAAATTACAAATAAATAGGTTAGAAACCAAAGAGGTTATTACCATATTGAATTTCTGTCAAGGTTAGGCCATGGATCTGAGCCCAGTCAGGTCGTCACTCTGTTGTAAGAGGTTCTTCTCAGATTCAAATACAGGAACTTCTGGATTATTTAATGCTTTCTATTGGCCAAACTCACCTGTCTGTAATTGAAGTGCAGTTCTTCATTTTCTGAAGATTTTTATCAAGCTCTCCTAACCATATCTAGAGTGGCTCATGCTGCAATCTAAATTATTTACAATGCCCTAATACATTGCCATTTCTTACAATTAAATGACATGGTCATGATTAATTGATCTCAAAGTATTTTCTTTAACGTTTTAATATTTAATGGGATTTTAACAGAAAACAACTCTTGATTATTGCCTCTAATGTTGATAATGAATTCAAAGCCTCTCCAAGAGATAACAGATTTTGCCAAAATTTTTTTCCTCAAAATAATTTAGATCATCACAAATACAACAGTATGTTTTGTTAGCCCATAACTTAAAAGATTTTTAGTGTATTTGTTAATATCTCTTCTTTAAAAACCAACTTAATCATTGTTTTGTTCAAAATCTACATTAATTCTTCTATTCCTGGTGCAGTTCATTTTTCGGAATAATAACACTTCAACCACTAAAATCAATTTGAATATTAGAGAAATATTTTTTCATGATTTTATTTCCATTAAAAAAGTTGTGTTTCTTCTATCTGCAGTTGGTAGCAAATGGGTAATGCAGCACAAAGCCCTAGAGATTCTGCAGTGTATTAATGTAACATGTGTCCCTGCAGGCTGGGTGCAGTGGCTCATGCCTGTAATCCCAGAACTTTGGGAATCTGAGGTGGGCTGATCACTTGAGCTCAGGAATTTGATACCAGCCTGGGCAACATGGTGAAACCCTGTCTCTATAAAAAATACAAAAAATTAGCTGGGCGTGGTGGTGTGCGTCTGTTGTCCCAGCTACTTGGGAGGCTGAGGTGGGAGGATCACCTGAGTCCAGGAGGTCAATCACGTGAGCCTTGATAGAGCCACTGCATTCTAGCCTGGGTGACAGAGTGAGACCCTGTCTCAGAACAAAAACAAACAGATGTGTCCTTGTGCAGGAGTTTATCGAAACATCAGTTTCTGCCAACGCTAAATATTGAAATAAAAGTACCTACATATTTTACTAGTTAAATTTATTTGAACCTGTGGTTCTCATGGGTTTAGCATAATCTGAGCATTTATGAAACGAAACATAATGATTCAAATCTGTCAAGAAGAGACACCAATAGGTTATTTTGTTTTTTTGTTGTTCTTTGATTGTTTCTTAATCTCTTGACTGTATTGGGGGAAAATCTATCTGATACTGTTAGTTTAGCTGTTGAAGCATTTGGTGGAAGTAGTAGCACTGCCTTTGCCATAACTTTTTATTTTATTTTATTTTATTATTTTTTTGAAAGGGAGTTTCATTCTTGTTGCCCAGGCTGGAATGCAATGACGCGATCTCAGCTCACTGCAGTGTCCACCCCCCAGGTTCAAGCAATTCTCCTGCCTCAGCCTCCTGAGTAGCAGGGATTACAGGCACCTGCCACCATGCCCAGCTAATTTTTGTATTTTTAGTAGAGACGAGGTTTCGCTATGTTGGCCAGGCTGGTCTTGAACTCCTGACCTCAAGTGATCCGCCCACCTCGGCCTGGGATTACAGGTGTAAGCCACTTCGCCCGGTGCCTTTGCCATATCTGTATGTAACTCCAGATCACAGGATTCAGTTGTGTTTACCCCTTTGAACTTTCGAAACCTAAGGAAATTTCTCTATCATTTTCAACAGGAAATTTACCGAACCAAAATAAAATTAGACTTTGAGCTATCCCTGCAAAGGCACTAAAAGTAAATCATAGGCAAGAAAGTAAATAGTTGAAATGTTATATAGTTATTAAAAATGAGTCATCTCAGTCGTTGTGATGGTAAACGATTTCCTTCACTTCCGAGGCCAGAAGGGAATATTGCACAATTAAGATGTTTAATATTAGTTGGCTGGGCGCAGTGGCTCACGCCTGTAATCCCAGCACTTTGGGAGGCCAAAGTGGGCAGGTCCCTTGAGGTCAGGAATTCGAGATCAGCCTGGCAAACGTTGTGAGCCTTCCTCTCTACTAAAAAATAGAAAAATTAGCTGGGTATGGTGGCGCGTGCCTGTAGTCCCAGCTACTCGGGAAGCTGAGGCATGAGAATTGCTTGAACCCAGGAGGCAGAGGTTGCAGTGAGCCAAGATTGCACCACTGCACTCCTGCCTGGGTGACAGAGAGAGACTCAGTCTCAAAAAAAAAAAAAAAAAAAGAAATTACTTAAAATATTAAATTTGAGGGTTCTTTGATGTTAATGAATTTTAACTTGATGAACAGAATATATGACAATCTATAATTTGTTTTGTGACTTGAATAAAACAAATAATTGTATACTGATATTGTTAAGAGTTTTGTCTTGGGACTATTTAATGTAAGCAACATACTTTATATTTCTAAGTTAGAAACATGAAGAAGACTTTGCTGATGATGAATAGCACAGACATGCCAGGGCTCCGTCCCTCTTTTGTATATAGTTATATATACAAAGGTGACTTCTTTTCATTCTAATGATTTGATTTTAAAAATAAAGATATAAGAATACGAAAAATAAACTCTTAAACAATTTAAAAAATACTTCTGAGTTAACTGTTTTTCTCTTAAGTCTTTTGATACACTTCTACCTCTCCTAAAATAGTATATATATTCAATTTCAGTGATACAACATTGGAACTTAGTGTTATGCCAAAAGATGAAGACATTCTCCAAGTGGTAAGTTTTATTTATTCATATATGAGTTGTTTTACAGTCATGAATGTTAGGAAAATATTTTTGGGATGGAAGTATTAAAGATTGAATTTAAAAAAAGTTCTAGAATTTAAAAACCCTCTAGTTCCTTTTACAGAATCTGGAATTCTCTGCATTTTACAAAAATCAGACCAAAAATACCATTGTCAAGTTTTTGCAATTAAGTGACATGGAAATGTTATGTTGATTCTACAGTGAACTCTTACTGCCGTCATTTAGAACGAGATTCCTAAAGCGTTTGTCCTAGTGTTGCCTTCTAGTTCATCCTTGTACCAAAGGAAGAGTTCAGAGTGCAAGTGCATATCCCCAGGAATTAGAATCTTTTTTTTTTCCCCTTCTCACTAAGTAAAGAGAAAAAAAAATTAGAATCTTCTTTTTTTATATGAGGACAAATTTTGTGATTGCCATTTTCTGATTTTCCAGTAGATATTACTGTTTGTAAATTCACCAAGCAGTATTGTAAGTAGTATCAATTCATTCCTAAAATGTTCACAATGGACAGAGTCTGCACCTTAAGGGGAAAATATGTTACAGTCTTGAAATGAAACTTGAAAACTTTAGTATTTAGTCTAAAATAGTTTTCTGATGTTTATAAAGAAATGAATTAAATGGAATACTTCTTTATTAAGCTTAAATATTACTGAAAGTAAGAAGATGATAAAAATATAAATTTCGACTGGGCACGGTGGCTCACGCTTGTAATCCCAGCACTTTGGGAGGCCGAAGTGGGCGGATCATGAGGTCAGGAGTTCAAGGTTAGCCTGGCCAACATGGTGCAACCCCATCTCTACTAAAAATACAAAAATTAGCTGGGCTTTGTGGTGGGCACCTGTAATCCCAGCTACTTGGGAGGCTGAGGCAGGAGAATTGCTTGAAACCGGAAGGCAGAGGTTGCAGTGAGCCGAAATCGTGCCACTGCACTCCAGCATGGAGTAACGAGTGAAACTTCATCTCAAAAAAAAAAAAAAAAAAAATCTATCTATATATATGTATATATACACACACATACATATATAAACATATATATACACACATATATTTCATTCAATAAAATACTTTCCTTCCATTGATTTTATATAGTAGAATAAAATAGAAAAACTCTTTAGGTAACATACTGACAACTAACAGTTAGATCTAGGAAATGGCAGTGGCCACTGAAGTATTTATTTTTAATTCTTTTTGGTGAATAATTGGATTTTTTTCTTATTACCTATAGCTAAATTCAAGAAAAGCAGGGAGCTTATCCACTCTTTGTCATGGTAATAGAAATGGTATAGTAATGTTCTTCATTTGTAAAGCAGTAGTTTGAACTTAGCTCATCAAAGGCCCTAAATAATCTGTAAACATGTTTCACAAAAAAAAAATCACTAAAGCTGATCCTAAAGAGTCATTCACTGACATGTAAACTATAATGAAGTAAAACTCATGGGGATTAACCCTATGTTTTCAAGGCATGTAGATTTTATTTAGGAATGGCTTAGTACTGAAAACAATTACTCTTCTGAAGTACACAGTTCAGTTGGAGTTGGGAGGCTCAGGAAGGCAGGTACAGTTAGCTGCAATAATTTTCCTGGGCATGCAAAAGTGGTTGTAGAGTTCCTACCCTGACAATTCAGCATAGTGATCATGTAGCAGACATAACCACAGACACCAATGGCTGTGAAAATCGCTAGACTAGAAATAAACAGGGAATTCTTCTCTAGTGCTCTTCTTATAAAGAAGATGATGTATAATGGTAGCGAAGGATTTACCTGGCTTCCTCCTTGCAATCTGAAGGCTTGAAGACAGAATCAGCTTCCCAAACTGAACTGTTTTCTGATCTTCAGTAGACCCTTTCCTTGCCAAGGTGAAGGCACTGGTTGGATGGCTCTTGGAACAGTGCTCGTTTCACAGAATGGCTGGCAAGGAAGCAGTTAAATGCAGAATCGCCATGATATCCTGCAGTGTGATTGATGAAGAGCAGCAAACCACTTCATGCAATGGAAGGAATAATTTTGTAATGATATGATTAATCGAAAAATAGGTTACTTAAAGAAAAATTAGGTTTTTTCTGTTACTTATTCATGTTCTAGAATAATCTGTCTTGTTATATTTTATTTAAGTAAATCTAAAGTAAAAGTAAAATATAAAGTATCCCAGAAACAGAGAAAAACCAGTTTAGTAAATAACATGAGCATACAGATCTTCAAGGCTCAGCAGTAAAGAGTTCTGGTATACTGTAACATAAAATGTATTTTAAAACATGGTATTTGAATTACTTTAATCATTAAGAAATAAAAGCACACGCCTTTAATCATAAAAGCAAACCCTACTTTTAAACCTATCCTTAATTCATTGACATTTGAATGTAGTGTAATTCATTAAGAAATCAAAGGAGTGTATAATTCTCTGTCTCTGACATATATTCCAGAGTTAAAATGTTCTTTAAGCGGTCTTCAGAAGTACTTATGCAGATCTTAAATTTGTTATTCAAAATATATGCTTTTAAAGATGTATTTGTTCCCATGAGGTTGAAAATTTATCGTAAA
The DNA here is from genome assembly GCF_007565055.1 of Rhinopithecus roxellana. NCBI lineage: Eukaryota > Metazoa > Chordata > Mammalia > Primates > Cercopithecidae > Rhinopithecus > Rhinopithecus roxellana. Next base: position 109,016,396 of record NC_044559.1, read on the forward strand.
GAAAAGCAATGGGTAATGTGAACATTTTTACAGCCACCGTAAAAATCATTTGCCCATGGAAACACTTGTAGGTTGTATGTGTTTGCCTGGGCAACAGGATTGGGTAGTGCATGGAGGTTTTTTTTCTTTTCCTGAAGTGATACACAGACCAAATTATTTTAGAAGCGTTCTGCTTGCCTGTGAGAGGTGGCCTAGAAAATTTAATTTGGCTTAAAACTTGACTCATGTAAGGACAGGTATATGATTATAGGTTTCGTAATTCATGGATGACAATGACAGAATGTTGAAAACCATGAAGTAAAATTAAGAATAATTCATTTCCATTTTTAAACTACTGCTAGTAATAGTAATCCTGTGCTTGGCAACCTCATATTCTAAACCAGCATATATTTTCTAGCTTAACAATATGAATAGTATTACATTCATTTTAATCATTTTGACAGTATTTTGTTGTAATATATTAGACTCCGGTATCTTAGGCAGGTTCGTATTTATTGCAAAATAAAAAGGTTTTTTATTTTATTTTCAAAAACCAAAATGGTTTTGTTTCCCCATTAAATGTTATCTATACATGAATGAAATAGCCACACCAATCCAGTCGCCTAAACAGTGATCCTGACTCTCAGTCTATTTGGGCTGCTGCTATAACAAAATACCTTAGACTGGATGGACTATAAACAAAGAAACTTATTTCTCACATTCTGAAGGCTGGGAAGTCCAAGGTCAAGGCTCAGGTAGACTTGGTGTCTGATGAGGGCCCATTTTCTCATAGATAGTACCTTTTCACTGTGTCTTCACTTGGTGGAAGGGCTGACACAGCTCTCTGTGGTCTCTTTTATGAGGTGACTAATTTCATACATGAGGTCTACCCTCATGACCTAATCATCTCCCAGAGGCCCCATCTCCTAACTCATTCACATTGGTGATTAGGTGTCAACATACGAATTGGGGGAGGGGAACACACAAACATTCAGACCACAGCACTGACCAAAGAGAATACTTCCCTGAGTGAAATAGTGATAGGAGAACTAGATCAGGGCATTCCTCTTGGTTCATCACCCAAGACATTTTGTTAAGCATTTGACTCCATTGACTCAAAAATTAAATTTTAAGTTAATAGGTTTTTGTAACTCTGGAGATTCTTGGGTATGTCTAATATTTGGCCAGGACATTTTAAACCTGCTTTATGCTGTTCTATGTTAAACACAGCAAAGTTAAACAGCATGTCTGGTATAATAAGGAAGAAAGCAAATGGTATAAGGATTTGAACTTGGGCAGGTCTGAGATGAAAGCCTGTACTCTAAACCACAGTCCTATACTGCTGTTGAGTAGAGATGAATTGTTTAGGTGGCTTTACCATAAATCACCCTGCCAGTTGGTATTGGAACTGTTATTCTAATGTGAACCTTGGGGCTCTGAGTCCAGTTTTCTTTTTTGCTGCTCTGTGGATATGTGGTATAAGTTGAAAAATGTAATTTAAACTAAGTATTTCTTGAGGTTTATTAGAATTACTTTTAAAATAAGCATTTCATGTGTTTTATAATCAGTATAATATCCTATTTAATATTAAGTAGCCATTTGTCAAGTGTACATCTAGGTGGTCCGGCCTAGTAGTAAGGGAAGCAAGAGTATGATTCTGGAGGGTTCTTTCATATTTTGCAAGTTAGCAGCAGTTTACTTTGTAATTTTTTAAAATCTATTTTTAAATAATTACAAGAATAGCATGTGCTGGTTGAAGATATTTGAAATAACGCAGAAAGGTATAATAAAAAGAAGTCCTTCTCCATCTACACCATCCCCTTCTCCCATTCCCTACGCTGGCATGGTTGGCATCTACCAACAAACATGAAGTTATTCTTGCTTTTATCATAGGTAATGGCATTAAATTAATAACCTGTTAAAGATGAACTGAAAGGCAGGAATTTTAATCTCACCACCATTTTTATTCTTCAGGGTTTTTTTTTTTTTTTTTTTTTTGCTCTGTTTTGTTTACCATTTAATACACAGTATCATAGGTATGGTCATGGTGATTTTGATGTGACTGTATAAAAAATGAACTAGAAGATTATTTTAGGATTATTTAGTTACTATTAGGCATTGTACCTATAATCAAGATCCAGGCTGTTAGTATTAAGTTGTATTTAACATACCCTTTAGAGTTCTAATTCCAAAGGAAGAATTCTTTGGGTCATCTTTCTTATTTCCTTCCTCTTCCTCCTCCCCCCCCTTTTTAGAGCTTTTTGTATCTAGTAGGCAAAACAGGGCTGCCACTATTCTGTAAAGAAAGCTCAAGAAGGAATGTGAAGTGATATACAAAAAAGCTGAATAGAAAAAATGGCTAAAAATGTTTTGTCATATTCTGTTGAATTCGCAAGAGCTGGTCAGTTGGGAAAAAATTAAATGCCTATTTCTATCAAAACACCTACATATGTTGTAAAGTATCCTAACTTAAAACCTAACTAAAATTCAAAATTGTTAATACTGAATATGTAATTCTTATGACATTGGTTTAAAAAATAATATTCCTCCTCAAATTTAAATAAAGGACATATCTTTAAAACATTAGTTCTACCCGGGCATGGTGGCTCACACCTGTAATCCTGGCACTTTGGGAGTCCGAGGCAGGTGGATCACTTGAGATCAGGAGTTTGAGACCAACCTGGCCAACCTGGTGAAACCCCACCTCCACTAAAAATGCAAAAATTAGCTGGGCATAGTGGCTTATGCCTGTAATCCCAGCTACTTGGGAGGCTGAGGCAGGAGAATCGCTTGAACCCGGGAGGCACAGGTTGCAGTGAGCCAAGATTGTGCCACTGCACTCCAGCCTGGACAGCAGAGTGAAACTCAGTCTCAAAAAAAAAAAAAAGTTTTAGAACAGCATTTCTCAGGCAGATATTCTAATTATTTTTCCTCTGGGGAAAAAAAATAGGTTCCCTAGTGAATAAGTTTGTACTTTGAAGTTTCACAATGTACATTTTGTGAAAAATGTTCTTGAATGAATCCATATTTTATTATCTCAACCATATTGCTTACATTAGATAATAGTACTGCATGTGTGAGATGTTCACGGTTAATGCATGCATGTGTATGGATTTCAGGACCCCTTGCGATAACTCAGAAGCGGGGACCTGTGACTGTATTGCACACTATTTAGCATTTAGAATTGCCATACAGAAATGTTAGAGATGTCTGACGTATGTAAAATATTCCCAAGTTTTAATAGTTCCAGCCGTATACTTCTATTACTAACCAATATTTCTTCCCAAATTCGATTAAAGGAGTTATTTTTAAAATACTAGTTCTAGAATAGCATTACACAAGTAGATACTCTAGTTTTGTTAAAACCTCTGGGAAAAAAATGGCCTCCATAGTGAATAAGTTTGTATTTTCTCTTCGATTTTCACAATGTACGTTAATGTCGTAGTGGTTTTGAGAAATCAAAAAGCTTGCCAAGTGACTCTACATCATTGACCGTGGGGACCTCCTCTCCCCCATCCTCCTTTTCAGGTGGCATATAATAAAATTACACAAGGACACTGTGGGAAATGCTGTACCGGATAGCACAGTATTCTCTCATCCAAACACAATTTTCCTATTGCAGAAAAGTATTGGTATAGATTCTAATCAGCATGGAAAAGATAGACTTGGTGTGTCAACGCACATACCCAAACTGCATGTTTGGATTAACTGTATTCATGCCATAAAAATATTATGTAGACATGTTTTCTTTTATATGCCTAGTTTTAATTTCTCACTGCATTCTAGTCTGTGTTCTATAATATTTATTATAGGTTAACAAGAATTATTCTGGAAGTAATATTTTTATGTGTATCCAGTAGTTATTTTTGCAAACTAATACAATAGTACAAAAGGCACAGTGTTGAAAGATCTTAATTTTTGAGTGAAACTTACTTAATAAAAGTCATTTTCCCCCTGAATCTTAGTGTAAAGGCAGCTGCAGTCTGCTGACAGCTTGTGGTTATGCTCTGATTTACTGGGGAAGGAGGAGGTTGTACTATTTTAAATGCATAATAGAGCATTCGTTTCGTCATCTGGAAGCAGAGATGGAAGAAGCTCGGGGGAAATGAGAGACATCACTGTTGCTCTCGTGGAGGGAAGCTTTGTAGCATGTTATCAGACAGCAGTGCATATTGAAGAAAATATTTGTTAGGAATGCATGTCACCAGATGTATTTTGCTTTCAAGAATGGTAGACACATCAAACAAGAATCAGATAAAAGCTTGAGAAAAAGATGTTCAGAAGAATACTGGAGTTATTCTTTATGCTTCACTGCCCTTTACCTCTCTTGGTACCTTCCAGAGAAACAAGTATAGATGTATTTTTAGCTTGCCGTTTCCAGCATCAATATGACAACATGATTTTGTCTTTATATCAGTAAGCAGCTTCTACTATGTTTTCCTATTTTCTGCTAGCTACAATTTACAAAGGATGTCACAGCACTGGTAAGAAATGCACAGTAGCCATTTCTTTGCTTTTTAAGTCATGTTTTGTAGAGATTTGTAATAAGTCAATCTATTAAAAACTGTTCAGTTTGCTTAGAGAAGTCCCTCTATCATGTTAATCTTACTAATTTGCAGAATGTGTTTGTGATAGATGGTTTTCCATCCTTATTTTTTATTTTTATGTTTGGTTTTTTATTTGTATCCTGCACATAACTGATGCTACAGCGTAATATTTACCTGCATCAGCGTATGTGTGTGTGAAATATATATATATATATATATATATATTTCTTTTTTTTTTTTAAGTATCTCATCCTCTTCCTGTCCCTACTACTTTGCTGTTATGTTTGTGGCTGCACTTGAGCTTTGCAAGCTGTCGAATGCAAAGACAGGATATGCTGATAGTCTTGAGTTAAGCTTGTTTTGATTAGGGGAAGATGTGTTACCACACCTGTCTCAGATGCTGAACATAGCCCCTGTGTTGCACTGATGAGCCCTGTTTTGTAAAGTCTCTATAGTTAATTTCTGTTATTCTTAAGGCTTTAAAAAATTGCTGAATAATTTTACAAATAGTTGATAAAAAACAATTTGACCTGCATGCCTGCCTGTTAGTAATAGAGAAATGTCTCCTCATAATAAGTAAAAGAGACCAAATAAATTTGTACGATATACTTTTGCATTAGCTTAAAATAAAAGTATAAATTATATACAGAACGATGAGTTACCTTTTTTCATATTTTTGTGCCTTTATCGTGTGTGCTTTATTTCTTAAACTTGCATATTCTCTTACTTTAAATATTAAAATACTTAGCATGGCTGCTGATGGGCTGTTTATCAAAATGGATTGTTCTCAGGGACTCTGAAATGGTTAATTGACAAGATGCTTCAAATAAATTAGATTTAATTTATGATAGTAGTAGTACTTAAAATGCATTTAAGATTTTTAGTATTTTCACCTTTTCTCTTGCAAAATACATGAATCTTCCTTTGCTGGGATTTATTTGGCAGCCATTTAACCTGTCGACTGCTGAAAAATCAGAAGGCTTGAATGGGGAGAATTTTAGAAGCAATATGGGTACATCTAATTGGTTGGGTAGAAATTTATGAGTTTCACATGTTTTGAGCAAAGAGGTGATTGTAATTTGTATGTGTTGCAGATTCTACAATGTATTTGATTTCTGAGAGACTAGCTCTTTCTAGATTTGTAGAGTACCCTTATGTTGTGTTTGCATGCATGCTATAGTGAACGTCACTCAGGAACGAGGTAGGGCATAGTCAGATAAAATGGTGAACTATAAAAATCGAAATTATTACTCTTTTTGTGAATTTCCATTGACACCTTTCTCTCATTTCTATACAGGCATATTCTCAAGATGCCTACCTGAAAGGCAACGAAGCTTATAGTGGCAATGCCCGCAATATACCTGAACCTCCACCAATCTGCTATCCCTGGCTGCCATCTGCCCCGTCAGCCATGGCACAGCCAGTTGAAATATCTCCTCCTAACTCATCATTGAGCAAACAGCAAACCAGTACACCAGTACTGACACAACCTGGCAGGGCCTATAGAATGGAAATACAAGTGCCTCCATCACCAACAGATGTTGCAAAATCAAACACAGCAGTGTGTGTTTGCAATGAAAGTGTAAGGACTGTCATTGTGCCTTCTGAGAAGGTTGTAGATTTGTTATCCAATAGAAACAACCATGCAGGTCCTTCACATAGAACTGAAGAAGTGAGGTATGGTGTGAATGAGCAGACCTCTTTAAAAACAGTGTCAAGAACCACATCACCACCATTATCAATTCCCACCACTCATCTAATTCATCAGACTGCAGGCTCCAGATCATTGGAACCTTCTGGAATTTTACTTAAATCTGGAAATTACAGTGGACATTCTGAAGGAATCTCAAGCAGCAGATCTCAAGCTGTGGAGGCTCCCTCTGTATCTGTTAATCACTATTCACCAAATTCCCATCAGCACATAGACTGGAAAAACTATAAAACTTACAAAGAGTATATTGATAACAGACGATTGCACATAGGTTGTCGGACAATACAAGAAAGATTAGATAGTTTAAGAGCAGCATCTCAAAGCACGACGGATTATAACCAGGTCGTCCCCAACCGCACTACTTTGCAGGGACGACGTCGAAGCACCTCTCATGATCGAGTGCCCCAGTCTGTCCAGATACGGCAACGCAGTGTGTCCCAAGAAAGACTGGAAGATTCTGTGCTAATGAAGTATTGTCCAAGAAGTGCATCTCAAGGAGCACTGACGTCTCCATCTGTTAGTTTTAGTAATCATAGAACTCGTTCATGGGATTATATTGAGGGACAGGATGAAACCTTAGAAAATGTCAGTTCTGGAACTCCAATACCTGATTCCAATGGAGAGAAAAAACAGACTTACAAGTGGAGTGGGTTTACTGAACAGGATGATAGACGAGGTATTTATGAAAGACCTAGGCAGCAAGAAATTCATAAATCTTTTCGAGGTTCCAATTTTACTGTGGCTCCAAGCATTGTTAATTCTGATAACAGGCGATTGAGTGGTAGAGGAGTGGGATCTGTGTCACAGTTTAAAAAAATTCCACCAGATCTAAAAGCACTGCAGTCAAACAGAAATTTTCAGACTACTTGTGGAATGTCACTGCCTCGGGGTATTTCACCAGACAGGTCACCTCTTGTGAAAGTCCGAAGTAATTCTCTGAAAGCTCCTTCGACGCATGTCACAAAACCATCATTTAGCCAGAAATCATTTGTTTCTATCAAAGACCAAAGACCAGTAAATCACTTGCATCAGAATAGTCTGTTGAATCAGCAGACATGGGTAAGGACTGACAGCACCCCTGATCAGCAAGTGGAGACTGGGAAATCCCCCTCTTTATCTGGAGCCTCTGCTAAGCCTGCCCCTCAGTCGAGTGAAAACGCCTGTACTTCAGATTTAGAACTACCCGTCAGTCAAAGGAATCAAGATTTAAGTTTACAAGAGGCTGAAATTGAGCAATCAGATACTTTAGATAATAAAGAAGCTGTCATCCTAAGGGAAAAACCTCCATCTGGACGCCAGACACCACAGCCTTTAAGGCATCAGTCTTACATCTTGGCAGTAAATGACCAGGAGACTGGGTCAGACACTACCTGCTGGCTGCCCAATGATGCACGTCGAGAGGTCCACATAAAAAGAATGGAGGAAAGAAAAGCCTCAAGTACCAGTCCACCTGGCGATTCCTTGGCTTCCATCCCATTTATAGGTGAGCTTATTTAGAGTCATTGGCTAATAAGCCAAATGTAGAAGAAATCTTTCCAGAAAAGTGTTATTTCTAGTTCAATAGGCACAGAAATCTTAACAGTGTGATTTTAAAATGTTGGTAGGGAATCTCATAAGCTGTGCTTCAACTAGAGCTTTTATCCTCTTTAAAGGTTATTTCTAGTACCAATTTTCCTTTTTTTAAAAAAAAAATTTCATGTGCCTAGTATGCATTTCAAGTTTTTATTTTGATGAAACAAATTCCTGAGATTAAGGAAGTCAGCAAAGCAAATTGTACCTAATTGTTGATTCATGTGAATCAAAAACCAAGTGGAACAATTTTGATAATTAGTTACCAACCTTTCATTTAAACGGTGCTTTTACTTTCTAAACCATATTTCTTTGTAAATTTAACGTGTACTGAGAGAAAAGACCTCTTCATTGTCAAGTTAGTTTGCCATACTATAAATCCTGGAATAGATTTGGAGAAGTTACTTAAATTATAAGTGTGTGCCACAGTTGCTGGCACCCGTCCTGTTGAGTCTTCTGTCTCCTCCCTCCCACCCCAGATCTGTTCTCCATACAGCAGCCAGTGTGATGTTTTTATAAATGTCAATTAGATCACACCACTCCTCTGTGCAGAACCCTCTGTTTTCTTCCCATCCATCTCACCCAAAATAGCATGCAAAATCCTGTGGTCTGAAAGGCCCTCCATGGTGTGCCTCACAGCTCCCTCTCTCATGGGGTCAGAGAGGTCCTGCCTCGTGGTCTCTTATCACAGTCTTCCATGTGCATCCCATCTACAGCCTCGCCAGCCTCCTTGCTGTCAGGCGTGCCTTGCTACAGGGACAGGTACAGCTGGTTTCCAACCCTGGAACACGTTCCACAGATAGTCACAAGCCTCTGACTTCCTCATAACATTTGGGTCTCTGCTCAAAGATCTTATCCAAGCATCCTTTGTGACTCACCTATCTAAAACAGGTATCCCACGCACAGACACAGAAACTGACATTCTCTTCTCAAGCTTTTTTATTTATCTTTGTATTACTGTTTCCACTTGACATGTTTTGTTTTTGTTTTTTGTTACATGTTTCTCAGTAGAACTAAAACATAAACCACATGAGAGCAGAAATTTTAAATCTTTGGTTCACTTTTGTGTCCCTCATGCCTAGAACACTGTGTGGCATAAAGAATGCACTCAGTAAGTATTTGTTGAGATAATGGCTGAAAGAATTTTGAAATGCTGGTTAAATGTATAGCAAAATAACAAGACAGTTATAATGACTGTGCAGCTCTAAAACATCTGCTAACGGGTGATGACTTACGTCCTTAATATTATCTTCATTTTATAAGTGAGAAATTTAAGGAATAGAGAGGCTAAATAACTTCTTTAAAATCACACAGTAAGTAATAGAGACAGGGTGTCTAGGTTTGCCTCATTCAGCCTCATCCCAGAGCACAGCTCCAGGGAGGGTGCCATTTATATAGAACGCCTGTGAAGAGTGCCCCCTGGAGGCGTACGATGCAGGGGCTTTTTTCCTTCTCTTTTTGCCACCAGCCAAGGCCCATACTTCTATTCCCCTGGTGCCCAGTGGGTTTATGAAAAGAGTTCTCTATCATTTTACAGTATAATATGCTTCTCTTTGAGTACCAGTTGAGTTTTTCTTTTCTATGGGAACATTTTTAAAGCTGTTGAGGACTGTTGTTTCTTTTCTATGGAAACATTTTTAAAGCTATCAATTGTAAAGCTATTGATAGCTTTAAAAATATTTCTTAAGAAAACACTTAATTGGATAGGTGACACTAAAAGCTTTTTAAAGAAGTTCCACACAGCTTATGTTTTTTTAATAAATAGGATATATTCAAGTTGTCAATGTTGTAGGGAATCTCAACCTAAATTGTACCCATATTCATATGTATACCCCTAAGGCCAAACTCAGCAAATAGTAGACTCCTGTCATAGATGGAATCTTATACATCATCTAGAATAGATATTTTATAGAAAGCAACTGATGGCGAATGATTGTTTTATGAGGTTTTAAAATGTAAAAAATCCTACAACCTGTAGCTGTGTTTCACTGGCCTGTGCGATCTTATCAGAACACTGGCATCATATTTTCTTCCTACGTAATAACAACAGTATAATTAGATTACATTGGAGTAGTAACAAAGTGCTGGATATATCTGTTAATATTTCTTCCTAGTTATGAAGTATAGAAATAAAACAAAGAGTTAATTATGTTATTAAAGAGGGGACTTTGGCTAAAATGGAAAATAAAGATCTGTATAATTCTGTATACATATAGATTGATGAAAATAAATAATTTTATTTACTAAGAATAAAAGTACTCTCTAGTTCCTATCTTATTTGACTTTTGTCTCCCTCCCGCAACTGCTCACCTCCTGCTGTACAGCTCTGTTACTAATGGGCCATGGACCAGTACCAGTCTGCAGTGCAGGAGTTGGGGACCCCTCCTATATACTAAGGTTCTAGGAGGCATACAGGCCTACAAAACAAAATGAATACATTTTGTTTTTAAATTTGGAATATTACTCATTAACAGTATTTTGTTTACTGTTCCCACCCCCCTACTTTATACAGCTACATAGTAAGTCCTGAAAATAAATTTCAACTTCTTTTATAAGTAAACACAAACCGCAATAATGTGAGCTGTTCATGAGTAATCTCATGGTGAGTAGCAGATATTGCAATGTGTTCTAAAATCCTGACTTCCTACACTTCTCTAATTTATACTCCTCATTACTAGTAATACAAAAATACTGTGACTGTTACCCACACCCAGGGTTTCATCTTAACTTTCTTTCTCCATGCTTTTGTCGTATCTCTAAGACTCCTCCATCTTACCCCAACATTGGCTGTGTGTGTGCTCAGTGAGGGTTAGCCTAGGTTAAATTGAATTTGATGGTCACAGCCTTATTGGCACTGCCATATCAAGATGATTTAGAAGTGTTAAGTTGGTTAACAAAAATGTTCCACCAGTAAATAATTTTATATGCTTTTATCTTTTCTTTGGTAGTACCATTAGTTTTTTGTTTGTTTGTTTTTGAGATGGAATTTCACTTTCATTGCCTGAACTGGAGTACAATGACACGCTCTCGGCTCACTGCAACCTCCACCTCCCAGGTTCAAGTGATTCTCCTGCCTCAGCCTCCCAAGTAGCTGGGATTACAGGCATGCGCCGCTATGCCCAGCTAATTTTGTTTATTTTTAGTAGAAATGGGGTTTCACCATGTTAGCCAGGTTGGTCTCAAACTCCTGACCTCAGGTGGTCCGCCCGCCTCAGCCTCCCAAAGTGCTGGGATTACAGGCATGAGCCACCACACCCGGCCACATTAGCTTTTATTCTGAAACACTTTAAATTTCTTTGTAGCACACTTTATAGATTGCTATGCTTATTTATTTAGGGAGATACGTTTTTTTTAAACCTAGCTCTTTTTTTTTTTTTGAGATGGAGTCTCACTCTGTCACCCAGCCTGGAGTGCAGTGGCATGATCTTGGCTCACTGCAACCTCTGCCTTCCACGTTCAAGCGATTCCCCCCACCTCAGTCTCCCAAGTAGCTGGGATTACAGGCGTGTGCCACCACACCCGGCTAATTTTTGTATTTTTAGTGGAAACGGGGTTTCACCGTGTTGACCAAGCTGGTGTCGAACTCCTGATCTCAGGTGATCTGCCTGCCTCAGCCTCCCAAAGTGCTGGGATTACAGGCATGAGCCACTGTGCCCTCCCAAAACCTAGCTCTTACAAACTGTAAAATTGTTTCACTAAAATAGACTTTGGAGCCTTTTCACCTAGTTCCTTTAATGTTGAAAATAGACCCAAATCTCAGAAGCCCTCTAACAAATGCCTGGTTTATAAAAACCTAAAAATATTTTATATGTTTACGTAAATTAAATAGATAATTCTAGCCGTTTAGTGGATTTGTAACTGTTGGCCATTTGAACTAGAATTGGCCCTTCTCACCATCCAAGTCCAACTTCTTTGCTTTATAGGTGGTAAATGTAATACCCAAAAAAGTTAAGTGGCTTTTGCAAAGTCAAACACAACAGGTCTCTTGACTTCCCTACTCAGTCATCCACATTTCTACTCTGTTGCTGCTTTTCTGTGTACTAGAATTGAGAATAATTTTCAAGATAGATTAGTGAAATTGGTGACCTGATATTTATAAATTTCTAAGTAAATGTTGAATTTGTTGAAATTGTTGCAGCATGTCAGCTGGCAAGCTGGATCATTTTTCATACACACACGCTTGTGCATGGGCCCATGGACACACACCCTCACCCCCAGATCTTAAAGGTTTAGTTATCTTTGGTCTATGGGACTGCAAAACTTCAGCCAAGTAATTGTAACCTGTTAACCGTGGCAAATCTAGATGTGATCCTTCCACTTGCCCTTTGTAAATTTAGAGCCGTTGCTCTGCTGACTGGTGCATGCTTTCTTGTAGATGAGTTGACCATGATATCACACACATCCCTGCTTTTGCTCTGATTTTGTCACCTCCCTTTCAAATACCTACTTCACAGTAGTTCCTCCTGGATTTATAACTCCACTCCCTCATCGTCAGCACTGACTGCCATCTTGCTATGGCAAACATGAATAGGGAATTTATTCAAAATACTCCCCTTCCTAACCATTGTAAAATCATTTCTATCTAATAGGGAGATACAGCATTGACCTTTTGGTTATTAAGATTGCCAAATCTCCAGATGACTTTCAAAAAGCCAAATGTTAATTTAAATCCATGTTCACAGAACTGACCATTAAAGAAACTTGGTCTTAATTAGAAAACTGAATTCCAGTTATGATAATGAGCTTAATTATTGTAAAAATTGGGAATATTTGAACTAGGTGATGGGCACCCCTCACCAGTTCATATAAAACAGGACTTATTGCTTCAAAAATTTTATTTATAATTAGTGAAAAATGTTTAGTGAGCCTACTCAAGGTCTGTTGCTGGATCAAAGATGAGAAGGCCATGTGAATATATTAGCATCATTTTTAAACATTCTTTCTCCAGGCCTTTTAAATGTAATGTAAATGGAGTTCCAGCTCCAGCATGCCATTTTTATCAGCTCTTTTACCTGATGTTCAGTAATTGGTATTAATGGGGCTAATTTAAATTTGCCTAAGGAGTTTGATTTTTTAGGATGTCTTTATTTCATTGGGCTTAACTCTGATTTAAAAAAAAAATACCACAAAAGTGGCATTACCAAAGATTAATACGTTGTTACTTGAAAGAAGGAGCTTATGCTTGACTGTTAATAAGATCATTTAACTTTAGCCATTCACCTCCTTTGATTTAAATTGAGTGTTTATCTCAGAAGGCAAGTAAAAAGAAAGGATATTTGTCACATCTGAATTTATGTATGTATGTATGTATGTATGTATGTATGTATGTATGTATGTATTTTTGAAACGGAGTCTCGTTCTGTTGCCCAGGCTGGAGTGCAGTGACGCGATCTCGGCTCACTGCAAGCTCCACCTCCCAGGTTCACGCCATTCTCCTACCTCAGCCTCCTGAGTAGCTGGGACTACAGGCGCCTGCCACCACGCCTGGCTAATTTTTTGTATTTTTAGTAGAGACGAGGTTTCACCATGTTAGCCAGGGTGGTCCCGATCTTCTGACCTCGTGATCTGCCTGCCTCGGCCTCCCAAAGTGCTGGGATTACAGGCGTGAGCCACTGCACCCAGCCTGAATTTATTTTTAAGACACAGGATCCATTAGCTGTATTTCCTCTCCTTTTCCCTAAGGATGAGGAAAAATCAAGATTTTAAGTGTATTTTGCTTGAGGTGTGTCCCTTCTGGTAAGAGTTGGAACAGAAACAGTTTATTCAATTTCCATATTTTAGTAAAAAAGATATATACATGCTGTTGCTATTTTGGAACCGCATATATAATTTTAGGTTAGTTGCCATTTCTTTCAACTTATACAAATTTACCCCTCTCTTTGCAATATACAGTTGACTCTGTCATTGAAATAAGTAATAGTGTTAATATTCCTTAAATTATTATGCTGTAATTTGGGGAGAGGGTAGGAATACTACTTCGTAGCAGAGGTGAAATAAAATAGCAGAAGTATGTCAGGGAACTGATTATTCTGCCATGGTCTATGCTGAAAATTCTGATAATTTCACTGAGTTACATAAAACTATTGTCAACTATAATTATAAAACATAAAGTACATTGGTTATATGCTTCTTTGTAATTATGATAAGCTGTGAGAAACATTCCTCATAACTCAGCTCATCTTAGAAGGTACTTTTTTTTTGCTCTGTGCCCTAACCTGTAACAGTGGACACTGGGTGTTCTGAGAAGACATGCACATTTGTCAGGGTGGTAGAAACGCATTGCCCTCCACATTTATGTTCATCATAATTCTCTTGGTTCCAGGGACAGGGCAATTATTTCAAATTAGCTCATGCCAAGAAGTAATGTTAGCTCACAGAGAAGAACTTCTGTGGTAGACCTGGTTCCATGCATGGCTGGATCTAAATACCCAAGTGATGACATCAAGAGTGAGGTTTTTTTTCCTTTTCTTTTTTTCTTTTTTGACATGGAGTCTCGCTCTGTTGCCCAGGTTGGAGTGCAGTGGCATAATCTCGGTTCATGCAGCCTCCACCTCCCAGGTTCAAGCGATTCTCTTGCGTCAGCCTCCTGAGTAGCTGGGATTACCAGCATGCACCACCATGTCTGGCTAATTTTTGTATTTTTAGTAGAGGTGGAGCTTCACCATGTTGGCCATGCTGGTTTCGAACTCCTAACCTCAAGTGATCCTCCTGTCTTGGCCTCCCAAAGTGCTGGGATTACAGGCATGAGCCACCACTGTGAGTCTTTTTTTGTTTTGCTTTCTTCTTTCTAATTTTTCTCCACATAGTAGAAAAGGTGGCCATTGGTGACAACTCAACAGTTCACTGATTTCTACAGTTGTTGTTCTTCAAGGAAAAGAAGAGAAAGTCCATAGTTTTCTCACTGTCCATGTATTGAATCCTGGAGATACTATTAATATCAGGGGCTCTGACTGCGTGGTTCTCACCCCTTGGCCAGTCTCTGTGGATTGAGAGGGACAGGCCTAGATCATGCCCACCCACAGGAGGGCCAGCCACTCCTGTGAAATCCTGTTGAATCTCTGGGATAGACAGGCATAGACACATTCTCTGTAGTTATGTTGCAGAATACGAAGAGGATCAAGTAGGATGAGAACATCTTAAAGTGAAAATACCTGTCAGTTTATGAGATGAAAAAACAGTTATAAATCACTGTTTCATCTTGCTTTTATTTGATCATTTCAGTAATAGGTTTTTACAAATATTTTTTGCATTTTTATCAGGCTTTTGTATTTCTTCTATGAGTTGTCTTTTCATGTGTTTTGCTCTTTCCGCTGTGATTTTAGTGGTTCTTACTTATAAGAGCTCTTCACATAGGAGGGCTTCCCTTCTTTCATGCTTTGATATCTGAAAAATAATTATGTAACAGTTATGCATGAAGTTTCACAATATGAAATCTTTAAGGTGTTTTTTCTAAAATATTGATAAGCAATAAACAGTGAAAATTTCCTATTCAGATATGAATATTATCAATAGAAACATAATTTGAAATATTTTCCATTTGGAAAAAATCCAAATTGAATAATGGAGAAGATATTATCTGTGAGGATTATTTACTTTTGGAAAACATTGTTTTCCAAAGCAAAATTTTGGGATATATAGGCCTGTATTTTTTTACATGTTAAGAAACAGTAACCACATTGGATTTTGATGTGTAGCAACTTATGTATTCTTCACCATTCTTTTTATTAAAAAGAGCTCTGGGTCTTTTGGTGAAGAAAGTAAATGAAGACCTCATTTTCTTTTTTTTTTTTTCTTCTTTTGAGACAGAGTCCTGCTCTGTCGTCCAGGCTAGAGTGCAGTAGCATGATCTCAGCTCACTGCAACTCCGCCTCCCGGGTTCAAGTGATTCTCCTGCCTCAGCTTCCCAAGTAGCTGGGACTACAGGCACACACCACCATGCCCGGCTAATTTTTGTATTTTTAGTAGAGACAGGGTTTTGCCATGTTGGCCAGGCTGGTCTGGAACTCCTGACCTCAGGTGATCCGCCCGTCTTGGCCTCCCAAAGGGCTGAGATTACAGGCGTGAGCCACTGCATCCGGCCAAGACTTCATTTCTTAAGTCAGTTCTTTGATTATGTAATTTAGTTTAACACGAATGTTTATGCCACTTAATAACAAATCTGTAACCCCAGTAGTTCATAAATATGTTTTGAATGCATTAATGTCTTAATGTAGTATGTGATATGCCTAGGATAAAGATGATTGGTTTTCATCTAACAGAAAATTTTAGTTGAAAATTTAGAAGTCGTTTGAAAGTGTGACATCATGATGCTTTTGAATATATTTGTATATGAAATGAAAAATTTTTGTTTTCCCTTTGGTCAACTAATGTCTATTTTTCTACATTGGAAAATAAGATAAATTGGAATTGTTTTTACGTAATCTGCATATTGGTAATAATTAAAGTGTATGTAAAAATTAGAGTTTTTGAATTTGGATTATTCCTAACACAGTATTTTTAAACCGGTAGAAACATTTTTATATTTTTCAAAGGGAATAAAAAATGGGATTAGTATAGTCTAAATGTGAGGTAATATAATTGTGTTTATTTTAAAAATATGTTTAGCTTTTCCTTTTCTCCTTTTAACATACCAGTAAAAGGCATTTATTATAAAGAATGCAACAATACTGAAATGAGTAAGCCCAATGTTAGTCTCTTCTCCCACGCCTTCTCCATTCAGTCCAACTTTAGAACAGGTGAGTATCTATCCTCCCACCTATTTTTGCAGACATATCTAAAACTGATTATTTTAATTCAGTGTGTTTCAGAAATTTTCTCCAAAATATAGTAAGTCAGAAGGGATTGAATGAATACCATCAGGAAATCCAGGGACACAAAATTTGAAAATTGTATTTAATGCTTTGCAATAATGCTTAATCCATGTACAATTTGAATTTCATGTTCGTTACTTTTGCAAGGCATAAAATCATTCTCCTCCAAGATTTATCCCAGTATAAAGATTTATTAATACTGCATGAGTCAGATACTTTTTGAAGAATACAGTATATTCCTGTTCACATCAGTATTCATTAATCTATAACAGAATTATGCATCAGCAGACTCTATAAAACTAGCCTGCTTTATATCATGTATCATTTAAAGAAATTTTGTTACGTGTGTTAATTTAAATATCAAAATCAGTTTTAAATACTACAAGCTTTAGTGAAATTAAATTGTTATCCTCATTGGATTTTTAAAACTTCAGTTATCTTCTTGCTTTTGGAAAAAGAATTACTGTATTCTTACTGACATGATAGTAAACTGTCATTTACTTAGTAAAAAGTGGTGCATAGAGAAATTTCCAAAATGTCTTCTCTTGCTAAAATGTAAAGAGCTGCTTTTAAAGAAAGTTGTAAAAATAGAAAATAAGCTAAACATAGTTAGAATTAACTGATTTTGGCCATAAGATGGAAATGTTATATTTTTGTAACATTATCGGTCTTTTTGATTAAAATCCTGATAATATGGTACAGCATTCTTAGAATTTAGTCAAAATTAACATAGCTGGACCTTTTAAATCAAGGCATCAAAACCCTGGTTTATCATTGTAGTACATTCTTTAACAGGTTTTATTCTGGGGCATTTAATTTTAAGGATTATAGTTCCAGCATCCTATTGAATTACATTTCTTGGCCTCAAGTATTAGAATTTAAATCATTGATGTTTTTATAAGAGTAAGAATTTTGTACAGATGTCTCTGGAAACTTATTTTGGAAGCTAGAGAAAAGACTTTGTCTTTCTACAGAAATTGAGATACACTTGTGTGGGGATGAGGGGGGAGATACGGTTTTAGGAATTAATGCTTTGAAAACTGAGCCTCAACCAATCACCTTGCTTAATTTCCTGAAGTGATAATCTGTGATACATTTAAAATTTGAAAAGTAATTCTTTCGGGTGGTATATGATTATTGCTCTGGTTTGATAGGTTTAGGTTTGAGGTACCTATAAACTTTAGTACCTTGACAATTAGTGAAGGCATTAATTGGTTGGCAGAGCAGCTCATTTAATTTCTTATACCATATTCTCAGAATTATGTAGAATTACTAGAGTAATAATTGTAAATCAATTTTTAGCAGACTGAATAGGTCATTTAGTGATGTGCTTTGGTGGTGAAGTATTAAAATCTTTGTCTGACCCCCTTAATAATGATTATTGACTATGAGTTTTATTAATAACAATTAGGTCATTGAACATTCTGATTTTCCTTTTTTCTTACAGATGAACCAACTAGCCCTAGCATTGATCATGATATTGCACATATTCCTGCTTCTGCTGTTATATCAGCCTCTACCTCTCAGGTCCCCTCCATAGCAACAGTTCCTCCCAGCCTCACAACTTCCGCTCCCATAATTCGCCGTCAGCTCTCACATGACCACGGTACGTCTAAAGGGTGGTTTTGTAAACCATATCTCATGCTCTGTTTTCCACTTAGAACAGTATGATAAACTGATCTTTCCACCATTAAAAGAATCTGGGAACCACTTGTGAATGTCTAAATACTGAATTTTAATTAATTACAGAATCTGTTGGCCCTCCTAGCCTGGATGCTCAGCCCAACTCAAAGACAGAAAGATCAAAATCATATGATGAGGGTCTGGATGATTACAGAGAAGATGCAAAATTGTAAGTCTCAGGTGTATTATTTTAAATATTTGTATGTGGATGGGTATTCAGCATGACCTTGACACATAAGTTCAGAATTTAATGGTGGTCTTATGTTTTCTAACTTTGACATTAGGAATGCAAATAAAGTTGTTAATGGTAACATTAAATTGAATTTTAAAAATCAATAACACACAAACATGGTAGAAAAATATGTTAAATACTCTCACCCTAAGAACTGCAGCCATTCAGTACTATTCAGACATAATACGTTACTGTTTTCTTTTGTGTAATTCTAGAGCTATTCTGTACATAAAATCATATGTACACTACCTAAATATGCATATATGTGTATTGTATTCTAATTATTTTTACAAACAAATGATACATGGTATAGACACTGATCTTAGAGATCATTAAATGCATATAGTCCTGGCTCATGCTGTTTCATGATTTTTTAATTTTCCATTGAATAGTTTATACCATGATATACTTAACCAATACTCTGTATTAATAGACATTTATAGTGATCAAATCTTATGCTATCACAAATACTTTATTGACTATATTTGTTCATAGTGCAGTTAGCACATGTGTGAATAAATATAATTGAAAACAGGATTCTTACATCAAAGGTGTATTTTTATTTATTTTAAACATTTATTTATTTTTGAGACAGTTTTGCTCTTGTTGCCCAGGCTGGAGTGCAATGGCGTGATCTCGGCTCACTGCAACCTCCACCTCCCGGGTTCAAGCGATTCTTCTGCGTCAGCTTCCTAAGTAGCTGGGATTACAGACATGCACCACCACGCCTGGCTAAGTTTGTGTTTTTAGTAGAGACGGGGTTTCACCATGTTGGTCAGGCTGGTCTTGAACTCCTGATCTCAGGTGATCCACCCACCTTGGCCTCCCACAGTCCTGGGATTACAGGCATGAGCCACCGTGCCCGGCCATATTTTTAATATCTATTGTTAATAGCTCTCCATAAAAATTATACCGAACCACATTCCCACCAGCAATATGCAAAAGCCTCTGCTGTTATATTCTAACACAGTGTATTGTTTAGACTTTGATACATATCTTTTGAATTATCATAATAGCATTTTGCAGTTTTAATTTGACGCTTTCTTACCAGTTCAACATCATTTCATATATTTAAGATATTTATATTTTTCTGTGAACTGATTTTTTATATTTTTTGACTATTTTCTATGGATTCTTCTGACTTCTGCATCCTTTTTATATAAAGGAAGCTAACATTTTTCTGTGATGTGTTGCAAGTCTTTCCTAATTCAGTATTTTTCATTTTTTTTAAACCATGCAAAAATATTTAAAATTTTTTCTGTGGCTAAATTTAGGAAATATTTTTGTGGCCTTTGAATTTTGAGTCGTATCGTATCGAAAAATTCTGTCTCTACTCCAGAATTATAACAAAAGTTATGTTTACTTTTTTTTTTTGTAAACTTACAACTTTGACTCACCTGGAATTAATTTATTCTAATTAGTGAGATAAACAGACAACTTTACATTTTCTAATATCTCTGTTGTCCCAAAAGCACCTGTTGAATGTCATCCTTTTCTCACCAATACATTATCTTTATTATATACTAAGTCATATGTATTTAATTTTATTTTGGGGCTCTATTCTGTTCAGTTGATTTATCTGTATATTAATGTATAACAGGTTCTATTAATTATGGTAGTTTTATGTCTTTCTTATCTCGTAAGACTATTATCCATCATTATTTTTTCAGAATTCTCCTATTTTTTAGTATTTGAACCTTAATTAGATTTTCTAGTTCTTGAATTCTTATGTACATTTTCATTGATAAAATGATTAATTTATAAATTGGGGAATACTGACATCTATGATATTGAACCTTGTGTTAAAGAGCTATTTGTCTTTTTTATTTTTGCATACAGTCCTCTGAGGGTTCCATTTGGTTATTTATATTCCTTTATATAAAAGAATATATATTCTCTATATAGAATATAGAGAATATATATATTCTATATATTCTTTTATATGAAGAATCTATATATTATTTATATAAAATTAATTCTTTCTGGACCAGCTACTTGAGGGAGGTTTGTGTGTGGCTAGCAGGGCTTGCTTCCAGGCTAGCAGGAATTTTCCTAAAGATACAGGGTTGGATTTGTGAGCTATTTTAGCTTTTATTTCTTCCTCATTATAAGATATCAAAAACTGCCATTATTTCAGAGTCTACTGCACCCTACACCAGCTACACACTGTTTCCTGCAGTGATGGCAGGACTGTATGTTTCCTCATTCTCCTCTGATACTCCGTGGTAACAAACGAGGCTCCCGTCGCCAGCTTCAGCACGCTATTTTCCATTGTTCCAAACAATGGATGGTTTCAATCTCTCAGAAATCAATGTACTGCAGTTTTCAGATCTGCAAGTAACGGTGCCCTCTTCTTTCTTCCTGTATCCATTGTTTACTTCACTGCAGTTAGCCGCCTTTCTTTGTTTGTATGGCTTAGTTCTGAGTTACAGTGTCTTCTGATATGGTAAAGATTGAGTTTAATTAGATCCCATTTGTCAATTATGGCTTTTGCTGCCGTTGCTTTTGGTGTTTTAGACATGAAGTCCTTGCCCATGCCTATGTCCTGAATGGTACTACCTAGATTTTCTTCTAGGGTTTTTATGGTATTAGGTCTAACATTTAAGTCTCTAATCCATCTTGAATTAATCTTCGTATAAGGGGTAAGGAAAGGATCCAGTTTCAGCTTTCTACTTATGGCTAGCCAATTTTCCCAGCACCATTTATTAAATAGGGAATCCTTTCCCCATTTCTTGTTTCTCTCAGGTTTGTCAAAGATCAGATGGCTGTAGATGTGCGGTATTATTTCTGAGGACTCTGTTCTGTTCCATTGGTCTATATCTCTGTTTTGGTACCAGTACCATGCTGTTTTGGTTACTGTAGCCTTGTAGTATAGTTTGAAGTCAGGTAGCGTGACGCCTCCAGCTTTGTCCTTTTGACTTAGGATTGTCTTGGCAATGCGGGCTCTTTTTTGGTTCCATATGAACTTTAAAGCAGTTTTTTCCAATTCCGTGAAGAAAGTCATTGGTAGCTTGATGGGGATGGCATTGAATCTATAAATAACCTTGGGGAGTATGGCCATTTTCACGATATTGATTCTTCCTATCCATGAGCATGGTATGTTCTTCCATTTGCTTGTGTCCTCTTTTATTTCACTGAGCAGTGGTTTGTAGTTCTCCTTGAAGAGGTCCTTTACATCCCTTGTAAGCTGGATTCCTAGGTATTTTATTCTCTTTGAAGCAATTGTGAATGGAAGTTCATTCCTGATTTGGCTCTCTGCTTGTCTGTTGCTGGTGTTAAACTAAAGAGCTTTTGCACAGCAAAAGAAACTACCATCAGAGTGAACAGGCAACCTACAGAATGGGAGAAAATTTTTGCAACCTACTCATCTGACAAAGGGCTAATATCCAGAATCTACAAAGAACTCAAACAAATATACGAGAAAAAAACAAACAACCCCATCAAAAAGTGGGGAAAGGATATGAACAGACATTTCTCAAAAGAAGATATTCATACAGCCAACAGACACATGAAAAAATGCTCATCATCACTGGCCATCAGAGAAATGCAAATCAAAACCACAATGAGATACCATCTCACACCAGTTAGAATGGCAATCATTAAGAAGTCAGGAAACAACAGGTGTTGGAGAGGATGTGGAGAAATAGGAACACTTTTACACTGTTGGTGGGATTGTAAACTAGTTCAACCATTATGGAAAACAGTATGGCAATTCCTCAAGGATCTAGAACTAGATGTACCATATGACCCAGCCATCCCACTACTGGGTATATACCCAAAGGATTATAAATTAGTCTACTACAAAGACACATGTACACGTATGTTTATTGCGGCACTATTCACAATAGCAAAGACTTGGAATCAACCCAAATGTCCGTCTGTGACAGACTGGATTAAGAAAATGTGGCACATATACACCATGGAATACTATGCAGCCATAAAAAAGGATGAGTTTGCGTCCTTTGTAGGGACATGGATGCAGCTGGAAACCATCATTCTTAGCAAACTATCACAAGAAGAGAAAACCAAACACCGCATGTTCTCACTCATAGGTGGGAACTGAACAATGAGATCACTTGGACTCGGGAAGGGGAACATCACACACTGGGGTCTATCATGGGGAGGGGGGAGGGGGGAGGAGGGAGGGATTGCATTGGGGAGTTATACATGATATAAATGATGAATTGATGGGTGCTGACGAGTTGATGGGTGCAGCACACCAACATGGCATAAGTATACATATGTAACAAACCTGCACGTTATGCACATGTACCCTAGAACTTAAAGTATAATAAAAAAAAAAAAAAAGAAAAAAAAAAAAAAAAAAAAAAAAAGATTGAGTTTGCATATCTGTTTCTGATTACGTTGTTTGTGGCGTGGTGGGGGCGTTTCTGAGAGGAGAGAACAGTGACACCTTTAGTAACATCTTTAAGAAACTCTAAGTTTCTTAAATGAATTTTGAGTTTTAAAAAGTTTATTGTCCCTTAATAAAAGTTAAGTTATTTTCGATTACTTTAACATGAACCTATCTCCTGAAGCACTAAGCCTTTTCAGTGGCAACAGTTGTCCTCCTTTTTGAAAGCAGTCAGAATGTGGTTGGAGTAGAAGAGTGAAGGGCCGGGACTGTCCCTAACTGCGCCTTCCCTGCCACATTTCCAGTTCAGGGTATCCACCAGCAAGATGAGTGGAGATGACAGGAAGCATCTCCCTGAAGATGGCTGCTGATGGCAACTGCTTACTGATCATAATTAACATCATGGAAATCCTTAATATAGCATTGCAGCTATGGTTAACTAATAACATAAAACCCAGTGTACAGCCTGAGTAGCTTTTTCTTTGATTAAAAAAAAAAAATAGAAAATCCCACACTTTAAGCAGAAACAATTTTAATTTACCAGATCAATTAAGAAAGTTTTAATTACTGAGTGGGAAGTTTTTTATAAAATTAGCTTTTTTTTCACTTCCACTGAATAGGGGACATTTAACATATTAATGATGAAATGTCAGATTATTATTGAAAGATTAATGGTAATAAAATTATTCTTACATCTTTAAGTTTTTTTTGCACTTATTGAAAATATTTTTGTATTTTTTTCCCAACAGGTCCTTTAAGCACGTATCTAGTCTGAAGGGAATCAAGGTTAGTATTAGAGTTTCTCCTTACCTTAGTTTCTCTCTTCATAGAGAAGTACTTCTTTTACCCAGTAGACATTTAATATTTAAATATTGTAATCTTTTATTCTGTAAGTATTGAGTACATTTGGAAAATATTATGTATAAAATGTTCTCTTCTAATTTCTATACATATTCAAGTATGTAATACTTGATGCACGTTGTGCTGATTTTTCTGACTTTATCAGTTCAAGGCCAGAAATCTAACTGCCCAGCAGTCCTTTTTGTATTTTGTTGTACGTTTTTCTATCCTGGAAATTATTTCGTGCCTTCCCCTAACACCCCCCACTCCACCCCTGTTCTCTCTCTTCTCCCTCCCCTCGTACTTCCCTGAAAACATAGAAACTATTAGACAGGAATTCAGTTTCCTGCCTTTCTCAACCTCCACTTCCCGGGTTCAAGTGATTCTCCTGCCTCAGCTTCCCAAGTAGCTGAGATTACAGGCGCCTGCCACGCCTGGCTAATTTTTGTATTTTTAGTAGAGATGGGGTTTTGCCATGTTGATAGGCTCAAACTCCTGACCTCAGGTGATCCGTCCGCCTTGGCCTCCCAAAGTGCTGGGATTACAGGCGTGAGCCACCATCCCCAGCCAGTCCCCTGCCTTTATACCCACACTTGCTGTCTTCCTTATTCTTACCATAAATATTGCTGTGCTTGTACCATTATCCTCTTAAAAACCAACCCCCACACTTCTTTGGATTCTCTTGCCTCTAAGTTTCTCGGTCCCCTTCTGCACAGTCACCATTTTTCCAGTGACTTATTCACTGTTGTATGCACCCATGTTCTATATCCTACATTAAAATAGAAACCTTCCTGGAATCCACATCTCGCTTTATTTGTTACTCCTTTTCACAGCAGAACCCCTTGAAAAAACTATAGTTTCTACTTCTTCTCAGCTCACACACATCAGAATAACACTGACATTCAGATTCCAAAACTAATGGTTTACGTCGGTTTTTTAACTTGAACCCTTGCTGGTATTCAGTGCAATTTCCGGCTCCCTTCTTGAAACACTTTCTTCTGCTGGCTTCCATCTTGCCACACTTTCCTGTTCTTCGTTCTAACTGAAAGGCTGCTTCTCCATCCCCTCTGCTCCACCTAATACCTAAATGTTGGAATGCCCAGAATTGTTCTGACCCTTCTTTATCTACCCTGATTTCCTCAGTGATCTTATGCAGAGGTTTCCCAAAGTTTACATGGCTATCCTTGACCTCCTTCCTGAACTGCAGCTCATGTCAGCTGCTGTCATCTGGATGTTTAATCAACAACTCAAGGTTTACATGATGATTAGACCCGTTACCCCCAGACCTCGTTATCCCTTAAGTTTTCCCCATCTCAGCAAGTTCACTTCCATTCACCTTCTTGATGAAGCCAAATATCTCAGAACTAGCCATGTTTCTTTTTCATTCTCCCCCATATCAATTCCAGACTACCCTGAATCTTCCTGTCTTCACCTATGCTACGTAAATGCAAGCTGACATCATCTCTCACCTGGATTCCTATAGTCGCAGCTCTTTTCATGCTTGTCCCTTTAGAATCCACTCTCAACAGAGTACTCAGAGTGAGCTTTGGACTGGGTGTTCAGTTACTCCCCTGATTCGTCACTTAATGCTTCTTTCACACTTCCTACCATGGCCTAAAAGACCCTTAATGATCTAGAATTAGCTGTTTGTTGATCACATTAATCAGTGAACATTTTAAGTGATAATGATGATATACAGTCATTAGCTATACATTCTCACCAAACTTCTCTTCCCTCTGACCTTTTATGGCTGGTTCCTTATTTTTTCTTCAGATTTCAACAAAATATTATTTCTTTAGAGAAGCCCTGCCACAGCATCACCAGTTTCTAGCTGCTTCTCCGCCATTCGTTATTGCATCTTGCTGTTTTCATTCTTCAAATGACATAAATCACAAAACGATCATTTTCTCATTTTTCACTAAAATGTGAACTGATGAGAACAGGAAAATTATACCATTTGTTATTTTTAATGGTTAAAAAATGATGGTCATTTCACATTTTTTAAATGAGACTAGAAATTTTTTAAAATATAAAGTTAGGATTTTTCAAAAATAGCCCTTCACTTGAAACATTAAATAAGAGTTTTCCACAAAGCAGTTTCAATGTGCAAATATTTATAAAGGAAAATGCTGTTTTCCCTTGTTTTCTTGGTCCTTTCTATAGATCGCAGACAGCCAAAAGTCATCGGAAGACTCTGGGTCCAGAAAAGATTCTTCCTCAGAGGTCTTCAGTGATGCTGCCAAGGAAGGGTGGCTCCATTTCCGACCCCTTGTCACCGATAAGGGCAAGGTAGTGTGTTTTCTAAGCCACCCTGAATGTCAGAAATGCAGACTCTGACAAATAAACCATATAACCTGTATACATAAAATGGCATGATACCCAGATTAAAGAGTGAAAAAAAAATTTATAAATGTATTTTTCTACATTAAAAAAGTATTCCTTAAAAAAATTCTAATTATTGCTTTAATTTAGTACTTTTTGTCCTGTGCGTCAGCTGCATGTAGAATATATTGTCTTACGTTTTGGCAATGTAAAAAAGAAATCAAAGTATTTAAGAAGGAACTCTGCTTTTCTTATTAGTTTATTAGCAATGGGTTATTTCCATTGTCCTTTAGGAAGTGGCAGTTTTAAATTTTTATATCTCTTTTCTCAGTTTAAGTTACCTTTATAAGTTTCATTTTTATTTTAAAAATTAAACAAGCATAAAAATATCAATATATGCATCCAGTAGATTTCAATAGAAAAAAAGTTTGCCGCAAAAATGTTCTATAATATTTGGACAGCTTACATGTAAGAATATTTTAATGCTGTCAGAAGAGTTTAAAATTTTTAAGTATACAATTGAGAACTTCTGCAGTTTCTGTCATTTGTGTGCTCTAAGTCGTAAGTCTTTCACTCAAAAGGTTTTTTGGACTGATTTTTAAATTTTCTCTTCCGTTACTGTTTTTGATATATTTTGCTACATTTGTTTTCTTTGATTTGCTTTGTTCATTTTGCCTTCCCAACTGAAGTTGGAATTTCACTGTCCTTGACTTTGATATGAATACACTGCCTAACTCAGTTTACAGTCCACAATTTTTATCTTCCTCTCCTCACAAATAGGTACTGAGCTAAATCAGTCACCTGCTACGCTAGTTATGTGTAAGCGCAGAGGAAGGGTGTTGCTTAATGTGCTTATCCTGTCACAAAGATTTAGCCAAATACTGACTGTGCATGCACTGTCGCATGTTTTCTAGCGAGTTGGTGGAAGTATTCGGCCATGGAAACAGATGTATGTTGTCCTTCGGGGTCATTCACTTTATCTGTACAAAGATAAAAGAGAGCAGACGACTCCGTCTGAGGAAGAGCAGCCCATCAGTGTTAATGCTTGCTTGATAGACATCTCTTACAGTGAGACCAAGAGGAAAAATGTGTTTCGACTCACCACATCCGACTGCGAATGCCTATTTCAGGCTGAAGACAGAGATGATATGTTAGCTTGGATCAAGACGATCCAGGACAGCAGCAACCTAAACGAAGAGGTGGGTGGGTGTTCAAAGGAATACTGGAGAAATCTGACCCTTTCACGACACTTTCTTACAAAGATCTAAGGAATATGATACATCATTTTTATAAAAAATTATAATATGCTATTTTCATGTAAAACAGTTGATGGAAAACTCAAACATACCTGTTTTATATTATTTTCACATATTGGAAAATCACCATCACTGAACTAGAAACATAGGTTATTTATATATTCTGCATACCTTCTTAGAAGCAGTGAACTACATTCCTAGTCCTGGTCGTTTGTCACCAAGTTATTCCAGATCCATATCCATCTTTCAAAGACAGGATTGTTATAGTGCTTAAGTTACAGTAAACATACTTACCAGTATAAATAACCATATAAATGCAGAGTGATACTGATGATTTTTGTTAATAGAATTATATAGTCAAGAATATGATATAGCCTACTGTCATACAATAATTAGTTTCTAAGAAAGCTTGCATTTTCAAAAATCGTAAATCAGCTTTCTTTTTTTTTTTTTTCCTTTTTTTTTTTTGAGACGGAGTCTTCCTCTGTTGCCCAGGCTGGAGTGCAGTGGCACGATCTCAGCTCACTGCAAGCCCCGCCTCCCGGGTTCAGGCCATTCACCTGCCTCAGCTTCCCGAGTAGCTTGGACGACAGGCACCCACCACCACGCCCAGCTAATTTTTTGTATTTTTAGTAGTGATGGGGTTTCACCATGTTAGCCAAGATGGTCTCTATCTCCTGACCTCGTGATCTGCCCACCTCGGCCTCCCAAAGTGCTGGGATTACAGGCGTGAGCCACCGCGCCCAGCCCAGCTTTTCTTTTTCATGTAGAACAGTGTTTAGGGATTTGAGAATTATGATCATCAAGATATTTTTGCAGTAGGAATTTCAACAGGAAAGATAGTTTTTAAAGTACGTATAACTATAAATTTTATCAAGCAAATTTAGCAATGATTAAGTCAGCATTTGCTCAAGTATTTTCTTATCATTAACAATTTTTTCTTCACTGTGTTTTCACTTTTCATGCCCATTTATTATAACCAAAAAAGGGGCACAGATTTCTCTTATAGTACTCAGGAATGCCCACATTAAATGTAAACTTATGCAGATTATGTTCTAATTTAGTCATTTCCGTTATATCCAATTCAAAGTATTAAAACATATACCATAGGAAAAGTGTGCTTTTTTCCTTTGGTAGTTTACACTCTGCCTTGTTTGTGGTTAAAAAGTAACACCAGATCTTTATCAGTGCAACCTATACAACTACCCGCTATATAGATAGCATCAGACCTGAATTTTTGCAAAATAAACAGGGAGAATGAGAACTTAGATGTGAATTTTGGCTTTAAGTAATAGTTCAGAGGAGTTCTGTGTAACAGGCACCTACTATGTGTCAGGCATTCTCTCAGGCAGTAGACTGTCATTGTTAAAACTCCTTCAGATGACTTGTTCTGTGACACATAGTAGCCGTTTGGATGATTGAATGAGGTGATGCATATAAAGAATGCCTGCCAGGTAATAAACATTTACTCGGTGTGAGCTATTATCATCACCATCTAATCTTAAGACACAGGTACACAAGTCTTTTCCCCAGTTTCATAGATGAGAAAACAGTAATTCACTGAGCACATAGCATATGGCAGATACTATTTTAAACATTTTACATGCATTAATCTCAGCAACCATATGAATGTGTCCTATTATCATCACCATTCTACAAGTAAGGAAACTGCGGCAAAGAGAGGCTAAATCATTTCCCTAAGGTCACACAGCGACTTAAGCATCAGGGGTGGTATTTAAATCCAGGCAGTCTTATTCTAGATCTTAATCATATGATCTCTCAGCTGATAAGTTGGAATGGTCTATTTAAATTCAAGATAACTTACTCCTGTATTTAAAGACTCTATTCTTTGTAAACTATCAATCAAAACGAGGCAAGTTAAAAAAAAATTGAGAACCCCACTCAATATCAATGTGTAATTGGAATGAGTAGGAAAAAAAGGATCACATTATGGTCAACTCTGGGTTTACCATATAGCATTTTATACAAGTTAACTCACAGAGGTAAAAAAAAAAAATCAAGCCAACTTTAAGCTTTTCTCTTTTTTTCTTTTCTGGTAATGTAACTGCCACTTTTGATACTAGTTGATCCTTGGTTTCACTGTCCTTACAAATTAGTCACTAACACATTCTGGCAGTCTGTTTCCATCTTTTATCCACCTATATTTCTTTTTCTTTTTGAAGAAAAAATCACTTACACGTATATTTTTTAAATGCTGATCATTCTTTCTGGTATTAGAGAAAACACTGGCTGCTTCGTAGTCATTGATTTTTAAATGGACAGATCAGTTCAATGAGTATGGAACACTTGTTACTTGCTGGTACTATCCTAGGTATTGCATGGATACAGAAAAGAAACAAAACCCTTTGGCAATGTTGGGAGGCACTTGGAACATTTGTCACATGGTGATATTGAATAGAAGCTTTGAAACAGCTCCACTGAGAACACATGATAGTAATGTTTTTGTTAAATAAGCAAAGCAGTACAATACAAAGCCTCAAAAGAGTAAGGATCATCACTTACTTATTGATATTTAGAATTGATTTTCTAATTTTACTTTATTTATTCTGTAGGATACTGGAGTCACTAACAGGGATCTAATTAGTCGAAGAATAAAAGAATATAACAGTCTGATGAGGTGAGAATCCCACCTTGCCTGCAGTTAATTTGGATATAAAATCAGTACAGTCATCCCCCTTATTTGCAAGGATACATTCCAAGACCCCAAGTGGATGCTTGAAACTGCAGATAGTACCAAATCCTCTCTACACTATATTTCTTCCCATATAGTAATGGGCGGGTAGCGTATACAGTGTGGCTACTCTGGATGAAGGGATGTCTTATTCTGGGCAGGACTGTACAAAATTGAAAGCTTATGAATTGTTTATTCCAAGAAGTTTCCAGTTAATATTTTCAGACCATGGCTCACCACAGGTAACTGAAACCACAGATAGAGGGGGATTACTGTAATAGTTAACAAATGTCATTTCCTTCAACAGCAAAGCAGAGCAGTTGCCAAAAACACCTCGCCAGAGTCTCAGCATCAGGCAAACTTTGCTTGGTGCTAAATCAGAGCCAAAGACTCAAAGCCCACACTCTCCAAAGGAAGAGTCAGAAAGGAAACTTCTCAGTAAAGGTATTGATGTTAGCTTTCTAACAAATAAATAAGATGATTTAAAATTGGCATCAGAGAGGTACGTTTATGTTTTCTGTACCATTTCTACTGACCTACTGACCAGGCCCCATGTCAACTAGCTCAAAATTCACAGTAGGCCTGGTCTGGGCTCATTGGGCCTTTCCCTTTGTGAGGCCCAAAACACCAGCTTCATTATAAAGAGAAAGTGAGGGAAAATACAAACAATACTTAAATCAGAGACATTATAAATTTAAATGACTCGGAGGATTCAGGTCCTATCATTTATGAAATAAAACTATTATTTTTCCCTTTGTTGAAGTCTCACTATAAAGATGACACACTGATTTTTTTGCTGTTTTAAAGAAAATTATAGCACACATTATAAAAGAATGAAGAAGTATAAGTTATATGGAAGAGAACATATTTTTGTTAAATATGATGTATTATTTATATTACAGGACTTGGATTTATGTAAACATTGATAAAATGTTTTTAAAGTCATGATTTAAACACTCATTTCTGTTTTATTATGTTGTTTTATTTTGACTGGCAATCAAAAGATGATACCAGTCCCCCAAAAGACAAAGGCACATGGAGAAAAGGCATTCCAAGTATCATGAGAAAGACATTTGAGAAAAAGCCAACTGCTACAGGAACGTTTGGCGTCCGACTAGATGACTGCCCACCAGCTCATACTAATCGGGTAGGAGACACCAGCCCATCGGATTTCCTAAAGTCATTAATTCGGTTGTGATTATAATGGGATCTGAATATACAGCCTTTCAGACAACAGAGACTGTCAGTCTATTTTCCTCTTCATAGCAGACCTTAGTTTCCCTATTTCTGACCTGTAATGCTTTTTTTCTAATGTATTGACTCTGAAATTGAATAATTATTCAACCATTAGCAATGTGTCTAAAATGGTTGGTAACAATTCATCTTCAAATCATGTGTGTTTCTGCTTTTAGCATCTTAAAACAAGGATGAGAACAAGGACCTAATTAAGAAAGTATAATACATGTAAATGTGTGTGTATATATTTATGCTAGGATTCATATCATGAATTGATGTTACTCTCACCTCCTCCTTTTCTTGACTGTCTCTTTATTCACCTGAATGGTTTCCACATTCTCCTTACCTGTTCTTACTTTTCAGAATGTTATCTCTCTGGGGGTCCCCCTCTTTCTCTCGGTCTATTTGTCTTCTTACTGTCTCAAATATCTCTTGCAGGTTTTTTCCATTCCCAGATCTGTAATGTCTCTATTTTTTATATTACGTAACAGCAATTTATATTTCCTTTTGGACGAAAGGGGCATTTTAACTGTGATATACAACTACTAAACATTTGTGCTGCATTAAATAAAATGTTTATTTCTTGTTTTTCAGTATATTCCATTAATAGTTGACATATGTTGCAAATTAGTTGAAGAAAGAGGTCTTGAATATACAGGTATTTATAGAGTTCCTGGAAATAATGCAGCCATCTCAAGTATGCAAGAAGAACTCAACAAGGGAATGGCCGATATTGATATACAAGATGATGTAAGTTTGCTTATTTGAATAACTGATCCTTTTTTTTCCCTTTGGTGATATTGGATATGAAAATACTGTATTTCTATTTTGTACACCTAGAAATGGCGAGATTTGAATGTGATAAGCAGTTTACTAAAATCCTTCTTCAGAAAACTCCCTGAGCCTCTCTTCACAAATGGTGAGTTAACTCCCATGAAAGATAGATACCAGATGAAATGGTTCAAGTTACAGTTGGAAAACCATAGAATATTAAATTGAACCAGGACAAAATGTCTTGGTCAAAGGAAACAGAAGGCTTTGTTGAGTTCTCCCTCATATATTAAAAACATAAAAGTTGTTTAGGTTCATTGACATATGTATTATCTTGTTCATACATGTTTGCAGCCAAATTGTTACCATTCAAATGGCTTCTAACGTAATAAGGTACAAGGAGTAGAAAAATGTTTTTTCGGTCAAGCCAAGTATTTAAATGCCAAGTAAGACACTTTTTACTAGATGTTGTTGGAGGGTGGGGGATGAATGGACAGGCTGTGTAAATATAGGATGGTTCCTGCAGGGAACTTAATTTTAGAGATTTACATTTCAAAGACTATGTAGAAATCTTATGTTGTGGTTTAAAATTAATCCTTAAAGGGAAACTAGATTACAATTCACCTAAGCAATTTAAAATAAATTTGTTTTATTGTTCTTGTCGTCAGATAAATATGCTGATTTTATTGAAGCCAATCGTAAAGAAGACCCTCTAGATCGTCTGAAAACATTAAAAAGACTAGTAGGTATTATTTTATATTTTGGGGGATACAACTAAAATTCAGCCTCTAAATCCGTCATGAAAATAATCTGTTTCAGATTCACGATTTGCCTGAACATCATTATGAAACACTTAAGTTCCTTTCAGCTCATCTGAAGACAGTGGCAGAAAATTCAGAAAAAAATAAGGTATGTTAAAGGCTTATTGGAGAAATGTACTTTTAGTGGCTTTAGTTTAAAAGATATGCTTCATTACTTCATGCCAAATAGTCAATAAAAGGTTTATAAATTCAACATCAAACTGGGTAAGTCCTTCTTAAAATTGTTTTTAAAAGCAAAAGATCCCAAAATACCAGTTGTCACCATTTTAAAAGGATATTTTAAAAGATTTCTTGTATGATTATTCAGTAAGAAAAATGAAAAAGTCAGAAATTTTACTTCTCTGATTTTTCAGTTGTATATCAGTATTTTGAAGAGGTAATATACGCATACGCTACAACAGTCAAAAGGCCAAATAGAATACAGGGAAAACAGACATAAACAGATAAGTCATTTTCATCCCTTTTAACACCGCCACATTTTCTTTGTCAGACACCACAAAATATGTTCTTTATATTGTCTAATACTCAGTTCACATTCAGTTTTTCTTTTTTTAAAAGTTATGTTAGAGACAGGGTCTCACCATGTTGCCCAGGCTGGTCTCAAACTTCTGGCCTCAAGCAATCCACTTGCCTCTCAAAGTGCTGGGATCATAGGCATGAGCCACCATGCCCAACCCCATTCGTTTTTTTTTTTTTTTTAATTGTAAAAGTGTCTTTGTAGGGTTATTTGCTTAAGTCAGTGTCCAAACAAGGTCTACACATGGTATTTTGGTTGACAGGTTGTAGTCTTAACTTAGTTTTTTGATGATTATTGCCTAAATCCATTATCATCAGAGATGGTAAAATGATGATTTTTAACTCATCAAGGGCATTACTTCTTAAAGTACTGAAACAGTCATTTTAATTTCTGGAGAAGAAAATGAAAGAATACCACAAGCTCAGGAATATTGCTGACACTCTTTTCTGAGTGATTTAGATAGATCAGTTTAGTGGTTGTACATGTTCTGGAAGTTGTAGTAAGGATTGATATGAGAAGAGTGTCAACTTCTATTACCTGCAAATCAAGAAGCTTACTTCCTTTAGATGCTCAATTTCCTCCGTAGTGATAGGGCTACAAAATGGTTAGGGAAAAAAAAAAAAAAAAGGAAATGAAAGCCTAGACTGTTTCCAGAAGTTCATACTGTAGGAGCCAAAAAGTTTTCAATATAATTATAGCTGAAGTAGTCGCTAATTAATTTCAGTGTTTCCTGAAATCTATTACATCATTCATCAGTACAGAGAAGAGTGTTGGTCTAGTTAGTTTAGAAAGTACTGAATTAATCTTTAGCATAGGTCTTTACTGCAGAATTTTTTGTGTTTTTAATGTAATTACACTGAATCTTGAAGGGGTATGGTATTTTATGGAATATTAAAAATAGAATTTTTAAATTTATGAATAAACTGTACACTATTTTATCAGTTTTTACCCAGATAAAATATTACTGTGTATACATATAAATATTAATGCATGTTATCATTAGTCTAAAAACATAAATCATAATCAAGAATCCAGTAAAAATCTTACATAAGGCATTTGAGATGGTAGACTTGTGTTTTTTGAGCCACCAACACCAGCACAGATTGAAGAGTAGGGTGAGTACATATTCTAAGAGGGAGACCAGAAACATTTCTGCGTGCCCAGTTTTAAGTACACCTTTCCCACACATAGTTTCTATCAAGCCAACTCTCTAGAAAAATCCTGACTTCAACACAATTCCTCTGCAGTGATGGTGTCGTTATATATGTGCTACACTAGTTAACATGTTAGGTGTGCAGCAATTGCTTTTCTCTTTTTTCCAGTTTGGCTTTTTGAGTTCGGTGGTGATTTTTAGCCCCCTGATATGTTATTAGGGTTGATTAAAGTTATTTTAATCAAATAATGAATTCAAAATATATCAGACACCGTAAGATTTAATGAAGGAAAGCAAAAGATCCATACCTTTGACGATCTGATAATTAAACAAAGAATACCATATATGGAAATGAATGCATAAACAGAGAAGTATACAAAAGAGTGAGGCATTCAGAGCAAAGCAAACCTAACCAAAGAGCTTCAGAAGATTCGTTTCAGGTAAAAATGGGTCAAAAGTAATATTTCCAACCATTGGGTGTTTACACATTAGTGATTTTGATGTACTAGAGGGAAAATCTGTAACGTTTCATACTTCTTCCACTTTTCATTTCTCAAGGGGAGGGGATTTTGTTTTTTTTTTTCCTTTTTTCTTCAGACAGGGTCTCACTGTGTTGCCCAGGCTGCAACCTCTACCTCCTTCCACCTTAGCCTCAGAGTAGCTGGGACTACAGGCACACACCATCACACCTGGCTATTTTTAGTAGAGATGAGGTCTTGAACTCCTGGGCTCAAGCAATCCACCTGACTCAGTCCCCCAAAGTGCTGGGACTGCAAGTGTGCCTGTAATCTTTTGCAAGCTTTTTTTCCTTTGATTTTAACATTTTTATCAGTTAATCCAGCTTTGGTAACCCTCGTTTTGAACCAAATCAGTTTTTTCAATCAAAGACTTCTTGAAAAAAAATGAATGCTAATTATGCATTGCACATAATCATTAATGCAGAAGAAACATTTTGTACACATTTGCTTTGAAAATCCTAACTAGGCCACTTGTGGTGGCTGACACAGGGAATCGCAGCACTTTGGGAAGCTGAGGCCAGGATTTCAAGACCTGCCTTGGCAACGTTATAAGATTCTATCTTTACAAAAAAAAATTTAAAAAACAGTCAGGCATGGTGGTACATACCTATAGTCCTAGCTGCTCAGGAAGCTGCGGCAAGAGGATCACTTGAGCTCAAGAGGTCGAGAATGCAGTCAGCAATGATCATGCTGCTGCACTGCAGCCTGGGTGACAGTGAGACCCTGTCTCAAAAAAAAAAAAAAATCTTTCTAGAAAGCATTTTTTAAATCTACATCAAAGCCATTTTCTGTTTATATTCTTTTTCATCAAAAATCCTACAATGGGAATTTCAGCCTACTTCTTTAAGAAAAATTCTGGTATTTCCCATTCAGATGGAACCAAGAAACCTAGCAATAGTGTTTGGTCCAACCCTTGTTCGAACATCAGAAGACAACATGACCCACATGGTCACCCACATGCCTGACCAGTACAAGATCGTAGAAACGCTCATCCAGCACGTAAGTTCATGCTTCATCCCTACAAGAAAATTCATTTTCATGGGCAGCCACTATTTGGTCAGAGAGGTTGGTTGTAATATTTTTCCCTAAGAAAATTACCCTTTTTCTATACTATCCTCCAAGATCTCAATATATTTAAAGGCTTGTTTAATTTCTCTTCTTACCTTTTTTAAATTTTAGCATGACTGGTTTTTCACAGAAGAAGGTGCTGATGAGCCTCTTGTAAGTATTGTCCGTCAGCATTTGTACTCAGTTAGTTTCATTTGGGACACAAGATCCTGGCGCGCCAACAATGTCAACTTCCTGCTTTGTATGCTATTGTCCGCTTTGCGCCCCGGAAGCAGGTCTCTAGCTCAGTTTCTGATCTAATGAATATACCAGTACGGTGCTTATTTTGCAGTTAATTATGCGTAAACAATGTAAAAACATTAAGCACAGGTGCTTTACTTAGTAATGTGTCTTTTACTAAATGTTGTTTAAATTTTAAAGAAAGTATCTTTGAAGAGATGATGAAGAGATCTTTGTTTATTAACCATAGACAACAGTGCAGGAGGAAAGCACAGTAGACTCCCAGCCAGTGCCAAACATAGATCATTTACTCACCAACATTGGAAGGACAGGAGTCTCCCCAGGAGATGTATCAGGTAACTCTTGCCTGGGCAGTCTTGACCGCTAGGCTGAAAGCTACATTCTTACAATATGAAAGAGCAAATCAACCATAGTGAATTGTTACTTATGATTTTTTTCTTTTTCTCTTCCTTTCTACTAATAAAAAACCTTAATCTTCCTTTTCCGATTGATCTGAATTATCTTCCAGTGACTCTAATGCCATTGG
The DNA here is from genome assembly GCF_007565055.1 of Rhinopithecus roxellana. Classification (NCBI taxonomy): domain Eukaryota; kingdom Metazoa; phylum Chordata; class Mammalia; order Primates; family Cercopithecidae; genus Rhinopithecus; species Rhinopithecus roxellana. The sequence continues at coordinate 109,053,241 of NC_044559.1, forward strand.
CAGTGCATGCAATTGTAATGTAATGTTTGTCAGAATGGAACTATGAGGGAAATGAGCATGCAAACCACTGTTTTGTTCTTTTTTTTTTTTTTTTTTTTTAATTCACAGTTTCCATGTAATAGTCATCACAAGGTAAAACAGATATATGCTACTGAGTATGTGGTTGCTGTGATGGCAGAAAGTATGATCTGGGCTGTATAAGTAGTTCTTATTCTTGAGCCAGGAGTTCTGGTAAAACAGATATATGCTACTGAGTATGTGGTTGCTGTGATGGCAGAAAGTATGATCTGGGCTGTATAAGTAGTTCTTATTCTTGAGCCAGGAGTTCTGTTTAAAAGCAGCAAGTTAAATCTGTTGAACTGGTAATGGGCTCCATTTTCATAAATAACAGTGTTTTATTTGTCACAGTAAAAAGCCAGCCTATTTGAGATTTATTTTCTTCCGTTTCCTGTTGCCACCCTAATGCTTGGTTAAGTATTAGTTCTTCTAGGCTCTTTTGAATGAAAACTTTCTCCTGCCAAACTGTTGCACTAATCTAGCATGTTGTTTTACACAATGTTCTCCCTTTGTCTCTAGTTCTTGTTTTAGTCCTAAAGGGTTTTTTCAGCTCTTACTGACACAGGCAAATCTATACTGATGTTGAACAGGCGAAGTGGGAGGAGTCTATCACACGGTAATGTCACTAGTGGATTCTGTGATGTCCCTGATGGACAGCTGGAACTGTAGGAAGAAGGAGGACTGTTGTCCACACTGTAGCTGCCTTGTCTGCAGAAACCCCCGATTCTTGTAAATGCAAACATAGTTGATCTGTGGTGTAAAGTTTCTCTTAAGATTATTGTAAACAGATCAATACTACTTTCTTAAAAGTTTTTCTGCTGTTTCTTGTTATTTCTGAAGCAGACCCTGAGGAGAAATAGCATGGTATGGTCTACCAGTTCTTAAAGTCATAAAGCATTTAGCCATGTGTTAAAAGGGGCGTGGCATGGGGCTCAGCTCATTATTCTGAAAACCAATTTCCCTAATGTTGAAAGATGAAACTGCAAAATTGGTATTATCCTGAATATTGCTAGCCCCTTCCTACCCTCTTTATTATTGTATAATCTGAGTTTTTGCCAGACAGTAAAATTATGGTCTCCATTTTTCCATTTCCATAATAGCATTTGTTAATAGATAATTGCAAAACTGGTAGCAAGTTAGTCAAAAGGATCCCTCACTGCACTGCTATGGAACTGGGGTCTGAAGCACAAAGATAAACATTATTTAATATAAAACCAAAGTGACCTGGAAGCAAGATTATCTTAATGCCTCTTTTGCATCCATACATGTACAGCATAATGCTTAGAAAATTTAAGTCTGACAAAAATCAACATAAACATACCAGTATGAGTGTCTCAATTGTAGCTAGGGCGGCCAACACTCTTAACAGTTCTACATTGTGTATCAGTCTCAGATACAGGATGTGGTACATTAAAAAACCAAACAAACAAAAAAAACGTTGTTACACTGTCCTCAAGCTTCTTTATTGCTAGATTTAATATTTAGAAAATCTAATAAACACGAGTATTTCTGTTTTTGTTTAGTACAGGGCTCCTTTGCCATTTCTATCATTGAGCTGGTTCTGCCTACAATTCACAGCATCCTTTCATGGCGGTGGCTTTCTGTGGTGCAGCTTGCATCTTTGTGAGCTCTGACTATCCACTGTGTTCTATTGTTTTGAGTTTTGCTTTCACATTTTGTTCTGTGCCTGTCTTTCCATAAGTTTTGCATTGTTTGTGGAAAGCAGTAAAGATTGGCTAATACTGACCATGTTTTATTTAACTTTTCACAGATTCAGCTACTAGTGACTCAACAAAATCTAAGGTAAATTGTTTCATACAATTTGAAATATTTTAGAGGGTAATTGTTGATTGTTATGGTTGATATTCAAATGAATTCCTCTGTGTCTAATGACACAGAGCAACAAAATATAATAAAAAATGAATTCCTAAAACAATATATAATAGAAGAATACTGAATTTTGACTTGGAATACAAACTCAAAAGTTCATATTCTTCTCATTGTGCAGTTTTAGCATAATACAAAGATCTAGGCCATTCTTTAATGTGAAAATTAGGTCCTGACATATACAGAAGTGAATAATAAAACGAGAAGCCTCCCTGCACCCATCTCCAGTAATTATCAGCACTCGGCCAACTCTGTTTCCTCTGCATGCCACCTGCTTCCCTCCCTCTAGGACCATCTACACAAATCCCAAACATCATATCATCTGTAAATATTTCAGAAGTACTATCAATTTTTTGTTATGCATTTTTACACTATAGTCTTGCCTTTTCAGTGAAATCACTAATTTTTTAATAATAAATATTTTTACACAATCTGTGTTCCCTCAATTATACAACTTTTTGAGTAGTTTGTGGGATGTTTATAGTTCTTAGAAAGTTTTTTGTCAAGCCAGTGGATCTAAATTTTGCTCTGTTGAGGCAGTAGCAACTAGAATTGTCAGACTTCTTAAAACATTGTTATATTTTGTAATGAGACATGAATTTTACGTATCATGTTTAAATATCATAATAGGACTCCATATGATTAAATTATAATTCTTACAAAAATATTTTATCATGTCTCTGTTGCTTGTGATGTTCATCTTTTCGCCCAGCTTTTTATCTTGAAAAATGTTAAACCTACAGAAAAACTGCTAAAATGATAGCACCCAAATCCTTTACCCTAGATTCATCAGTTGTAAATTCACACTTTTTTTCTGAATCATTTGATAGTTACTTGTAGAGATTTTTCTGAATCATTCGATAGTTACTTGTAGAGATAACACTATGCCTAAATACTTCAGCATGTATCACCAGAGAATTGGGGCATTCTCCTATATAATTACAGAGTAATTTTCATACTCAGGAAACTAAGGTAAGTACAACACATTATTATCTAATGTGCAGTGTTTATACAGATTGTCCCAGTAATATTCTTTACTTCCTTATACAGAATGCAGTCAAGGATCATTCCTTGCATTTCATTGTCAAATCTCTTTAGACTTCTTTAATCTAGAACAGTTTTGTTAACTCTATTGAAATCCCTGCTTTTCCTTTCTCTAGGTGCATTTTTCTTAATCTGTTATTACAATAGCCTTTTCATCTTATCCATAGTGGTGTTATATCATGCCTGTGATATAGTGGATATCCCAATGATATGCATAACTACTTCTAACAGTCTCTGTAGAAAAGTAGAGTAATTTGCCCCAACACGTATATGATCATAGAATTGTAAAGAGAACCTTAAGGAAATCTTAAAGACAGTATAATCTAATTGCTTCTCGCCATGGAATTGAGATGTTTAAAAGTGAATCACTTGCTCGTACCCTGCAAGCTAGAGAGGATGGACATCAAGGTCTCCCAGTTCAGAGCCCAGTCACAACTATTAGTCTTTAGCAAAATGTGGGGAAATGTGCTGGATAATTACGGAAGTCTTCATAACAAAAATAAAATTATATTCATCTGTGATTTCATCTTGGTGAATTCTTTGATAGAACAGCCTCAATTTTTACTTTAAATAGAGCAGTTTTAACTTGTCTAAGATTTTTAGGCAATAGAGAAATATACTGTCTGCATCTATTACTCAGCATACCTCCTGCCTAGCTGCTTGTCTCAAAAAAGTGTGTGGTTAAACCAGCAGATATTTAGGAACGAATTAATAGTTGTAATCAAGAACCTATTATATCTAGATGCAGTGGCTCATGCCTATAATCCTGGCACTTTGGGAGGCTGAGGTGGGAGGATAGCTTGAGACTAAGGCTTCTAGACCAGCCTGGACAACATGGTGAAACTCCATCTTAGAAAAAAATTTTTTAGAGAACCCATTATACATAGCAAATAACTTTCCCAATAACAGTGCACTAAAGTGTTTCTGTGGTAAGGATTTATTTGTACTTGTGTTAATTGATCTTTCCTTCCTGCCTTCCTGAGATGGGTTCTCACTCTGTCACCCAGGCTGGAGTGCAATTGTACCCTCATGCCTCACTGCAGCCTTGACTTCCCCAGGCTCAGGTGACCCTCTGACCTCGGCCTCCCAAGTAGCCAGGACCACAGGTGCGTGCCACCATGCCCAGTTAATTTTTTGTAGAAACAGGGCTTCACCATGTTCTCTAGGCTGGTCTCAAACTTCTGGGCTCGAACAATCTGCCCGCCTCGGCCTCCCGAAGTGCTGGGATTACAGGCATGAGCCACCACACCTGACCTGTTTTTTGAATATTCTAATTCCGTTGTTACCTTGAGATAAATGAAGACATTACCAACCTGATTTACTTAAGGCAGATCCTTGAAGATCCCTCCTGGATGAACTAATGGAAGACCAGAGTTCCCTTATCTCAATGAGCTTATCTGATACAGTATCTATATCATGTGATACCTGTAATTAGAAAATTAAAGTCAGTCATAAACATTTAATAACCTATATCAGACTGTGATGTTTCACCATATCACAATATTGTCTAACCTATCTCATGCCTGTGTTCCAAATGAAGGAAGTGAAGAAGGCCTGGGCACTGTGGAAGGAGGGAAGGTCAGGTGTTTGGGGGATATTGACAGGAATTGGCACTAAGCAGAGACTATTTGCCGGAAAGGCAGATGTGTATGAGCTGTGGCTTGGCAGTTAAATACCACCAGGCAAGAAGTTGGACTCATTAAATAAAAATTTGGCTTTGGTGCAAGGTAAAAAGAGGTATTAAAAAAAAAAAAAGCTAATTGCACTGTTGATGCTTCCAGAGCTTTAGTAGATAATAATTTGATAAGAAATATTTGGGAGACAAGCTTGTCGGAAAATGAACTCAGCTGCATTCTCATGCTCAGAGTCTTTCTTCTCTCTCGCTTCCCAGGGTTCTTGGGGATCTGGCAAGGATCAATATAGCAGGGAACTGCTTGTGTCCTCCATCTTTGCAGCCGCTAGTCGTAAGAGGAAGAAGCCAAAAGAGAAAGCACAGCCTAGCAGCTCAGAAGATGAACTGGACAATGTATTTTTTAAGAAAGAAAATGTGGAACAGTGTCACAATGATACTAAAGAAGAATCCAAAAAAGAAGGTGAGACACTGGGCAGAAAACAGAAGATCATCATTGCCAAAGAAAACAGCACTAGGAAAGACCCGAGCATGACAAAAGATGAAAAGATATCACTAGGAAAAGAGAGCACGCCTTCCGAAGAACCCTCACCGCCACACAACTCGAAACATAACAAGTCACCAACTCTCAGCTGTCGCTTTGCCATCCTGAAAGAAAGCCCCAGGTCACTTCTGGCACAGAAGTCCTCCCACCTTGAAGAGACAGGCTCTGACTCTGGTACTTTGCTTAGCACGTCTTCCCAGGCCTCCCTGGCAAGGTTTTCCATGAAGAAATCAACCAGTCCAGAAATGAAACATAGCGAGTTTTTGGCCAACATCAGCACCATCACCTCAGATTATTCCACCACATCATCTGCTACATACTTGACTAGCCTGGACTCCAGTCGACTGAGCCCTGAGGTGCAATCCGTGGCAGAGAGCAAGGGGGACGAGGCAGACGACGAGAGAAGCGAACTCATCAGTGAAGGGCGGCCTGTGGAAACCGACAGCGAGAGCGAGTTTCCCGTTTTCCCCACAGCCTTGACTTCAGAGAGGCTTTTCCGAGGAAAACTGCAAGAAGTGACTAAGAACAGCCGGAGAAATTCTGAAGGAAGTGAAGTAAGTTGCACCGAGGGAAGTTTAACATCAAGTTTAGATAGCCGGAGACAGCTCTTCAGTTCCCATAAACTCATCGAATGTGATACTCTCTCCAGGAAAAAATCAGCTAGGTTCAAGTCAGATAGTGGAAGTCTAGGAGATGCCAAGAATGAGAAAGAAGCACCTTCATTAACTAAAGTGTTTGATGTTATGAAAAAAGGAAAGTCAACTGGGAGTTTACTGACCCCCCCCAGAGGCGAATCTGAAAAACAGGAACCCACATGGAAAACGAAGATAGCAGATCGGTTAAAACTGAGACCCAGAGCCCCTGCGGATGACATGTTTGGAGTAGGGAATCACAAAGCGAATGCCGAGACTAAAAGGAAAAGCATCCGGCGCAGACATACGCTAGGAGGGCACAGAGATGCTACTGAAATCAGTGTTTTGAATTTTTGGAAAGTGCATGAGCAGAGCGGGGAGAGAGAATCTGAACTTTCAGCTGTGAACCGGTTAAAACCAAAATGCTCAGCCCAGGACCTTTCCATCTCAGACTGGCTGGCCAGGGAACGCCTACGCACCAGTACCTCTGACCTTAGCAGAGGAGAAATCGGAGATCCCCAGACAGAGAACCCAAGCACACGAGAAACAGCCACGACTGACACACCTTTGTCTTTTCAGTGCGACACAGGCAGTTCTTCCAGCACCTTGGCTTCAACCAACAGGCCCCTTCTTTCCATACCACCACAGTCATCTGACCAAATAAACGGAGAAAGCTTCCAGAACGTGAGCAAAAATGCTAGTTCTGCAGCGAATGCCCAGCCTCGTAAACTGTCCGAAACCCCAGGCAATAAAGCAGAGTTTCATCCCTGTCTTTAAACTGGGGGCATGTCCACTCTAGCAAGTAAAAAAACTACTGTTACATGTTCCAGTAACTCTGTCAATATTTTCTTGTATCAGAATTGTTATTATGCAGCCTTCATTTGGGCTGGTTTCATCATTTTTGCACTGTGAAATAGCTTTACAGTGCATTACTACAGCCAGAAGAACATATATATATATATATTTAAAAATATATCGGATAGTTGCATACAAATGAGCAAGGTATTTGTTGCAACTTACTACATAGCATATACCCAAAATCACTGAAGAAAATCGCTGGCATCAGTGTGCAGCAAATTTGTTCTTTTGGTTTCATCACTAACAAAAGTGCCTCATCATAAAAATACAGTTGGTTTTTAGGGTGCCATATTGTTAAAATTAGATAACTTACATTGAATAAATGAATGCGTTTTATCGGTAACAAATTTCATTACATTTACCAGTTTTAACACAGGTGGATACAGAACTTCCATTCTTTAGTCATTCCAGGTGGATCTGAGTTTTATATTCAAACTTTTAATACAGTTTTTGAGTTTTGTGTGACTTGAATTTTTAATCTTTCTGTAAAATACGTAACTTAAATGAACATATTAAATGTGTATCTTTTCTTCAGATACCAGATTTGATATAAATGTTGTAACATAGGTGTGTAGATAGTGGATCCTGGATGGAACTGGCTTCTTTATCGAGAAGAATATAATTCTGCATGAGGACTTAATGAATCCAAACCTGTGTCATGCCTGTGTGCATACCCAATTAAACACTGGAAATAAACATTGTTTTGGTGAACTTTGCATGGCTTGAAACTTATTCTGATATATTTTGAGATGTCATCCATTTGTAACTACCTTACATGATTAAAAAGGTACCTGACTTTCAAAAGGCACCTACTATATTTGTACATTCCATCTTCTCCTCTTTCTTGCTGTGGTGGGCAGAGACTCTTACAGATGCTTACATTAGCCTGAGCTCACTTGTCGACAGATAGTATTTAATTCTTCTAGGGAAAGTAATGTATGTTAATGACCTTTTCGTGAGTGAAACGAACATGAGTTTGGAGTCACTCCAACTCTATACTTCTAGATATGTGAACTTGAACACATTATTTAACTTCTCTGAATTTGTTTTCTCATATAAACAGTGACAGTATTACTACGTATTATAAGGGTGCTTAGATTTAAATGAGATTCTGTTCCACTTACAGTGCCTGCCACACACTAGTTTCAAAATAGAACAAAGCTGTTGTTGGTAGTAATGGTTACAAAAAAATCTCAAACTGTTAAGGCTGAGAAGGACCTTAATCATCAAATCCAGAGATTCTCAACTGTCAAACCTGATACTTTCTTAAAAGTATTTTGAAATTTCCCCTTTACCATCATGAAATGAAATTCATAATATATCTAAACATAACTTTATATTCAGTATGTTATGATATAGACTATAATTCCCTATTACAGTAGAAAAGAAAAAAGTGATTTATAATAAATTTTTCAATATGCAAATGCTCAGGTACAACTACAGCACAAAAATAACTCAATGCAATAGTCAGATGTTTGCTCCAGTATATAGAATCACAATGGTAACTACACATGGAGATGGTACCATGAATAGTTTGCTGCTGCTGGTAAGATTTTACCAAGAGTCATGCCCTGCTTTTGAAGTTTTGAACAAAATAAAGCACACACTTCCCTTAGTTTACATGAAGGGGAGTTCTTAGAAAAGTCAGAGGAGTATTATTAAAACTGTCAAAAACACTTTTTACTTACATGTTTTAAAAGTTACTTTCAAGGCTGAAATAGTTTTATACTATTCATTCTTGCTCCTAAGTTTATTTTTTCTATTTTTTTTTTTTTCTTTTGAGACAGAGTCTCACTCTCAGTCTGTTGCCCAGGCTGGAGTGCAGTGGTATGACCATCACAGTTCACTGCAGAGCTGCGACTATAGGCACGTGCCACCATGCCCAGCTAACTTTTGGGTTTTTTTGTATTATTTGTAGAGATGGGCTTTCTCCATGTTGCCCAGGCTCATCTCAAACTCCCAGGCTCAAGTGATCTGCCTGCCCTGTCCTCCCAAAGTACTGGGATTACCGGCATGAGCCACCACGCTCAGCCTTTCTTTGGCTTTAATTTGCTGGATTTTTTAACTTGCGACGATTGCTTAGAAAATTGATTTTTAGTTGTTTTCTAATATCTGCATTTTAAGGCTATATGCTGTATTTTTATTATTCATTTCAAAATGTTTTCTAGTTTCCATTCTGATTTTTTTCTTTAACCTGTGAATTACTTAGCAATGTACTGCTTAATTTCCAAACGTTTGAAACCTTTCTAGTTAATGTTGACTCCAGTATAATGTTACATTATCATTAAACATATATTCGAAATTGAGACATCCATTTTGACCCAGTATATGGTCAATTTTGAGAAATACATGACTACTTGAAAAGAGTATGTATTCTATTCTTACTGGATGCTTTCTGTTTGGTTTATCAGGTCAAATTTAATCATGTTTTACAGATCTAGATTATTACAGATTTCTTACTTCGCTCTTACCAGTTCCTGAGAAGTGATAGAATATTATGATATGAATGTAGATTTGCGTATCTTTTGTGTCAATCTTTTATTTTAAAGTTAGTTTACTAAGTGAACATAAATTTAGAATTGTTATGTCTTTTTGGTAGATTGACCCTTCTATTATGAAATGTCCTTCATAATCAGTCTTAACCAAAGCTTTATTGCCTTGAAAAGTATTTTATATATTAATGTAGCTATATTACTTTCGTTTAGTGTTTGCATAATACATCGTTTTTATCTGTTTTAATCCTTTTGTATTTTTCTCATAACAGCATATAGATTTTCTTTAAACATAGTCTAATCTCTTAGTTGGAATACGTGACCCAGTTACATTTAATATAATTATTTATGTGTTTGGATTCACATCTGCATCTGAACCATTATGTTTTCTCCATGACCAGGGCATTTTACATACCCTTTTCTTTTGTTTCTTGCTTCTTTTGGGTTAATATTTTTATTATAGCATTTCACCCTTCTATTAGCATATTTATATGTTCTTTTAGTGACATCCTTGACTTAACCAAATATAAATTGGATTCTACTTCTCTGCGTATTTTTTTGTAGAGACCGGGTTTCGCCATGTTGCCCAGGCTGGTCTCAAACGCCTGGGCTCAAGCGATTTGCCTGCCTTGGCCTCCCAAAGTGCTAGGATGACAGGTGTGAGCCACTGCACCAACATGGCACATTTTCAGCTTTACTAGGTTTTGTCAAATTAATCTCCAGAGTTCACCAGCCATGTATGAGGATTCTCATCTCTTCACTTCAAGGACACTAGGTACTGTGTTTAAAAATTTTGTTTTTAAAACAAAGTCAATGGGTGTGAGGTCTCTCACTGGTTTACATTTCCTTTCCTGCATTATTAGGGAAGAGACCATGTTTCAGATGTTCATTGGCTATTCTGGTTTCCAACTGAATTAACTTTTTTATTTTTATTTTTATTTTTTTGGAGACAGTCTCGCTGTGTCCCCAGGGTGGAGTGAAGTGGCATGATCTCAGCTCACTGCAACCTCCATCTCCCGGATTCAAGCGATTCTCCTGCCTGTCTTCCGCGTAGCTGAGATTACAGCTGCGTGCCATCACACCTGGCTAATTTTTTGTATTTTCAGTAGAGACAGGGTTTCACCATGTTGGACAGGCTGGTCTTGAACTCCTTAGCTCATACAGTCCTCCCGCCTCAGCCTCCCAAAGTGCTGGGATTATAGGCATGAGCCACTGCGTCCAGCTATGTGAGCCTTTGACCATATTTCTGTTGTCTTTTTCTCACAGATCTTCACAAGATCTGGATACTAATCTTAATTTCAGATCCCCTCTTTCAGTCTGTAGTTTTAAAACTTGGTTTCAGGTGTTCCTTTGCATAAAGTTTTATTTATCCTGATTTATCAGCTTTTATATGTGTATTTTGAGAACCACTAAGACGTACTCCCCTATCCACAGACATATGGTATATATTTGCTTGGCTTAAAGTTGGTTTTCATGTGCTGGAATTTGTTTTGTGACTGATACTAGGTAGAATGGCAGGATTATCTTTTCCTGTGGTCGTTTTTGATGAGCTTTTTGCTATAAAATGTCAGATTCCCAGATTCATATGCAAGACAATCAAATGTCCCTACTTGCCATGTCACTGTAGCAAGGTTAAACTGTAGGACACCAGCAGGGCTGCTTCAGCTGACTGATTTGTGCAACAGAGAGCAGTAGGAGCCAACTGTAACACAGTAACACATCTCAGCTGGCTGCCCAGGAAGGAAGGAAGGAGGGGAGCTGTATTAGGAGAAAAGCATCTGTTACACAGACCTTCCAGCATCCCTGCTGTGAAAGCTAAATACCACGAGAGCTGGAACAGCATCTTAGGAGAGTAGAAGGAAATACAAAGCAAAGGAAACTTAGTTTTTGTCCAGCCAAGGAGAAGGTTGAGACAGTGTAAGATAGGCTCAAACCTTCCAATGAAGCAGCTACAAAAGGAAAATACTGGGAATTGGAGATAAAGATTTACTGATTGTCAAATTTGTTGACCATGGGGTCTTGAAGATGCTGTCTTACAGACACAATACAAAACAGATGTCTTGACACCTTTACTTTCTGAGAGCAGAATCAAGATGGCAGTTGTAAAAATCTACCAACAGAACAAAGCAAAAAACTAGGTGCTCATGTATGACATCGTCCGAATTTCACCTAGTCAGCATTAGATTTTAAGGCATGGATAAGCTTCCCCAGAAGGTGGAATCACTGTACCTCATTTTTTTTTTTTTTTTTTTTTTTGCTTTGTTTTGCTTTTTTGAGACAGAGTCTCACTCTATCGCCCAGTGCAGTCTGGGCTCACTGCAAGCTTCGCCTCCCGGGTTCACGCCATTCTCCTGCCTCAGCCTCCCAAGTAGCTAGGACTACAGGCGCCCACCACAGTGCCCGGCTAATTTTTTTTGGTATTTTTAGTAGAGACGGGGTTTCACTGTGTTAGCCAGGATGGTCTCGATCTCCTGACCTGGTGATCCATCCGCCTCGGCCTCCTAAAGTGCTGGGATTATGGGCTTGAGCCACCGTGCCCGGCCTATTTTTTTGTTTTTTGAGACAGGGCCTCCCTCCCTCACCCAGGCTAGAGCACAGTGGTGCCATCTCTGCACCACTCAGGCTTTTTCATCTGAACCACACAACACAGAAAATGATTGAATAGCTATTCTCAAAATTCTTCCAAGGATGGATGGTACCTATCCAGTACATTAGATTTGTGAAAGAAAAGTCAATTCATTACACGTAACAATGTATTTGGATCATCACATACAAGTTTAAGCAAAGCATTGCATGGCACATTCTTCACCAAGGTAATAAGGAAGGCAGTAGATGTAATACAGTAGTTAGCTGGGATTCTGAGAGCTGGCAGGCTAACTTCAGATCCTAGCTCTGGCACTTACAGATAGTAGTATCTAGCAAGTATTTAATGATTATGTCAGGGCCAATAAAGTGCCTGGTACATAATAACTGCCATATATGTCAATTATCCACAAAACTGTAAATCCCACCAAGGTAGAGGTCTTTGGTTTACTGGTGTATTCCATGCCTGGAACAATTGGCAGGAAGATGGTTGGCACACACAATATTTGTTGGATGAAGAGGGATTTTGTTCAAAGCCTAGACTGAGAAAAAGAATTACATGATTAGGAGCAGGGCCATTGTATAATTTGTGTAACACTGGACACCTGAAAATAAAGGACCTTGATCTACATTGCATTGATTGTTGTGTGTGATAGGAAGTGGGGATCTGTATTTTTTATCCTGTAGTCCCAATACCATGTGCTGAAAGTACCCTGCTTCCCCTCCGGGGTGCAACGCCAGCTCTGCCATGTCACTTCCCATATATGTGTTGGACTGTGTGGGGCTCACTGTTCCATTGGCCAGTTCTAGTCCACTGGTCCTAATACACACCTTATAAATCTTGATAGGAAAGCTTCCCTGCCTGTTTCTTCTTATCCAGGCCATTCTGGATCCTATGAGCTTCCACATGAATTTCTTTTATAACTCAGTATGACGTTGTCTTTACTTTTATTGAGAAGATTCTTCTGTTCTCTTTAATTTCTCAAGTTGAATGCTTAGGCCAAGTATCAGTTATTTAAGATTATACATTTCCTTGTAAATAGTATAAACTGTGTCAAACAAGATGTAATGCTAAGCATTTTTGTATTTCCTGTCACGATTTTGTCTTGACACATGGGTGGTTAGAAGTATGTTTTAAATTTTCCAAAGAGATGGGACTTTTCTAGTTTTTCTTCTTGTAGTTTTCTAAACTGCATTGTGGCAGAGTATGTGGTCTATGTGACCCCTAGCTCTTTGAAATTTGTTGAGGGTAGTATACAATCAGTCCTAACTAATGTATGTGCGTTTGAGAAAGATCTGTACTCTGCAGTTGAAAGGCACACATCATTGAGTGTATGTCTGTTGTCATTTCAAATCCATACTTGATCTGATGCATCAAAATTCATCTGATTTTGGGGGGGTCTATCAGTTACTGAGTATGGCTGCCTCCTGAGGTGGATGATGAATTTGTCACTTTGTCCTTACTGGTTTTTCTTTTTGTTATTTTTTGTTGTTTTAGAATGGCTATAACTTCCTGTTTCTTCTAGGACACTTGTGATTACATAATAATTAAACTATTATTTTCTAGTGATTCTTTTCATTTCCACTTTTAAAGTTTATTTTGTATTTTTCCATGTATTAATTTAGTTACACTAGCTTTGTTTCGGTTTGTATGTTTTTCATTCTTGTTGTATTTTTTCCATTCCATTTCAGTCAGTTCTAACTAATGTCGTAGGTGTGTTTGAAAAAGATATGTACTCTCCAGTTGAAAGGCACACACCATTGAGGAAATACAATCTTTAATATCTTTTGTCTATATATTAAATGCCACAGAGCTGCATTTCCTTTCCTTTCCCTTGTTTTTAAATTAGTCTTACAAACCGTATCATTTAACTTCCCCAGTTAGTCATTTTCCATTGATAGTACTTAACTGATCTGTTTTCATCACCTAGTTGAATTGCATTTTGGGTTTTGTTTTGTTTTTTTCCTGTGACCCCTTTTTAATGACATGTTTTTCATTCTTTAATTTAGATGGATTTTTTCCTTCACTTTTCGTTTCCTCCCTAATTTCTATCTTTTTAGTGCATACCCTAGGAAATTTAATATGCATATGAAACAAATTTAATCAATAGCTGTACCTTTCTCACACGCAACACAAAGATCTAAGCCTACGTTAAGTCCAGTCATCCTCTCCCAATTTATATACTACCATTGTTGTTTTATAGAATCAATGCCAATGGTTAGATTTACTTATATTTTTACCATTTTCAATAATCACTGTTCCTTCTTGAACTGCAGACCTACCTTCTAGGATAATTTTCCTTCTACCTAAATTGTGTCTTTCAGAAGTTTTAGTGAGAGTCATTAGGGATAAACATTCTCAGCTTTGGTTTATCTTTAAATGTAATTATTTTGCTTTCACACTTGAAAGACCATTTTGCTGGATACACAAATAGGTACACAGCAGTCTTTTTCCCTCAACATTTTGGAGATACTAGTCCCTTTTACTTGGCTTCTGGTGTTGCAGTTATGAATCAGTTTTCAGTCGAGGTCTGTGTATTTTTATTTTCAGACTGCTTTAAGATCGTTTCTTTGTCTTGGGTGTCTGAGGCTTTGCTGCAATGTGTCAAGATGTGGGTTTCTTTTTATTCTGCTTAGGATTTGTTTGGCTTGCTGAAGCTGAGGATTGGTATCTTTTGTCGATTCTGTAAAATGTCTCAGTCACTTTTAATATTGGCTCTTCCCGCTTTCGTCTATTATCTCCTTTGGGAGCTCCTCCTGTTAAACGTATGTTGAATGAACTTACTATATCCCTCCGTATTTTTTACCTTATTGTTTATATTTTACTTCTCATTTGCTCTCTGTGCTGCATTCTGGGTAAGTTCTTCAGAACTATATTCCAATTTATTATTTTACTTTCAGCCATGTCTTATTAATCTGTTCAGTGAGTTTTAAATTTCACTAATCTCACTTCTAGAAAGTTCTCTTTAGCTGTTTTTTAAAACAGCCTAGTCAGTTTTCAGATCTCTTTTGCTTGCATCACATTTTATCCCTTTATTTCTGTAAAATATAAAACATTTTATAAGAATTATAGGACCAAACTGCCTGACTTCAAATCTAGACCTTGCCATTTACAAAGTGGATGAGTTTGGACAAGCTACCCAACTTATATGTTAGTTTTTGTGATATGTAAAATGAGAGAAATAATACTCCTCCTCTCAGTTACTGTGTTTTCTGTTATTTTATATCTGGATCCAATAGCTATCATACCTTCAGTTTTAGCAGGTTTGATTATTTGATATTTCTACTGACTCGTGCCTATGGTGATCTGCTTTCTCATATAGTAAAGCATGAGTTCACAGTTTATAGAAATCAGGATAATAGACTTATTTTATCGTTATCTTTGAGCCACAAAAGTAAACATTTGTCATGGTGTACATAGTTCAATATACCCAAATGAATTTTATCTTTTTTTAATCTTTGAGAATACCCAAAGAGTGCTTTTTAAAGACTAAGGGGGAGGAGAAATCATACAATCATATTGATAAATGCACATTTACACAGTGAATTTGGAAGACAGCATAAGATTCCTAGTAGCTCAGACTCAAACAGGAGTCTCAGGAAGGTTTTCTTTTTTTTTTTTTTTTTTTTTTTTTTTTTTGAGACGGAGTCTCACTCTGTCACCCAGGCTGGAGTGCAGTGGCCAGATCTCAGCTCACTGCAAGCTGCGCCTCCCGGGTTTAAGCCATTCTCCTGCCTCAGCCTCCCGAGTAGCTGCGATTACAGGCACCCGCCACCTCGCCTGGCTAGTTTTTTGTATTTTTTTAGTAGAGACGGGGTTTCACCGTGTTCGCCAGGATGGTCTCGATCTCCTGACCTCGTGATCTGCCCGTCTTGGCCTCCCAAAGTGCTGGGATTACAGGCTTGAGCCACCGCGCCCGGCCTCAGGAAGGTTTTCTTAGAGGATTCCTTATCTTAAGAATCTGAGAATAAAAGTCTATTGATAAGTGAAACCAATGAGAGCCACCATGAAGCCAGGTGACTTTATAATAATACACTCCCCTGTGGCTAACCTCAGATACCAAGAAATCAAAAACCATTAACCTGGGCAATAAGCCTTGACATTTTTAGACTATACTGTTGACAAAACAAAAACAAAAACAAAAAGTCTCCTTTATTTCATGTTTCAAGCAGCCAGAGAGCCTTGCATCTTTATCATTCTCTTTGTTTTGGCTCAAGTGACTGACTTGAAAAGCCTGTTAAAGTTTCCCTTAGGCCATGTTGACTTTCTTATAACATTAACATATTTTTCCTTTTCATGAATTCCCACAAGGAGAAATACCAATTATTCCCTTTCCATTTTCCATGAGTGACCTCTTCTGCATACCTACATATGGTCCCACAGGATGCTTGGGCTGTAGGATAATGAGGGGAACCAGAGCTTTGTTTACAGACCCTCGTGGTTCTTGGTGGTTCATTATTGATTAGCAGACACTTCCCATCCCTGCTCTGAGAAAACATCATTCAAACAGAAGGATTTATCCTCAAAGAAGAGATGAGCAAAATAATCTCATGCTTGGAGATTTCTCATGGAAGGGTTGGAGAAAACAGAACGAAAACTTAAATCATGTAGTCAACCACAAAAACAGAAATGTGGCTTTTTCTTGTGTAAAAGAGTACTGTATTACAGTTCTAGTATTGACAGCATTTTAAATATTAGAAAATAGTCATCATCCCATTCCTCCAGCCTATTTTAGCAGAAATCATGCAAAAAGTCATAAAACTGTAGCTTTAGCATTTCTTCCTTCCTTGGGTTTCTTACCCAGCTGAGAAGGGGCTGAAAACTGAAGCTCCACCCATGATGTCCTTTCTTATGTAACCTTGTCCCAGAGTTTGTCATGATCATGCCCTCCAGCTGCAGCTCCTGATAGCTTTTTCCAGCCTGTCCCTCACCTAATTATTTTCTTTTCTTTTTTTTTTTTTTTTTTTTGAGACAGAGTCTCGCTCTGTCGCCCAGGCTGGAGTGCAGTGGCCGGATCTCAGCTCACTGCAAGCTCCGCCTCCCGGGTTCCCGCCATTCTCCTGCCTCAGCCTCCTGAGTAGCTGGGACTACAGGCGCCCGCCACCGCGCCCGGCTAGTTTTTTGTATTTTTTTAGTAAAGACGGGGTTTCACCGTATTAGCCAGGATGGTCTCGATCTCCTGACCTCGTGATCCGCCCGTCTCGGCCTCCCAAAGTGCTGGGATTACAGGCTTGAGCCACCGCGCCCGGCCACCTAATTATTTTCATCTCATGTGGTCTTACTGAACTGATTGCTTGCCTGTGGCCATAAGACAGTGTTCAAGGTGAACAAAAAGATGTCACATAAAAATCCAGACTTTTTAAAAACTAGGTCTAGTAGCGCCAGTCCTACTACAGGGTAGTGGCAGGTGGCATTCGCCCCTTAGAGAGTACATGTGTGCTCCCCACTTTTCTCAGCCCCACCAGGCTGCTTCCCCTACCCGCCTGCACCCGCTGCACAACAGTTTGGCAATCACTGCTTTAAACCCCAAACGACTACCCTCACTCCTGGCATGAATGAGATGTCCTTGAATTAAAAATATAACAACCCTTTGGCCTCTCTACCCAGAGCCAATACATTCTACCAAATTGACTCGACGTCTCCACCCGATCCCAGCGATTCATCTAGGATAAGAATAGGAAAGGACAATTGAGAAGCAGTTCTCCTTTGGACATACGCATTTCCGTAATGCCAAACTGCCTGCCTCCACCGCTTCCTGTATAACAGCCAGCATTCACTGAGCACATACTATGTGCCAGGCCCTGTCCCAAGTATTTGATATGCATCAATACACAGGTCTCACAACTGCCCAGTAAAACAGATTGTGATGCAGAGTCCCGGTTATTTCCCAGTACTGCTTGGAAACCACACTTCTCAGCCTCTTCTGCAGCTAGGTGTGGCCACAGGACTGAGTTCGTGCCCATTGTCTAGAA
The DNA here is from genome assembly GCF_007565055.1 of Rhinopithecus roxellana. NCBI lineage: Eukaryota > Metazoa > Chordata > Mammalia > Primates > Cercopithecidae > Rhinopithecus > Rhinopithecus roxellana. The sequence goes on from NC_044559.1 coordinate 109,070,941, forward strand.
GAAGTGGCTTAACGCAAACTCCAGCCACTGCCTTGAAACACGTGGGAATCTCAAAACAAGAGCCTTGCACAGTGGATCCCAAGTAGATGACACTGTGGGCCGCCTATCTCTGGGCTGCTTGAACATGAGAAATCAACTTCTCTCGCTTCAGCCATTATTACTTTGGGTTTTCTGTCATGTGCAGCTGAACCTAGCCCCAGATGATGCAGAAGTATAATATCCCTGTCTTACGATGAAGAAACTCAGGCACAGAGAGATTCAGCCGTTTGTCCAAGGTTAGCTCAAGACAGTCTTAAGAATGGAAAAACTGAGATCTCCACCTAGATCAAATCCCACCCTGTCCCCGGCATGTTCTAATGGTTAGTGATAGTGTTAGGATCAGATCCACTCCCTACCCCCAGCATGTTCTAATGATTAATGATGGTGTTAGAATCAGATCCCCCCTTATCCCCGGCATGTTCTAATGGTTAGTGTTGGTGTTAGGATCAGATCCCTCCACCCCCGGCATGTTCTAATAGTTAGTGGTGGTGTAGGATCAGATCCCCCGACCCCCCACATGTTCTAATGGTTAGTGATGGTGTTAGAATCTGTCAGATTGACTTCAGTGGCTCCATTTTTCATTTTGATAACATAGAATTCCAGAACTTATAAAAATTTGAGAGATTTCTACCCCTTTGTAATATACTAAGAACACAAAAGTAAATGGAAACCTCAGGTTAGTATTGTGTATTTGAATAAAATCTAGCCCACCTGAGGATTTTATTTTGTTTTTGAGACAGTCTCACTGTCGTCCAGACTGGAGTGCAGTGGCGAGATCTCGGCTCACTGCAACCTCCGCCTCCTGGGTTCAAGCGATTCTCATGCTTCAGCCTCCCGAGTAACTGGGATTACAGGTGTGTGCCACCATGCCCGGCTAATTTTTTCTACTCTTAGTAGAGATGGGGTTTCACTGTGTTGACCAGGCTGGTCTCAAACTTCTGGCCTCAAGTGGTCCACCCACCTCAGCCTCCCAAAGTGCTGGGATTACAGGCATAAGCCACCGCACCTGGCCCACTTGAGGATTTTTAGATGTTGGTGTATTATTTATGCCACTTAGAAACGAAGTTTTTTTTTTTTTTTTTTTTCATGCCCCAACATTACAAGACATAAGGCTTTTCTGAAACAATAGAATTTACTGGGTGAAATATATAAAAAAATAAAACAGAACACATAGAACACAGAAGTTTGTTTAAATGCATTTAACTTCTCTTACATACGTAATTTAAACATGCTTTTAATTGCTAACTCAGTCATTTTCATAAGCAATCTCAGTTTTTCACAGGAAAATGAAACTTGCTAACTCAGTCATTTTCATAAGCAATCTCAGTTTTTCACAGGAAAATGAAACTTTCTTTAAAGTTATTTCATTTTCTGCTACCAAAAGTCATTTCGGAGAGAGGTAAAATACTTATTTGCCATGAGTCAAGCTGAACATACTACACAGCTCAATTCCTACTTGAAATTCCAATAACAGCTTTGTGCACACAAATTCTTTTCTTAAAAGCAAAACAAAATATGTCAGGTCTGCAAAGATTCCGTTGCCACATTCTAGGATGACTGCCCTCATTTTGTTCCCCAGAGCTTTTCCACTGACGACACTGGCTTTGCAGACGTTGCCTGGATTCTTCCCCGACTCAGCCTCTGTTGCGTTTTTGGAGGTTCTTGGCTTCTGGAAGCTGCTCACATATCGTGGCCACTCTCCCTGACTTCAGAGCCACACTTGTCACCATCACATTACTCACAATGTGTCACTGTCTCCTCAGCCACCTTCTCCTATCCCTCATGATCTTCTCTCCCTCCTTCTTTCCTTTGTTCCAGGCAACAACAATTGCTACCTCCAATCAGGTGCCATTTTCCAGCCCTGTTTCCCATTGGGGAAGCCCTGAGCAGAGTTCTTGGGAGAAAGAAACTGATTGGGTCACTTCACTTCCTCAAAGCCATGCTCGAGTCTTTTCTAGTTCTGAAGCAGGAAGACAACCTAGCAGAAAGCCATTTTTCTTTCCTGGGGCACCAGAGGCTGGCACTGAGGTGTGAAAGGTAGCCAGAACCTCAGGCAGGCCTGGAGCTGATGCCCAGGTGTGGAACTCTCTCAGCTAGGCCACGTGCCACTCAGGTCCATCTGAGGGACTGCAATCTTCCCAGATGGGAAGAGGGTGCTGTCACCACCTCAGGGGATACCAGAAGTGGGGTGGCATTTTCTCTGGCAGCAAAGGGGGCCGTTAAAGCCCAGGGGTGGCAGATGGTATGGCTGCATGCAGGATGGGGGTGTTTTGGGGAAGCATTTTTTGGGAGGTCAGCCCTTTAGACTATGGTGTGACTGACCTTGAGACAGCAATTGAGCTAATTTTTCAAAACCTTGGTCTCCAGTTAAAAAAGCAAAAACGTAAAGATCTTGTTCATTTTTCTCAATGCCTCCACCTAGACGGAAGCACCTGATATTGCCATAGCTAAAGAATATGGGAAATGTGCCCAACTGCCTGGACAGTGACTGACATGATGGAATCCAGAGATGTCCCCCAAGTGTCGCCCATGGGCAAGCAGTGCGTTTTAATGCTGCAGAAGGTGGAGGTGGAAGGAAGGGGTGGGGAAGTGAGGCCTTGGACCAGTTGGGAGCAAGTTGCCCCACTCGGCTCGACAGGCATCGGGTGGGGTCACCCACTTTGTCAGGCTCTGCCACCCGTCCCCTGAGCTTCTGCACAGCCACTAATCAGACTCAGGAACCCCCTCTGCCTTCTTTTCTTTTTCTATTTTCTTTCCTTCCTTCCTTTATTTAGAGACAGGGTCTTGCTCTGTCTCCCAGGCTAGAGTGCAGTGGCATGATCATGGCTCACTACAACCTCGACCTCCCAGTCTTAAGCGATCCTCCCACCTCAGCCTCCCAGTAACTGGAACTACAGGTACAAACCACCACACCTGGCCATTAATAATTTTTTTTAAAGACAGGGTCTCACTATGTTGCCCAGTCTGGTCTCAAGCTCCTGGGTTCCAGCAGTCCTCCTGCCTGGGCCTCCCAAAGTGCTGAGATTACAGGTGCCCAGCCCCCCTCAGCTCTTTCTGAGCCTCCAGCTCCCTTTCGTCATTCCCCTCACTGCTTTCACAATGCTTTTCAAAACAGTTTTCTGCTGAAAATCCACGAATACTTTGCTTTTGCCTACAAAGCAAGTGACTAAAACTTGGTTGCCTAGCATAGGAAGCCCTTATTTTAGTTCTAACTACTCCTACACCAACACACTCTGCCCTCCAGCCTAATGACTTGTGTCGTTGGCTTGCGTTAAAGTGGGCCCTCTCTTCTCTGCACTTGCACCTACCCGGAACCTTCACACTGGCGGCACCATGACTGTGTGTCCATTTTCTGCCTTTCCTCCCGGATTTTGAGATCCTTGAGGAGAGGGGTGGAGTGTTACCCACATTGCTGACTAAGGAGGCACACAGGAGACCTGGTGGTATTGCAGGGTTTGTGCCCTTAGGCAGGTGAGCAGTGGGGGAGACCAACTCTCTAAGGCATGCAGGGCCAGCGCCTCTCCAGGGAAGAGGGCCAGAGTGACCAGGGCCTGGTTGAGGTGGAGCAAGTCTTTAGCAAACTCCTCCACCACACGGTGGGCCTGCTCCTCCTGCACCCCACTGACAGCTCCCGAGTCCTGGTGACCAGATGGCTCAGCGTCCTTCTCCTGCATCCCACCTCTGCCTGCCCACTCCTTGCCTCTTCTCCCTGCCCATCAAGCTTCTGCTCAGTGACAGCTCTTCTGGGAGGCTTTCCTTTCTGCCCAGAGCACGGCTTCTCTACCTCGAGCTGCCAACGTTTCTCATGCCCTATCTGCTTGGAAGAGGAGAGATTTCAAGACCCCAGGTCACTCCTTCTAGGTCACAGTCTAGCTTTTCCAGGAACAGGATCTCTGAGAAGTCATGAGCACATCAGACAAGATCTCTGATGGGGCTCTTAGAGCATTGGGATGTGCCATGTTCTTTTCAGAAGCAAGAGCCCTGGATTCTCTTGAGAACAAAGCTGAGGGTGCCTCAGACCTGGCCCTGGGCCTCAAAGCTACCAGAGATGGAGCAGCACCAGGTGTATCTGTCTCTGCCTCTCTCCTGCCCCCCTAACCCCTAACCCCCAGGTTCTTCAGCTTATCGGGCATACCTGCCTTCTTCCTCTCCCTTCCTTCTGGTCCCTTCCTAACTGCAGCTGGCTCCAGGCCAACTAGGGGCCTAACTGCCAGTTTTGAATGAAACTGAGTTTATCAGCTTAGCTGGCAGCCCCTGTCCCCAGCAGCCAACAGAGGCCCGGACAGAAGAGCACAGCTGGAGATCCACCTGTCTGCCCTTGGGGCAGCCTCACTATCAGGGGTTGGATTGTTGGCAGGGCTACAATGGCACAAACACAATGCAAAAATTTAAGAGTTTTTAGTACTTACAGACCCTGGTGGAGGTACTTGGCACACCTGGAGGTTGCGTGCACACACACACACACATACAAGCACATGCATACACATGGAAGTTGGGGGATGCAAACAGGGAATGAGAAGGGATCCCCTTGTTTGAGCAGGGCCTTTATTGGGTCCAGGGCATTATCCAAACAGGTTTCCCACAGGGACCATTTCTTGGTGGGTTTCAGGCAAGCAAGCAAGAGTCCCAGGAGGCCACACTGTGACCTCACAAGCAGGGCACCCCACCTGCTAGGTGGGAGAGGCGCCTCCAAGTTCTTATCTCTGGCCACCGGCTGGAGCCATTTGGGTGGGGCAGAGTACTTACTGGAAACCCCATCAAGGGAACTAAGCCCTGCTCCTGGTATGTGAAAGGTAAACTTATATTAATAACTGGAAGCTGAGGCCACATAAAATTAGAAGCACTCCCTGTGCTCCCATTTCTCAATGCTGCCTTCAGCTTCTGCCCTGCTGCTAAGAGTGTTTTTGAGATGGAGCCTCGCTCTGTCGCCCAGGCTGGAGTACAGTGGCGCAATCTCGGCTCACTGCAAGCTCCACCTCCCAGGTTCATGCCATTCTCCTGCCTCAGCCTCCCGAGTAGCTGGGACTACAGGTGCTCGCCACCATGCCCGGTTAATTTTTTTGTATTTAGTAGAGACGGGGTTTCATTGTGTTAGCCAGGATGGTCTCGATCTCCTGACCTCGTGATCCGCCCGCCTCGGCCTCCCAAAGTGCTGGGATTACAGGCGTGAGCACCGCACCTGGCCTGAGGGAAGATTCTTAGGTCAGCTGCCCCTCAGTTCTCAGCCATATAGAACTCAGAAGGGTGGGTCACAGGGCCCTGAGTTGGCGAAGGTGGCTGTGGAGGGTCTGCGTGATGCTGTTACCCCAATCCCTTTCGGCCTTGCACTCCTTAAAGATAATCCCTTTTTTTTTTTTTTTTTTTTTTTTTGAGACAAATCTTGGCCCACTGCAACATTAGGTTCAAGCAATTCTCCTGCCTCAGCCTTCCGAGTAGCTGGGATTACAGGCGCCCACTGCCACACCTGGCTCATTTTTGTGTTTTTAGTAGAGATGGGGTTTTGCCATGTTAACCAGCTGGTCTTGAACTCCTGACCTCGGGTGATTCATCTGCCTCAGCTTCCCAACGTGCTGGGATTACAGGCGTGAGCCACCGTGCACTGCCAATGCTCCTTTTCCTAATCTGGCCTATGTTGATCCTTGGAGGGTGCAGTCTACGTCCTGCCAATGCTTGACCCCCATGCCTGCAAGAGGGCTACAGACTGGCAGACATGGGGAGCTCTGGCCAGGAGAGTGGCTTCTTCTCTGTTGCAGAGCCAATCGAAGCCTCCCTGACAGCCCTGCTCTTCAACGGGCCCTCACAGCTGTCTCTAGGAAGACCCTCTTCCCAGAACCACTCTCAACCCTTTCCTCCTGCTTCCCGAACAATAAATCTACACATCTGGGGACATCAGGGCTTTGACCTGGAGATAAGCATGTGTGCTTCACACTCCCAGGCCAAGAGAAGGCTGCAGGTTGGCCTCTCCAAATTAAGATGACCTGGTATGCCAGTGTGGCTGAGAACCGACTATTGGCAGGGCTCAGGACAATGGTACAAGTGGATGTGTACATACCATATGTGTACATGTAGAAAAGTAATACATCAAGCTGATGAACTGCTAAATAAATCTGTTTTATGCTTCTGACTGGATAAGCCTGTTTTCATAAATTCCATCAACATCCTACTGTAAACAGCCATCCCTTGGAGACCTCTCTGGCCTTGAATTCTGTACCCCAAAGCTCTCTACCATCTGGATGTTGGACCTAGAGTAGAACTTCTTGAGTCCCAGAGGGCAGGCTTGGGGCATTTGGGCAGAGTTCCAGGGTCCCTGCACTTGGAGCATGGCCAGTGTAAGTGGACATGTGTCTGGATCAGGTGTCTCTCCTCACACTTGGATCATGTCTGCTTACGTTGGCCATGTTCCAAGTGCGGGGAGACCCTCTTGCAGGCATCAGGCCCTGAAGATGCCTCCTCTGCAGGGACAGTGTCACCTGAGCAGGGCCACCATAGAGCCCTCTGAAGTAGAGGCCTGGGTCCTTCTTGCTCAGATCTCAGGGCAGTTCTTTTTGCTGTCAGATTTTAATAATCTAGGCCAGTATCTAATAATAAAAATAGCGAACATTATTGAGCACTACTAAGTCACAGATGTTTTAAGCTCTTTGCACATGTGACCCGATTTATTCTCACAACAATTTCATGAGATGGACTATGATTTATATTCCTTCTAGAGAGGGGGGACCTTAGGAACAGAGAGTTTAAGAAAGTACCCAAGGCTTCGAAGCTGGTAGGTGGTGTAACCGTGTTAATATCCAGGCAGCCTGTCACTGGAGCTCTGTTCTTAACCACTATAATATATACTGCTTTGTCAGTGTACCATATTAATAACTATGCCTAATCAATGTCGTTAATCACATTAACAGAATAAAGGGGAAAATATCAGGTGGTCATCTCAATAGATGTGGAAAAATCATTTAATACTATTTCATATTCCTTCATAAGGTGGAAGAAAAAACTGAGCAAATTGGGAAAAGAATATAATCTGATAAAAGCATATAATCTTATGAAGATTATATTCATAAGAACCTATAGCAAACTTTATACTTAATGCTATAAAGTAAGTATAAAGATAATGGTGATACCACCATTACCTGAAATGATACCAAAACCAGAAAAAGATACAAGAAAACTACAGACCATTCCTCATGAACTTATACCCCCAAGTTTCTAACAAAATAATACAATTTAAATCAAGCAGTATATTAAAAAAGAAATTATATGACATGATCTAGTGAGGTTTATTCCAAAAATGCAAGGTGGGTTGAGCATTAAAAAAAAAATCAATATAATTTACTGTATTAACAAATTAAAAAGAGAAAAACCGTAAGATCATTTCAAGAGACATCTATTGAAAAGTTATTTGGAAGAATCTAAATTCTTGAAAGCTACTGAAAGCTGTAAAGCCCTGAGAGCAGGAACAAAAGAGGCGTAACTGCTAATGCCAATTCTACCTAGCAAAAAAGAGAGAGGAGACAAATTAGCATCAGGAATGAGAGAGTTGATATTGCTACATATTCCACAGGTATTAAAAGGAAATAAGGGAATATTATGAGCAACTTTATGTCAATAAATTTGACAAATTAAGGGAAGTGAAAAAATTCCTTGAAAAACAATCAACTGAAGATTACTCAAGAGGCCAGGCATGGTGGCTCACGCCTATAATCCCAGCACTTTGGAGCCCAAGGTGGGTAGATCATTTGAGGTCAGGAGTTTGAGACCAGCCTGGCCAACATGGTGAAATCCCATCTCTACTGAAAATACAAAATGTAGCTAGGTGTGGTGGTGGGCACCTGTAATCACAGCTACTTGGGAGGCTGAGGATTTCTTGAACCCGGGAGTCAGAGATTGCAGTGAGCTGAGATCGCACCACTGTACTCCAACCTAGGTGACAGAGTGTGACTCAGTCTCAAAAATAAATAAATAAAGTAACATAAAATAGGCTGGGCATGGTGGTTCATGCCTGTAATCCCAGCACTTTGGGAGGCCAAGACGGGCAGATCATGAGGTCAGGAGATTGAGACCATCCTGGCTAACATAGTAAAACCCTGTCTCCACTAAAAATACAAAAAATTAGCCCGGTGTGGTGGCGTCTGCCTGTAGTCCCAGCTACTCAGGGGGCTGAGGCAGGAGAATGGCTTGAACCCGGGAGATGGAGCTTGCAGTGAGCTGAGATGGCGCCACTGCACTCCAACCCGGGCGAGAGCGCAAGACTCCATAAAATAAATAAATAAATAAAAAATAAAAAAAGATTACTCAAGAAATGGACAGCTTGAATAGCCCTGGGTCTACACAGAAATTGAAGCTGTAATTTAAAACCATTACACAAAGAAAAGCCTAGGTTCAGATAGTTTCACTGATGAATTTTACCAAACATTTAAGAAAATGAAACCATTTGATCCAAATTCTTCCCAGAGTAGGAAAAAGCTGGGATACTTCCCAGTGCATTCTATAGGCCACTGTTACCCTGAAATGATACCAAACCCAGAAAAAATATATAATAAGAAAACTACAGACCATTCCTCATGAACTTATACCCCAAGGTGTCCGACAAAATAATAGCTAATTGAATCAAGCAATATGTATATGAAGAATTATATGCCCTGTTCAAGTGAGGTTTATCCCAAAAACACAAGGTTGGTTTAACATTAAAAAATATAATTTACTGTATTAACAAATTAAAGAAAAACCATATGATTATTTCAAGAGATATTAAAAAGTTATTTGGAAGAATTCAACATCCATTCCTGTAAAATATCTCAGCAAACTAGAAATATAAGGAAGTATCTTCAACCTGATAAAGAACATTATGAAAAAACTTACAGTCAACATCATATTTAATGATGAAACACTGAATACCTTCTCCCTTCGATCAGGAACAAGAGAGGAATGCTCACTTGTACCACTTCTACTTTCCAACGTGTTGAGGGCTCTAATCATTACAATGAGATAAGAGAAAAAACACCATGTGGATTGGAAAGGAAGAGGTAAAAAGAGCCTTTATTTGAAAACATACTTGACTATGTAGAAAATGTAACAGATCTACAAAATGTTATTAGAACTAATAAATGTGATTAGCATGGTTGCAGGATAAAAAGTTGATATACAAACATAGATTGTGTTTATTTTATTTTATTTATTTATTTTGAGATGGAGTCTTGCTCTGTTGCCAGGCTGGAATGCAGTGGTGTGATCTCAGCTCACTGGAATCTCTGCCTCCTAGGTTCAAATGATTCTCCTGCCTCAGCCTCCCAAGTAGCTAGGATTACAGGCATGCACCGCCAAGCCCGGCTAATTTTTCTATTTTTAGTAGAGACAGGGTTTCATCATTGTTTGCTGGCTGGTCTCAAGCTCCTGACCTCAAATGGTCTGCCTGCCTCGGCCTTCCAAAGTGCTGGGATTATAGGCATGAGCCACCGTGCCCAGCCATAGATTGTATTTCTAAATACAATTAGAAATTAGTTGAACTTTTAGAAATACCATTTATAACAGCATCAGTACATATGAAATACTTAGGGATAAATCTGATGAAAACTATGAAAGTCCTATACACTAAAAACTATGAAAACATTGCTAAGAGAAATTAAAGAGCGTTTAAATAAATGGAGATACACCTCTTGTTTATGAGTCAAGAGACCTAAGAGGTTAAGATGTCAACTCACCCCAAACTCATCTATAGATTCAACATAATCCCAATAAAAATCTCAGCAGACTTTATCAGATAAATTGACACATTCTAAAAATTCATATTGAGATTCAAAAGACCTAGAATTGACAAACCAACTTTTATTGCAAAGCTACAGGAAACAAGAGTGTAGCACTGATGTAAAGACAGACAAATAGAGCAATGGGACAGAAAGAAATCCAGGATAGAACCACAGATCTGTCTTCAATTGATTTGACAAAGACCAAAGGCAATTCAATGGAGAAAAGACAGCCTTTTCAACAAACAATCCTGGAACAATTGGATATCCACATGCAAAAAATGGACTTTCATTCATACCTCACACCATATTCAAAAAATGCAGAATTGATCATAGACCTACATGTAAAACCTAAAACAACAAATCTCACAGAAGAAAATATAGGCATAATTAATTTTGATCAGGAATTAATCATTTCTTATGACATCAAAAACACAATGTATAAGCGTTGATAAACTGAACTTGATTAAAATTTAGAACTTCTGGGGGACACACCCAAGATGGCCGAATAGGAACAGCTCCAGCCGCCAGCTCCCAGTGTGAGTGACACAGAAGACGGGTGCCTTCTGCATTTTCAACTGAGGTGCTGGGTTCATCTCACTGGGGCATGTCAGACAGTTGGTGCTGGTCCACGGATGCAACCCGACCAGCCAGAGCTGAAGCAGGGTGAGACATCACCTCACGTGGGAAGTGCAAGGGGGAAGGGAATTCCTTTTCCTAGCCAAAGGAAATTGAGACACACAACACATGGAAAATTGGGTAACTCCCACCCTAATACTGCGCTTTACCAAGGGCCTTAGCAAATGCCACACCAGATTATATCCCACACCTGGCCCAGAGGGTCCCACACCCATGGAGCCTCCCTCATTGCTAGCATAGCAGTCTGAGTTCTAACTGCAAGGCGGCAGCGAGGCTTGAGGAGGGGTGCCCACCATTGCTGAGGCTTAAGTAGGTAAACAAAGCTACCGGGAAGCTCCAATTGGGTGGAGCCCACCACAGTTCAAGGACGCCTGCCTGCCTCTGTAGACTCCACCTCTGGGGACACGGCATACCTAAACAAAAAGTAACAGAAACCTCTGCAGATGTAAAAGTCCCTGTCTGACAGCTTTGAAGAGAGCAGTGGTTCTCCCAGCACGGAGGTTGAAATCTGAGAACAGACAGACTGCCTGCTCAAGTGGGTCCCTGACCCCTGAGTAGCCTAACTGGGAGACATCCCCCACTAGGTGCAGACTGACACCTCATGCCTCACACGGCTGGGTACACCCCTGAGACAAAGCTTCCAGAGCAAGAATCAGACAGCAACATTCGCTGTTCAGCAATATTCTATCTTCTGCAGCCTTCGCTGCTGATACCCAGGCAAACAGGGTCTGCAGTGGACCTCAAGCAAACTCCAACAGACCTGCAGCTGAGGGTCCTGACTGTTAGAAGGAAAACTAACAAACAGAAAGGACACCCACACCAAAATCCCATCAGTACGTCACCAGCATCAAAGACCACAAAGAAAACCACAAAGATGTGGAAAAAGCAGTGCAGAAAAGCTGGAAATTCAAAAAATCAGAGTGCATCTCCCCCTTCAAAGGAATGCAGCTCATCGCCAGCAACGGAACAAAGTGAGTTGAGAGAAGAAGGCTTCAGTCGATCAAACTTCTCAGAGCTAAAGGAGGAACTACGTAACCAGGGCAAAGAAACTAAAAACCTTGAAAAAAGATGTGACGAATGGCTAATTAGAATAACTAATGTAGAGAAGTCCTTAAAAGAACTGATAGAGATGAAAACCATAACACGAGAACTATATGACAAATGCACAAGCTTCAGTAACCGATGAGATCAAGTGGAAGAAAGAGTATCAGTGATTGAAGATCAAATGAATGAAATGGAATGAGAAGAGAAGTGTAGAGAAAAAAGAGTAAAAAGAAATGAACAAAGCCTCCAAGAAATATGGGATTATGTGAAAAGACCAAATCTACTTCTGATTGGTGTGCCTGAAAGTGATGGGGAAAATGGAACCAAGTTGGAAAACACTCTGCAGGATATCATCCAGGAGAACTTCCCCCAACCCAGTAAGGCAGGCCAACATTCAAATTCAGGAAATACAGAGAACACCACAAAGACACTCCTCAAGAAGGGTAACTCCAAGACACATAATTTTCAGATTCACCAAAGTTGAAATGAAGAAAAAAATGTTAAGGGCAGTCAGAGAGAAAGGTTGGGTTACCCACAAAGGGAAGCTCATCAGACTTAAAGCAGATCTCTCGGCAGAAACTCTACAAGTCAGAAGACAGTGGGGGCCAATACTCAACATTCTTAAAGAAAATAATTTTCAACCCAGAATTTCATATCCAGCCAAACTAAGTTTCATAAGTGAAGGAGAAATAAAATCCTTTACAGACAAGCAAATGCTTAGAGATTTTGTCACCACCAGGCCTGCCCTACAAGAGATCCTGAAGGAAGCACTAAACATGGAAAGGAACAACAGGTAACAACCATTGCAAAAACATGCCAAAATGTAAAGTCCATAGATGCTAGGAAGAAACTGCATCAACTAACAAGCAAAATAACCAGCTAATATCATAATGACAGTATCAAGTTCACACATAACAATATTAACCTTAAATGTAAGTGGACTAAATGGTCCAATTAAAATACACAGACTGGCAAATTGGATAAAGAGGCAAGACCCATCAGTTTGCTGTATTCAGGAGACCCATCTCACATGCAGAGACACACATAAGTTCAAAATAAAGGGATGGAAGAAGATCTACCAAGCAAATGGAGAACAAAACAAAACAAAAAGCAGGGGTTGCAATCCTAGTCTCTGATAAAACAGACTTTAAACCATCAAAGATCAAAAGAGACAAAGAGGGCCATTACATAATGGTAAAGGGATTAATTCATCAGAATTAATAGTTAGAAGAGCTAACTATCCTAAATATATACGCACCAAATACAGGAGCACCTAGATTCATAAAGCATGTCCTTAGAGACTTGCAAAGAGACTTAGACTCCCATACAATAAAAATGGGAGACTTTAACACCCCACTGTCAACATTAGACAGATCAACGAGACAGAAAGTCAACAAGGATATCCAGGAATTGAACGCAGCTCTGCACCAAGCAGACCTAATAGACATCTACAGAACTCTCCACCCCAAAATCAACAGAATATACATTCTTCTCAGCACATCACACTTATTCCAAAATTGACCACATAGTTGGAAGTAAAGTACTCCTCAGCAAATGTAAAAGAACAGAAATTACAACAAACTGTCTCTCAGACCACAGTGCAATCAAAGTAGAACTCAGGACTAAGAAACTCACTCAAAACCACTCGACTACATGGAAAATGAACAACCTGCTCCTAAAGGACTACTGGGTACATAACGTAATGAAGGCAGAAATAAAGATGTTCTTTGACACCAATAAGAACAAAGATACAACATACCAGAATCTCTGGGACACATTTAAAGCAGTGTGTAGAGGGAAATTTATAGCACTAAATGCCCACAAGAGAAAGCAGGAAAGATCTAAAATTGACACCCTAACATCACAACTAAAAGAACTGGAGAAGCAAGAGCAAAGAGATTCAAAAGCTAGCAGAAAGCAAGAAATAACTAAGATCAGAGCAGAACTGAAGGAGATAGAGACACAAAAAACCCTCCAAAAAAAATCAATGAATCCAGGAGCTGGTTTTTTGAAAAGATCAACAAAATTGATAGACCGCTAGCAAGACTAATAAAGAAGAAAAGAGAGAAGAGTCAAATAGACGAAATAAAAACTGATAAAGTGGATATTACCACCAAACCCACAGAAATACAAACTACCATCAGAGAATACTATAAATTCTTCTATCCAAATAAACTAGAAAACCTAGAAGAAATGGATAATTTCCTGGACACCTACACTCTCCCAAGACTAAACCAGGAAGAAGTTGAATCCCTGAATAGACCAATAGCAGGCTCTGAAATTGAGGCAATAATTAATAGCCTACCAACCAAAAAATGTCCAAGACCAGACGGAATCACAGCCCAATTCCACCAGAGGTAGAAGGAGGAGTTGGTACCATTCTTTAACTATTCCAATCAATAGAAAAAGAGGGAATCCTCCCTAACTCATTTTATGAGGCCAACATCATCCTGATACCAAAGCCTGACAAGAGATACAACAAAAAAAGAGAATTTTAGACCAAGATCCCTGATGAACATCGATGCAAAAATCCTCAATAAAATACTGGCAAACTGGATCCAGCAGCACATCAAAAAGCTTATCCACCATGATCAAGTGGGCTTCATCCCTGGGATGCAAGGCTGGTTCAACATATGCAAATCAATAAACGTAATCCAGCGTATAAACAGAACCAAAGACAAAAACCACATGATTATCTCAATAGATGCAGAAAAGGCCTTTGACAAAATTCAACAGCCTTTCATGATAAAAACTCTCAATAAATTCGGTATTGATGGAACGTATCTCAAAATAATAAGAGCTATTTATGACAAACCCACAGCCAATATCATACTGAGTGGGCAAAAACTGGAAAAATTCCCTTTGAAAACTGCCACAAGACAGGGATGCCCTCTCTCACCACTCCTATTCAACATAGTGTTGGAAGTTCTGGCCAGGGCAATCAGGCAAGAGAAAGAAATCAAGGGTATTCAGTTAGGAAAAGAAGAAGTCAAATTGTCCCTCTTTGCAGATGACATGATTGTATATTTAGAAAACTCCAGTGTCTCAGCCCAAAATCTCCTTAAGCTGATAGGCAACTTCAGCAAAGTCTCAGGATACAAAATCAATGTGGAAAAATCACAAGCATTCTTATACACCAGTAACAGACAAGCAGAGAGCCAAATCAGGAATGAACTGCCATCCACAATAGCTTCAAAGAGAATAAAATACCTAGGAATCCAACTTACAAGGGATGTAAAGGACCTCTTCAAGGAGAACTACAAACCACTGCTCAGTGAAATAAAAGAGGACACAAACAAATGGAAGAACATACCATGCTCATGGATAGGAAGAACCAATACTGTGAAAAAGGCCATACTGCCCAAGGTAATTTATAGATTCAATGCCATCCCCATTAAGCTTCCAATGACTTCACAGAATTGGAAAAAACTGCTTTAAAGTTAATATGGAACCAAAAAAGAGCCTGCATTGCCAAGACAATCCTAAGCCAAAAGAACAAAGCTGGAGCCATCTCGCTACCTGACTTCAAACTATCCTACAAGGCTACAGTAACCAAAACAGCATGGTACTGGCACCAAAACAGAGATATAGACCAATGGAACAGAACAGAGCCCTCAGAAATAATACCACACATCTACAGCCACCTGATCTTTGACAAACCTGAGAGAAACAAGAAATGGGGAAAGGATTCCCTATTTAATAAATGGTGCTGGGAAAATTGGCTAGCCATAAGTAGAAAGCTGAAACTGGATCCTTTCCTTACTCTTTATATGAAAATTAATTCAAGATGGATTAGAGACTTAAATGTTAGACCTAAAACCATAAAAACCCTAGAAGAAAACCTAGGTAATACCATTCAGGACATAGGCATGGGCAAGGACTTCATGTCTAAAACACCAAAAGCAATGGCAGCAAAAGCCAAAATTGACAAATGGGATCTAATTAAACTAAAGAGCTTCTGCACAGCAAAAGAAACTGCCATCAGAGTGAACAGGCAACCTACAGAATGGGAAAAAATTTTTGCAGTCTACTCATCTGACAAAGGGCTAATATCCAGAACCTACAAAGAGCTCAACCAAATTTACAAGAAAAAAAACAAACAACCCCATCAAAAAGTGGGCAAAGGATATGAACAGACACTTCTCAAACAGAAGACATTCATACAGCCAACAGACTCATTAAAAAATACTCATCATCACTCGCCATCAGAGAAATGCAAATCAAAACCACAATGAGATACCATCTCACACCAGTTAGAATGGCAATCATTAAAAAATCAGGAAACAACAGGTGCTGGAGAGGATGTGGAGAAATAGGAACACTTTTACACTGTTGGTGGGACTATAAACTAGTTCAACCATTGTGGAAAACAGTGTGGCGATTCCTCAAGGATCTAGAACTAGAAATACCATTTGACCCAGCCATCCCACTACTGGGTAATACCCAAAGGATTATAAGTCATGCTGCTATAAAGACACATGCACACATATGTTTATTGCAGCACTATTCACAATAGCAAAGACTTGGAATCAACCCAAATGTCCATCAGTGACAGACTGGATTAAGAAAATGTGGCACATATACACCATGGAATACTATGCAGCCATAAAAAAGGATGAGTTTGTATCCTTTGTAGGGACATGGATGCAGCTGGAAACCATCATTCTCAGCAAACTATCGCAAGAACAGAAAACCAAACACCGCATGTTCTCACTCATAGGTGGGAACTGAACAATGAGATCACTTGGACACAGGAAGGGGAACATCACACACCGGGTTCTGTTGTGGGGAGGCGGGAGGGGTGAGGGATGGCATTGCAAGATATACAAGTTGATGGGTACAGCGCACCAACATGGCACATGTATACATGTGTAACAAACCTGCACGTTGTGCACATGTACCCTAGAACTTAAAGTATATAAAAAAAAGACTGTTTCTTTTCTTTATTTCTAGTTTTTATCTCAAATACCATTCACAGATCACACTTAACTCTCAGGGAACCCATCTAAAGAAAGCAGTGACTGAACTTAGTGTATAGATGTCTGGATTATGGGGGAAATTATTTACAGGTAGGTCACTATTATTTACAGCAAATGCAAGAATGTCAGGTAGGGCAGCCTCTCTTGACCCTTGTACTTCTAGTCTTCTGACTAAAGAAAATGAATTTAAAAGTTCTTATGACTTCCTATTCCCTAAACATTTCTATTGGCAAAAATTCTGACAGGCTTTTCCACGGTTTCTAATATTTGCTTTTGAGGTCCTGGAATTCTTCCAAACACAGATTTAAATTCAGGCTGTCTTGGCTCTTTTTGAGGAAAAATCGGAACCAAACCAAACAACAACAAAATGAGGAAAAAAGAAAAAAAAAAAAAAAAAACTTAAATAGCAAATAGTTCCTTAGTAGAATTTTTTTGAAGTAGAAGAATTGGTAATAGCATTGTTTAGAACATTTTAGAAGCAAATACTGGAGTGGGTTAAAATGGGTTACTCCTTTGGTTAGAATTTTAAGGAAATGACATTGAAATTAGTTATTATTTCTTTACAATGATGTACCTTTTTTCGTTTTGAAAGCTCAACTTCTAGCATTTCAAGAAATGTAATAATCAGTAGGGAGTTAATATAAAAGGAGGAAGGTGGAGCCTGATTGTGATAGCGGATCATTTCATTATCTAGATTGATTCCATTCCTGCCTTTCATGCCCTATGACCTGTATTTTGAATCCCTAAGGATGTTGGAAAGAGTAATGTTATAAGGAACCTTCTTAAGCTTGTTTACTTTAATAAACTCGATTTTTATTCAACAGTGTAATTGTGATTGTTAGAATGGAAAAGGAATATAAGTTTACATTTGTTTATTGGTAGTGAATGAGTAAAGCCAGCTTCATCTTTCATGCTTTTTTAAAAAAATTATTTGGGTTCTGGGGTGCATGTGGACGTGTGGGTTTGATGCATGTGTGTGCATGTGCCATGTTGGTGTGCTGTACCCACTGGTTCATCATTTGCATTGGGTATGTCTCCTAGTGCTGTCCCTCCTCCCTCCCCCCACCCCAGAACAGGCCATGTTATTACTGTGTGGGCATAAGAAGTTTTAGCCAAAACAGGTCCCAGGATCTAATGGAAAGAGCTAATGAGATCACTTTGTATTTCCTGAAGGAGACAGGAAGCCCTTATAAACTGTACCTATGAATAACAGCTCTCTAACTTGGTCCATCATTGATTCTCTATTTGAATTAAGCTGCCTTAAGCTTGGAGTACCTTGCCAACTAAAACTGACGTATACTGATGAATTTCAGGTCAGGGTGAGAAATACAAACTTCCAGAAATTTGTTGGTGGAGTGGGACTCTCCCATTACAGAAATGTTTCTCAGTCTAGGCCCTTTTGACATTTTGGTGCAGGTAATTATTTTTTGTGTGGCACATGGGGACTTCTGTGTGCATTGGAAAATGTTTATCAGTATCCCTGACCTCTATCCAGTAGATGTCAATATTTGTGATACCCAGAATTTCTCCAGGCATTGTTAAATGTCCTGTGGATTGGGAAGGGGATTACTCCAAGTTGAGAACCACTTCATTATAAGTTATATTTCTAAAATATATACCATCTTGTGTTTTCAAATAAAATAATAAAGCAGATTTTTGGTAAAAAAAAAAAATTTAGAACTTCTATCCTTCAGAAGACAATATTAAAAGAAAGGAGTGTTGGGTGTGGTGACTCATGCCTATAATCCCAGCACTTTGGGAGGTTGAGGCGGGAGGGTCATTTGAGGCCAGGAGTTCAACACTAGCCTGGCCAACATGGTGAAACCCCATCTCTACTAAAAATATAAAAATTACCTGGGCGTGGTGATGCATGCCTGTAGTCCCAGCTACTCAGGAGGCTAAGGCACAAGAATTGCTTGAACCCAGGAAGTGGAGGTTGCAGTGATTTGAGATTGTGCCACTGCACTCCAGACTGGGCAACAGAGTAAGACTGTGTCTAAATAATAGTAATAATAATAATAATAATAATAATAATAATAGGATGGAAAACTGGGAGAAAATATTTTCAAAGCTTATATCTGATACAAATAAATGAACATATATAAAATTTAAAACAAGAATAAAATGAAAAACTCAATAAAAGAACATCAGTGATTTTAACAGACACCTTACAAAAGAAAATATACGGGTGGCAAATAAGCACTAGAGAGAGGCTCTAATCATTAGTAATTTATGAAATATGAAAATCAAAGTGAGATTGAATCACTAATCACTGACTCTAGAATGGCTAACATTCGAAAAGACTGACCACGTCAAGTGCTGATGAGGTTGGAGAGGAATAGGAACTCCCAGACTGATGATGGTAATGTAAATGTATTTAATACAACAACTTTGGAAAGTAAGCTGGTAGCTTCTCAAGATACTAAATAGAGTTCCCTTACGATCCAGGCATGTCGTTCCTAAGTATTTGCCCAAGAGAACGAAAGCATATGTCGATGCAAAGACTTCCCCACGAATGTTCATAGTACTTTTGTCATAACCAAAACCCTGAAATAATCCATGTTTATCAACAGGTAAATGGATAAACAAATTATGATATGTCTCTGTAACGAACTACTACTTAGTCATAAAAAGAAATGAACTATTGATAGAATGACATGGATGAATTTCAAAATAATTAAAGAGAAAGAAGCCAAAAAATAAATACAGGGTCTAATATTCCATTTATTTAAAATTCTGTAGCACTCAAACTCACCCATAGTTACAAAAAGGAGATCAGTGTTTGGGAAAGGGGGAATGGGGATGGGGAAGGGTGGGGAGGAGGGATTAGAAAGGAACATGAGAGAAATTTTGGGAGTGAGGAGTACGTTTGCTACCTTTATTGTCATGATACTTTTCTAGGTATCAAAACTTAGGAAATCATACCCTATAAATGTGTGCAGTTTATTGTGTATCGATTTTATTCAATGCAGTGAGCAAAGTTTAAGATGCCCCTGCAGTGATCCCACCTACTGGCAGTGGCAGCCTCGAGTAACCCTCTCTTCTTGAGAAACTTGTTTCTAATCAACATACTACCTACCTTGATGTTAAGGGGATCTCAGTTCCAAGTTTGTAACTTCCCTCTTGCTAGCTCACTCTATGCCCTGCTGGCTCTGATGATGCCAGTTGCTATATTGGGGGGGCCCACGGGGAAAGGAACTGAAGATGGCCTCTGGCCAACAGCCTACAAGGAACAGAACCCCTGCCATCAACCACTTGAGCTTGGAAGCAGATCCTACCCCAGTCTAGATTCCAGGAGAGACCCAGTCCCAACTAAAATCTCTTTTTGGCAGATTTTTGAAGCAGATAACCCTGTTAAACTTATCTGGATTCCTAACCCACATAAACTGTGTTGTTTTAAGCCACTAAGTTTGCAGTAATTTGTTTCACAGCAACAGATAACCAATGTAATTTTTTTTAAATAAACAAGCAAGTAAACAAACCAAAAACCTACAATGAGTAGTACTCACACAGCTACCCGAGTAGCTAAAATTACTGATGATACTGAATGCTTGAAAGTGGAGTAATTTGAACCCTCATACACTGGAGTATAAATTGCTGCTGCTTTTTTGGGAAATTCTATGGTCTGGCAATTCCTTTCCTAATGATAGACCCAGCAAAAATGCAACCATATGTGCACTAAAAATATATACAATACTGTTCAAAGAAGTTAGTAATAGAGCCAAACTAGAAGCAGGTCAAGGACTGATTAGCAATAAAATAGATTAATCATGGTATCTTCAATGAAATGCTGTACAACAATGAGATATAATAAACTATCCATACAACCAACACCTTGGATGTTGATCTCAGAATCATAATTGGGTGAAATAAGCAAAACAAGCAAAACACAAAAATGCACTTAATTAAGGTAGAAAACAAGTCAAACTAATATATGGTTATAGACTCAGTAATAAGGAAATCACAGTTACTTTGTGAAGCATCTCAGAGGAGGCCTGAAGGTTTTGGTAACTTTATTTCTTGATGTAGCGTGGGAGGTGCACCAGCTATGTATACTTTATAAAAACTGAGTTGTAAACTTCTAGTTTGTGTACTTTTATGTATGTTATACTTTATAGAAACTGGACTGAAAAACTGATTCATGTTAATTACAAACAGCAATGTGCCTTGTGGGATTTTGGAATTTACAAAGCACTTGGCATCCATGAACTGCTGTCTTAGTATGTTGGGGATGCTGTAACACAATACCTGGGGGGGAGGGGGGCGGCTCGTAAGCAACAGAGATTTATTTCTCACTGTTTTGGAAACTAAAAATCCAAAATCAAGACACTGAGGCTTGTGCTGGCAGATTTCTTGTCTGGTGAGCGCCCACTTCCTGGTTCATACATGTCTGTCTTCTCACTGTGTCCTCACATGGTGGAGGGGGCAAGGGAATGCTCAGTATCATTTTCATAAAGGCTAATCCCACACCTGAGGGCTCCTCCCTCATGTCCTAATTACCCCTAAAGGCCCCATCTCCTAATACCATCACATTGTGAGTTTGGATCTCAACCTAAGAAGTTGAGGGAGACACAAACATTTTGTCCACAGCAACTGTCATTCTTTAAAAACTGGTAAACAACAAGGTGTATTTGCACATGAGAAAACTGGTTAATGCATGTTTGGGATCTAGGATACACACAAGATATTCCTTCTAATCAAACTAACCACTGAATATTAAAAAATAAAAATAAAAAAATACAACTAAGTCATTCATATGGAAGTCTGTCTTCACAGTAACTCATCATTTGGGTCATCTTGGAACTAGTAATCCTGATCCTGTTAAGATAGAGCAACCAGTAGGGAGGCTGAGGGCTGCCCTGATTTTCTTCCAAGGTCAGTGCACACTAATAGGTTGTGAGAAGGAAGAGACATGAGCACATAGGAGGCAGGAACCCTTCTGGGGATGCAGGAGGAGGCAAACTACTGGCTCTCCACTGCCTCCCCTGATGCCATCTACTCCCAACTTTTGGGGGGCCACTTAGAAAAATCAGGGATTCTTAGCTCAGGGAGCTAGAATATGGTCAGAACTGTGGACAGGCCTCAGGAGAGGGCCCATTGCTTTCAGTTGATTCTCCAAAGGGCCATGACCCTGGCAGGTTTGAGACCTCGTTCCTTGGGCCACTTGCTCCAGCCTGATGCTGTTGTCCTACTGCAAAGCCAGGCAGAGGTGTGCAGAGCAGCCCTTTGTCACCCCAACAATTCCCCATCCCAGCTGAGCTTCAGAATCCTGGGCAACTTCTTACCTCGGGCTGATGAGCTTTTAAAGCCCACAGTTAATTCTCACAGTGGCTACAGTGAAGAGCCATGGGTTTGCCTCCTGTTCCCATTCTGAGTACTGGGATGTGAGGACAGGACTCTGCACCCTGTGATGGCTGAAATTTTGACCCTACTTGTAACAGGGCAACTTATGTTAAAGCAAACATGGAAGGGCAAAAGTTTGCAGAGGCGAAACTGTGAGAGCAGAAAAGAGGGAGGGGGGTTTAAAGAGAGAGAAAGATGGCCCCTTGCAAATAAGGAATGGGATGCTCCATTTCCCTTTTCCCCTACTGAGGCCACCCTATGTCAGAGTCAGCTGCCAGTGTACGATTTCCTTCAAAGAGAATGGCTTTTGAGTATAAAACATGACACCACCTATTCACTCACTGGCATCTTCCATGGGCCAAGAACAGAAGTGGTCAAACTCCATCCCCATCCTCACAAGAACCTGAGTGAAAGAGATGTAAACACCCAACAAATAAGGTGTGGAATTAAGGTAGAGCTGCTCAGCCTGGGCACACCTGATGCACTGAGTCAGATCATTCCCTGTTGTCGGGGTGGGGGGCCGCCCTGCAGCATCCCTGGCTCTACAGACTAGATCTTGGTAGCACACCATCACCCTAGCTGTGAGAACCAAAACCATCTCAGACACTGTCACAATGTCCCATTTGGGGGGTGGGAGGGGCAAAATCACATCAGGTTAAGAACTTCCAAGGTAGAGCTGTGGTCTCCAGAAGTTGTAGGCATCAGTGCTGCTGGGGGAAGTCAACAGAGGCTGCAGAGAACTCAGAGCACACCCAAAATAACACCACCCCAGGCCCGGGCCTTCATATAGTGCCAGTGTCTGAGAGCCTGGACTTGGGAAGAACTGACAGTAGAAATTCAAACAGATGCCCAAGCAGTGCTCCCTTCTTTGGTAGCATGTAACCCTTTGTTAGGGATGAAAATTTCAGGGTTGTGTGCGGTGGCTCATGTCTGTAATCCAGCACTTGGAGAGGCTGAGAAGACTGCTTGACCCCAGGAATCGGAGACCAGCCTGGGAAACACAGTGAGACCCTGTCTCTACAAATAATAATGATAATGATAATAATAATAATAATAAAACTTAGTATGCCTGTATAGTCCCAGCTACTTGGGAGGCTGAGGCAGGAAGATCACTTGAATCCAGGAGTTTGAGGCTGTACTAAACTATGGTCATTCTACTGCACTCCAGCCTGGCTAATAGAACAAGACCCTGTCTCTTAAAAAAAAAAAAAAAAAAAAAAAAAAAAGAGGAAAGAAAATTCTACATAGCTCCCCTGACCATCCTATGGCGTTGGGGGAGAATAAGGGTTACCCCACAAGCTGAGAGTTACTGATCCACAGGTAATGTCTTCGCTTATTCATCAAGCAAAACGTTACTGTGGAATAACAGGAGGTGAAGTTAGAGATGTTGACATAGCCTGCAGGCCCTAGAAAAAGTTTTGGATTTTATTTAAATGCACCTGGAATGGTCTGTTGAATCGAACAAGTGGAAATGTGACAGGGACAGGGATATAGATATATAAAAAAATATAAATATAAAAATATATATAAATATACAAATATATACATATAAATATATATAAATACATAAAAATTTGTCTTTGAGTTCAAAATAGCAATTGCACAAGTATAGAACAGTTGCTACATGGCTTAGCTTTTGCACAGGTGGAAGACTCAGGGGCTTTTGGTGACGGCCTTTATTAAGTTAACCATGGGCTGCTGCTGCTCAGAATTTAATGCAGTCATAGGTGCTCAGCTAGAAACACAATGTGCAAGCTAAGAGATGGAACATGCCCAGTAGGCTCTGCCTGCCGATGTTTGTTCAGATTTTGATAAAATACACCATTATTTGCTCCGACATACCTTTTCTGAATTGAACCATTGCTTTGGTTAGCTTACCTGAGGAAGGACCTTCCCCAGTTCATACTTTTTTCTCCTTTAGAGACAGGGTCTCACTCTGTTGCCCAGGCTGGAGTGCAGTGGTGTCATCAGGGCTCACCACAGCCTCCACTTTCTGGGCTCAAGTGATCCTCCAGCCTCAGCCTCCTGAGTAACTGAGACTATAGGCACACACCACCATTATTTTTTATTTTTTTTAATAGCGACAATGTCTCACTGCGTTGTTCAGGCTGGTCTGGAACCCCTGTGCTCAAGTGATCCTCCTGCCTTGGCCTCCCAAAGTGCTTTTTAATCCACATTCTTTTTAATCCACACACTTACAGCTTCTAGCTCCTTCAGCCCTGCGGTGGACAGCAGGACCTCCTCCAGAAATTCCACACGTGGAAATGAAAGAACAGCAACCTCACGGTCAGCGGAGTGAAACGTACAGTAGGCAGGGGAAAGGGAAAGGGCGGCATCCTGGGGATTCCCATGGAGTTTGAATTCCCAAAGATTCTACTCTGGATCTGCCCTCTGACGCTTGGCATTCCACCACTGGACACCTGACCCTTTGATTACATTGTTGCCTTCTTCCTATTGCCCTAACATGCTTGGAAAGGAACGTCAGCTTCCTGATATCTCGGTTTATCGCTTTCCCCAAAGATAGAAACGGTGGAAGGCACAGAGGAGTTCTCAAAAGAAGCCCCAAGCCGAGGACAAATGCCAACCGCCTCACATTTTCATCCGGGGCTACAGCTGCGTATGGCTGGTACAACGTACATTAAAAAAAAAGTTTTAATTGGCAAATAATTATATATACTTACGGGGTACATAGTGATGGTTTTATATATATATATATATATATATATATAGAATAGCGATCAGATCCGGGTGATTAACATATCCATCATCTTCAACATTTCTCATTTGTGCTAGGAACATTCAATATCCTCCTGGCCGGGCGCAGTGGCTCACGCCTGTAATACCAGCACTTTGGGAGGCCGAGGTGGGCGGATCATGAGGTCAGAAGTTCCAGACCAGCCTGGCCAACATGGTGAAACACCCTCTCTACTAAAAATACAAAAATTAGCCAGGCGTGGTGGTGGTGGGCGCCTGTAATCCCAGCTACTCAGGAGGCCGAGGCAGGAGAATCACTTGAAACCGGGCGGCGTAGGTTGCAGTGAGCTGAGATCACGCCATTGCGCTCCAGGCTGGGCGACAGAGCAAGACTCCATCTCGAGAGAGAGGCAGAGAAAAAAAAAATCCTCCTAGCTATTTGAAACTATGTAACATAGCTGCCGCAAAAACTGAGGTAAAGGAAGTTGAGAAATTCAACGAGGTGCAGAAGTTCTAGGTGACCACCAGATGGCAGCAGATGAACAATATTTTCCTGAGATGCTGTAGCCTCTTAAAGGAGCCTTCAATCTCAAGTCTTAAAGAGTATTAAATGTGGATGGCGTGAACAGAAGGAACTACGTGCCTCCCATGCCTCGTCCCCCAGCCTGCACCCCACAGAAGAATGTGAACCTTCCTGATTTTTGGCAGGTCCTGCCTTGGGGTCCTCTGTGTATAATACAGACATTGATTCCTGCACTTAACTTACTGACCACCACTCTCCCCCGCTGTCTACTTTAGTCTCCACTAAGTGCTGTAAAAGAGGGCAAACTCATAGAGGGCGAGATGTAGGTTTCCAGGAGTGAGCAGCGTGTGAGCCGAGATCAGAAGGATGAGGAGGAGGTGGGGTGAACATTCCAGGCACAGAAAGCAGCTTGTGGCTGGGGCTTCAGGAACAGAATAGAGAACAGGGTAGCTGGGCCAGAGGGAGCTGCGGGGCAGGTGGGTGAGGCGCCCACTGAAAGATAGGGAGACGCCAGATTCCGTGGGGCAGGGATGCGGTGCTTGGCCTTGGGAGTGTCTCCTTTAAGGGATTTCAGACAGAAAGGGCAGGAGGTGGTCAGGGCCCCTTTCTCCAGAGTTACTCAGCAAGAGGACATTCTTTTTGCAGGATGGTGAAGGTGCGACAGGCCTGGCAGGGCAACTTCTGCTGTACGATGGATTCTATTCATTTGTGAGACTGAAGAATGTGCAACTACAATCACTGTACAATGATCTAGTTATTCCTGAACATTTTCTTCCCTGACTCCATTTGCAAGTAAGTTAGCCAACTGTTTAAGAATCAAATACACCTTCTTGGCTTAGCTTCCTGGAGTTGATGTCAGGTGAAAAAAAAGCATTTCTCAGAAAGGAGTAGAGACCTCCTTTTCCAGCCCAGAGGACACCACAGATATGAGGAAGGAGGCGGCTGACGCCCCAGACTCAGACCCTGATGTGTGTGGTCAGATGAGTGCAAAACCACAAAGGGGACGACACTCAAGGGAGACCAAACAGGTCAAAGACAAACTCTGGCTTCCTTACAGATCTAAGAAATCTTAGGTCTCTGATACGGTGTGGCTCTGTGTCCCCACCCACATCTCATGTTGAATTGTAATTTCCAGTGTCCGAGGTGGGCCTGGTGGGAGGTGACTGGATCATGGGGGTGGTTTCTAATGGTTTAGCACCATCCCCCAGTGCTGTCTTATGATAGAATTCTCACGAGACTTGGTTGTTTAAATCGTGCAGCGCTTCCCCCTTCACTCTTTTCTCCCTGCTCCCACCACATATGATTGGCTACAGCATCTCAGGAAAATATTGTTCACCTGCTGCCATCTGGTGGTCACCTAGAACTTCTGCTTTCCCATCGCCTTCTGCCATGATTGTAAGTTTCCTGAGGCCTCCCCAGCCCTGCCTCCTGTACAGCCTGTGGAACTGTGAGTCAGTGAAACCTCTTTTCTTTGTAAACTACCCAGTCTCAGGTAGTTCTTTTTTAGCAATTCCAGAATGGACTAATCCAGTCTCTAATCCATCTGTAATCCTAAATATGTCTAATGTACTATCTTAGATTAAATCTCTTTAAGGAGTGGTCCTGAACACCACTTTTAATGCTGGCTCAAAGTGTGATCCAATCAACATGCTGCAGACAGGACAGCTCGACCGTTGCTTCCCAACGTTGGGGATCATCTCAGTTCCTGTTGCCTGGCAGAGGTGTGTTGATCGGTAAGGATGCAAGGTTGGTCCCTACTGTCCTTCATCCATAGAAAGGGGCTTTCATCTGTTTCATATGGAACACTTGTAGGTAAAGGCTTTAAATAAAGCCAAAGGCAAGGAATAAAAATGTGTCCCAGGTATGGAGATACAGAGATGTAGGTGACACTAGAGGTAATCATTTCACGGTGATTCAAGAACCAGAAGTGGGAGAAGCAGGGGGTGAAGACCAGGCATGCATACAAATAGAGAAACTGAGGAAGGGCTGAGGGTGGTGAAGCAGCAAAAGCAACCTGTCTACATGCTGATGGGCAAGATCATGTGCGGGGTGGATGTTGGTCGTGTTAGGGAGGTGCTCCCTGAAAGTGCAAAATCTCTGAGCAGTGAGGGACAGACTGAGGGCAATTAGAGAGGAGAGGGGACCTCTTAGTTTTGGCCTGGTGCTGCTTATGTTTTTAACCTGATGGGCAGGGAACCTCCACGCCACCCTCCAGGTCTTGCCTCGCAAGGCTGAAGATTGGGATGGGCTCTCTCCTGCCCAGGGTTCCTCTACTGGAACCACGAGTCTCCGTATCCGTATCCTCACTCTCCTGCCCTATCCCCAGATCCCAAATCGTAGCTGCACGAGCCACCCTCCCAGAATCTCTCTCCTTCAAGGAGTGGCTCTGCCCTTCTGATTTTTGGCTTCACCTATTGACACTATGTCCACTAGAAGCCTGGAGGAACATTTGAAATACATCACTAAAACGACAGGCGTTATTAGTAGGACCTCCGTAGCAAATGTGCGTGAAATGTCTCATTCAGTCAAGTATGAGGAACCATTTTTGGGACTACTGGAATTTCCAGAGGCTAAGGAAAAGGCTTCATCTGTACTTTCTTGAACTCTAATCCCTAAATTACTACAAGTTCAAGGGCACTTACATACACATTAGCTCCTGGCAAATAAAACAAGCTCCAAACTCAGCCAACACTGGAAGGGCCCTGCAGTCTGGAAGTATCAAAACACAAAGCCAAACTCTAAAATGCCCCAAGTGACACTACATAGAAGACAAAAATTAAGTCCATACATTTCAACTGCTTCTTTCAAAAACAGTTGGGATTTTTTTTTAAAATGCAAAAGTGGTGGCTGAGCTGTACTTTTTCAAGTGCGGCTCTCCTGTAGTTGGTAACAGTCACCTTTATTTTTAAGAAAGGGCATCTTCTCACTGCACCTGGGCCTCCACCTTTCCGGCTTGACACTGTGGTTCTCAGCCTTGGCTTCCCATTAGAATCACCTGGGGGTATTTTAAAAGCCTCCCCTTGTTGAGGCAGCACCTCTGAGCACCTGAATGAGAATCTGTGGGAAGGGCCCAGGCGGCAGAATTTTGAAAGCTTTTTCGGGGATTGCAGTGTGCAGATGGGTTTGAGAAGCTGGAACACCAGCCGAGCCTATTCCCAGTAGAGGGTCCAGCTTTCTTGGGTTCCTCCCCTGCAGGGGTGTACCCCACTGGTCACCACCTGTTCCCAATGTTTTCATGTTTAAGTCAGAAAGGAGATGGTGTCTATGGCAGTCTAGGGCCCTGGTTCTAAGTTCCACGTACCCAATTCCATCTTGCTAAGCCCAGGGCTTCAGCACTCTACCCCGAGACATCCATTCCCACACATTGTTCCAAGATGCTGTCTTCCTTCCCTCCTGTCAATTGCTTCGAGATTGGGTTCCTTTTATGTTGTTTTGTTTGTTTTAAATTGAGACAGAGTCTCACTATCACCCAGGCTACAGTACAATGGCACTATCTTGGCTCACTGCAACCCTCACCTCTCTGGTTCAAGCAAGTCTCCTGCCTCAGCCTTCCAAGTAGTTGGGACTACAGGACACAGCACCGCACCCGGATAATTTTTATATTTTCAGTAGAGATGGGGTTTTGCCATGTTGGGCAAGCTGGTCTTGAACTCCTGACCTCAGGTGATCCACCTGTGTCAGCCGCCCAAAATGCTGGGATTACAGGTGTGAGCCACCTCACCTGGCCCTTTCCTGGTTAATCATTTGGTCTTCCAAGCATGAAGGAAAAGAACATAAATGCTAATACCAGTATGGGCTTCCCAAAATCCCCCGGGAGTGGCAGGTCACTGGGGCACCCCCAGCTCTCCATGTATCCCTAAGGGCTGCTCTTACACAGGGAGGGGTCACTGGGCTGGGTACTTTCGAGGCTCCCTGTTGGGTCCTAATGCCCTCAGGGTTTGTCCCGACTCAACAGTGAGGCCCCTGTTCATTCTTCTGTGCCAGTGGTTGAGTCACAGCAGTGCTGCCCTTGAGAGGCAGTTTTGGGTATTTGTGGAGAGTTTTCTAGTTGTCCCAATGTTGGAAGCAAAACTGGCATTTTAGTGTGTAGGGGTCAGGGATGCTGATTTGGGAGATCCTACAGTCAGCTGCCCAGGAAAAATGGCCCCCCACCCCCAGCACGACCTGGTCACATCCTACTGGACATCTGCATAAGCGAATACCCTGCTTATAATTATCCGAGTGTAGAGGCCAATTTTATTTTATATTTAAACCCTTTTGCAGCCTCAAAATGTGCAACAAAAATTTTCAGGAACATGTAAAGTGAGGGAGAGTCATATTCTGCTTTGTTCAAAGCTTTAAACAGTCATTCGCTATTTGGGAAAAGTCACATTACCAGCCCAGTTCACAGCGTTCAAGTCCCTGGTACGATTTGTCTGAATGTGTTGCCGAATTCTGCTGATGGGTGCGTGTATGGCATGGATATAACGATAACTTTGTTACAGTGCCACTAGGGCATTGCATTTTATTTTTCAAACTAGGTGAGTAGGTAGGAGATGTCATAAGGAATTTCATCTCTTACAAAACATTTGTAACTAAAAGGGAGCTTGGATCTATTGGAATGGAGACTTATCCTTGAATTTCAAAGGATCACTCTGAGAGTCTGAGGTATCTACTCACAAGTCCCTGCCAAGAAGCTGAACTTCAAGTAAACCCTTTTAGGAGGCACCTGGGGGCCGCTTACCCTGGTCTCCACCAGCTGAAGTTGCCGAAGGCACCAGCAGGAGGGGCATGGTGAGGCTGGAAGGGTGTAACCAGAAAGGTGTGGTGTGTCTTAGCGGGGGCAGGATAAGGCATTACCTGGAGGGGCGTGGCAAGGCCAGGAGGAGGCGGGGCCTGGTAGGGGTAGGACCTAGGCTGGGCTTGACTTGTCTGGGGTATGGTCTCTCTGGCAGGTGAAGCCTTCCCTGCAGTCCCAGCCCAGGGCCCTAGAGTTGTAGTTGACCACCTGGGGCTTAGGGGAAGAGGAGTCCCTATCCCAGGTTCCAATCCAGATTCACCGCCTTTCCAACAATACTAGATGAGAATGTTAGTCCTTTAAGTGGAGGGCGTCTCTACCTATGCATCTTTTGAAGGTGAGGCAACCAAAATTTGCAATCTAATAATCCCATAAATGGATAATTTTCTGCATTGTGCTCATTTGTTTGCTCCAGGAATAAAAAATCTCCCCTTAAAGCCACCTTCTTTCAAAGGGGCAACCTGGGCAGCCCCCACCTCAAGCAGGATGGCCGAGTGCCCAGAGATGCATACTGCACTTGTCACCTCTTCCCTCTTCTCAGTGTCCTACAGTGAAGTGGGGAGGGATAAATGACAGGAACTTTTTCAGTGTTCGTGAGGATTAAAAGGCAATAGATGCAAAACACCTTAGCATTCTACATGGCCCATAATAGGCAACAGATGGCAGTTATTGCTGATGTGTTCACAGACACAAGGATTAAGGACCACCCCATATGTTGGGCAATTAAAATATTAAGCATTTTGTGCAAATCGAGGGCATGCAGTGTAAGCTCTCCTGCATTCTTGGCAGAGTGGTGAGCATAACTTAACCTTCCTGGTTCCATCAGGGCAAACATTTGCTTCTAAGGTGGGCGCCTGACTTGGAGCTAGATGGACATGCACCTTGGGACGGCCTGGGGTTCTCAGAGGTGCTTTTGGGGTTACTTTATTCTTTCGGACATTACCTTCTTAGGAGCATTGATCAAGGAATGAGTGGTTGCCCAGTGCCGGGGGTAGGTTTTCTTGGACAATATCACCTGGCCTCTTTTGCAAGATTACCTTTTGAATTTTCAGCTGAAGCAGTTGTCATTCCTCTACTTCCTCCAAGAAATTTCCCGGTTGCTCTGAAATGCCTTTGCATTTACTGAGCCTTGGAGGTGGGAAGGACCTTAGCTAGAGTTACAAGGTGGGGCATTCAGGAAGAGGCCCGGGTTTACGTTTTAAATCTGGCCTGCAGGGAAGGGAGTGGCCAGGCCTGCTCTCAGCACCCAGTGGATGGGTCCCTCTTACCCCATGGGCCTGGCCCCTGTCACTGAAGCCCAGGAATGAGCATCATCTGAGGAATATGGGTTGGGGTGACCTGGGAGCACCTTCTCCCAAGCCTGCAAATATAACTTCACAAAAGAACCACAGTTCTGAGCCACAATTCCCAGGGTCTGGGCTTTTCTGCATCCAGGTGAATGCCTATTTTACTTTGGAAAAAAATCCAGTCACAAGTAGCATTAAAAGAAAACCAGCTTCTTTAAAAATGCTTTAACACTATTATAAGTTCTGTATTATACCTGTCAGTGCCAGGTGCCACCACCTCCGTGAAGCACCAGACAAGCCCGCTGCTGTGCCCTCCTGCAGCCGACTGCCAGGACGGCTCACACTCCCCCATCTGCATCAGCTGTGACTTGATCTGTGTCGGGGTGTGCGCCACGCTTTCCCCAACTAGACCGATGCCTCTTAAGGGCAGAACAGTGTCCCGCTTGTCACCACAGCAGTAATAATCATCATCCTCATTAACTATTTTTTGTTTTTGAGACAAAGTCTTACTTGTTGCCCAGGCTGGAGTGCAGTGGCATGATCTCAGCTAATGGCAACCTCAGCCTCCTGGGTTCAAGCGATTCTCCTGCCTCAGCCTCCTGAATAGCTGGAAATACGGATGTGCACCACCACACTCGGCTAATTTGTTTGTATTTGTAGTAGAGACGGGGTTTCACCATGTTGGCCAGGCTGGTCTTGAACTCCTGACGTCAGGTGATCCACCTGCCTTGGCCTCCCAAAGTGCTGGGATTATAGGCGTGAGTCACTGTGCCCAGCCCTCACTAACTTTTGAGTGCTCAGTAGGTTCAACTCTGTCTTCAGAATTTTGTATACATTGTATTTAATCCTCCCAATGATCCTATTTAGTAGGTGCTATTATTCTCCATGAACAGGTGAAGAAGCCAAAACATGCCCAAGGTGGTCAACCAGAAAGCAGCACTGATGCCGTGGCCAGACGCCCTCCCCACCCCACCCTATGTGCAGAAGATGCTCAGTGAGGGCTGGATGAATGGACCGATTTTGTTAAATGAACCTGAGAAGCCACATGGTTTATTTCTAAGAGTCTTTTTAGTTTAAGTGAATAATGGAATGGTGAACTTAAAAGATAAGCAGGTGTGCTGGTGCATGCTTATAATCCCAGCTGTTCCAGAGGCCGAGGCAAGAGAATCGCTTGAGCCCCGGAGTCTGAGGCTGCAGTGAGGTGTGAGTGTACCACTGCACTCCAGCCTGGGGAACGGAGCAAGGCCTTGTCTCTTAAAAGAAAAACAAAAAAAAAAAAAAAAAAAAAAAAAGAAAAGAGACTGTCGTAACTGAGTGTCTGTTAAATGTAGTTTAGCAAAATCTGAACACCCAGGAGCTCAGCTCATCCTACCCAACGTCATTCACTGGAGATATTCAAAGAACTGAGGTGCTATTGTGAGTTTTTATTGTTACAGTTTCTAACGTGGTCTTGAGGTTTCCCTGTCGAGAGTGGCCGTAAGCCGAGATAGCCCCTCTTTAGGGAAGCCCTGATGGAATGGGGCGTAGTTAGGTTTGGGTGTGTTGGTCAGCTAAAGCACAATGAAGTGAAACCAAAATGCATCAAACAGAGGAAATGTGTTACTTACAGAGTCCAGAGAGGGTGGGGGTGGGGGCCCTCCATGGGAGGTCTGGAGGCAGCCGCAGCAGAGCTCATCCAGGAGTTGGGGAGTGAGTGAGAGTGAGTGAGCCTGTGGGGCTATGCTTTTATTAGGGTCCAGGGGCGTTACCCCTTAGGCTTTCCCATGGGGGTCGTGGATTCGTTAGTTTCAATAAAACACGTGTGCAGGGGAAACTTCCTGACACCACTCTGGTGTGAATCATCAGGTTTTACCACGGGCCCACAGGTGTGGGAAATGTTGGGTTTTTGGTTGGTGGGATGAGGAAGGAGCCTGGGCTCTATTTTTCAAACAACCACATAGGGAGGGAAAGTTTTAATGAGGCCAGAGATGGCGGGGGTACAACAAGGTTTCAAAACACTTAGGTCGGGCCTAAGAATGGGTACCAAGGCAGGAGCTATATTGCACTAATTTAGACAGGCACCTCCTGGGTCTGTGCTGTGATAGGAAGACTTTGCAACACCTGACGCTGGTTTCTCCAATCATGGTAGTTTCTCCTCCAGTTTCCTGAAGAGGCAGGCAGCACTGGGCCGGATCTCAGGGCAGTGGATGGGACCGTGCGGAGTCTTCCCTTACCTGGTGAACAGGTCCCATCCTTCATGACATTAACTGAAATTACCATCACCTCTGTGACCTTGCCAGAGCTCTGGGAAGTGTGAAGTGAAACTGCAAAAGTGAGCCCACCATCTGCTGTTCTGCTGCTAAGAAAGAATTTTTGGCTTGTCCATAAACAGAAGGAAATAAATTGGCATGAATTAGCTATGAGATATATTTATACATAAACGACTATAATGTCATTAAGGTGATTATGGGACATGATTGAAATGTTGGATCCTAAATACTTTCCTAAGTGCCACCTGAAACACGGGACTGCCATTAACATAATGAGCAGAGAGATGAATATTTCTGGCAAAGGCATCCTGAAGTAAGTAAGCCTGAAACTCAGTAACACTGAACAACCGAGTTCCAAGAATATTTGCTTTTTACATCAAATCACCAAATGAAACATTCTGGAGGTGAAAAATCTAAGTAGTTTCCTGAGATTCTTCCTGTGGTTAATTCATAATCCTGGTATTGTTTTCACTAACTTTCTTCCTTTTTTTTTTTTTTTTTTGAGACAGTGTCTTGCTGTGTCACCCAGACTGGAGTGCAGTGGTGTGATCATAGCTCACTGCAGCCTCCACCTCCCAGGCTCAAGCCATCCTCCTGCCTCAGCCTCCTGAGTAGCTGCGACTACAGGCAAACACCACCATGCCCACCTAACTTTAAATTTTTTTTTTTTTTTTTTTTTTTGGTAGAGATGGGGTCTCACTATGTTACACAGGCTGGTCTGGAACTCCTGGCCTCAAGTGATCCTCCTGCCTCAGCCTCCCAAAATGCTGACATTACAAGCATGAGCCACTGTGCCTGGCTTCTTCTCATTAAAAAAAATGAAAACACATGGTGTAATGTTAGCGTATTTCCCTCTAGGCCAACAATATTTTTTTAAGTTGAGGACTCAAAAGAAAAAAAGCCAAGTGATAAAGACATTTTATTTCCACTTTACTCCTGCTGGAAGTTTTTGAAAAAGAGAGAAAATAATAAGAGCTCCTCCAGGAATGGAGGGTGGAAACTCTGTGTCCAGGTTTGCTTTCTGTCATCCACACCTTGATAAGCCACAGAGAAGAGAGAGAGCCAACAGGTCACATCCAAGGCACCACACTTGCAATTGATTTATTAGGAACTCATCATTAGTCACCCCAGAGCTTTCAGAAAAGTAGTGTCCTCTTGAGTGGATGTGGTTTTATCCCTCAAAGCCTCAAAGCAGAAAAACATTAAACTTGGTAACAGTTACATTTCGTTCTTTGACTAGGAAGTAGTTATAGTGACAAGGTACAAAAAATAATAAGCATGCAGCCCTTTATTTAGTTTTGCAAAGTCTCTGCTTATAGTTCTGTATATTACATGACTGTGTTATACAAATACATTTATTTACAAAAACACTCTAGCTGTGCAAACTTGTTGCTTTTTAAAAATGTATGGATACTTCCATCTCTGCCCATCCCGATATATACTTTTAAAGCATGCATAAAAATTAACTTTGGTGTGGGAAAACTACTCTATGTGCTGTCACATACAGTATTTTAATGTCTATGTATATTTATATATTTACAAAAGTTTTTCGGTTTACAGAACCGTACAGAGTGTACATTTTAAAATCCACAATGCAAGAGCGTGGGTTACCAGGTCTCAGAAAACAAAAGAAGGGGTTAGATACTCCAAAGAAAACAACTAGAGAACCTCAACATGTTAAAAAAGAAAAAAGAAAAAAAAAAAAAAAAAAAGGAAGGAAAAAAGAAAGAAAAGAAGCAAGCAAAGAAAACTAGCTTGCTTGGGCTAGCAAATTATTATACATACTTTTCATGGCAGTGCAATAGGTTTGATAAATTGCCTTCTACATATGCCTGTCTGTAGGGCTCAGGTAGAAGTTCATTGGTTTTATAGTCTAGCACACTACTTTCAAATGTACAATGCTATAGTATCAAAATGTTTTGGCAAAAAAGATCTTGAAAGGAACCATGAAGTTTTGACAAAAATAGAAATCTGTAATAAAGCTAAATAACACTAAAATAAAAGGAAATATTATAGTATCTTTTACAATTTGTATAGTCACACTTGTGTAATTCTCTGTTCACTTCTAGTCTCCGTAATGAAAAATAGTTTTATACAAAACATACTAAAATTCTGGAATCATACATGTTTTATATGCTTAAGACAATTCTCCCGTCTCACACGCACCTTTCTTTCCCACCAGAACCTCGTTTTGTAACACATGCTTACTGCATTTTATAGGTATTGAGTATAGACGGTAGACACTATAGCAACTAGGTAAAAACAAAACCAAAAAAAAAAAAAAAAAACCAAAAAACAAACGAGCTTTACTGAAATCTATTAATCCAGTATTTAGCACTTACTTAGCATTAAGCCTCAAACGATACAGCAATATGTTACATTCTCTTGTGAAAACAGTTGTTGTAGACTGTTAATTTTTTTTTTTTTTTTAACGTAACTCCGACTTGTGCCTGATAGGATTTGACCTTTAAGAGGTTTCTTTTGCTGTGGATGGAGTGGCTTTGCTTGAACTTCCGTTCTGTGCCTTGTAGCTGGTGAGGCTGGGAGTATGGATGGTCCTGGTGCCCTTGGCACCTTGATTCA
Organism: Rhinopithecus roxellana; assembly: GCF_007565055.1. NCBI lineage: Eukaryota > Metazoa > Chordata > Mammalia > Primates > Cercopithecidae > Rhinopithecus > Rhinopithecus roxellana. The sequence goes on from NC_044559.1 coordinate 109,106,834, forward strand.
GTGAGACGGAGGAGGCGGGGGAAGGAGGGGAGGAGGAGAATGACAAAGGAGGGGGTGCTCGGCCATTTTGACTCTGCGGTGAGAATGAAAGATGGTGACCTTTACCTGTATGAGTAAGGCTCTGAAACTTCAAAGAGCCATTAGAGACAGAAGGGATGAGGGAGGCAGAGTGAGCAGGTGGTCCTGTTTGGGGGCTGAGAGGGTTAGAAGCAATCGATGGTTTAGTAGCAGGTGGATTAGGGAGGTTAGAGCTGTCACCACTAGAAGAGGGCAGAGAACTGCTTTTCCCAGAGCTGGGAGAAAGGGCTGGAATCTTAGAAGCAGGTAAGGAGGGGGAAGTAGGCTTAAAGTCCCCACCAGATTTCTTAGCACTTCCATTAGCCTGCAAATAAAGATGGCGGGAGACATTTTGTCAGAAAGGTGGACACGTGATCAACCCACAGGGCCTGGCAACACAGCCCTTCTGAGAATAATTCAATCAAAGAAAACCAACCAAACACAGTTCAAGGCCTGAGCTAAGTCTTGTTGTGCTTTACTGGACCTGGTAGAAACCCCCCACATACATAGCAAAGGATGGACAGGAAAGGAGGAAAGGAAGAACGCATTTGTGAGAGGAGTCCCATCATTCCAGCTCTACCATTTCCCGTGTGCCAGGTGGGCCATGCGTCTGGATAATTACTGGGGTGGGGGTCGGGCATTTTGACGGAGCGTTAATGTGCTTCTAACGCAATACAGTCAACATAGACGTTAGTAGTGGTGACGTTAAGGGCAGTTCCACCACAGGTTGGTTTGTCTCTGCTTCCCGAGGTGTTCAGATGAAACACTACATTCACCAAAGAAAAGCCACCTGGTCTGGCACCGTGTGTTAACAGTTAAAATTTGGAGCTTGGAGTCACAAAGTAAAAGATGTTTTATTGCAAGCATGCAAAAGCGTGGTGAAAAAGTTTAACAAATGGTTTTTAGACTTTCTTCATGCCCCCAGATCCAGGATGTCTATGTAAACCGTTATCTTACAAAGTAAGCACAATATTTGGTATAAACTAAGTCAGTGACTTGCTTCTTAACTGAAATAGCGTCCATCCAAAATTGGGTTTAAGGTAAAACTACCTGGCGATATTGGCGGGGATCCTGCAGTTTGGACTGCTTGCCAGGTTTGTCCAGGGTTCCGGGCCTGTTCTTGGCACTCATGGGGACAGGCATCCTGCTCGTCTGTGGGGCCCCGCTGGAGCCCTGTGGGAAGGACCAGTGAGAGGGGGAAGAGAAGGAGAAGCACGTGAGTAGGTCATCCGTGAGGCTGCTCCACTATGTTCAGAGAAGCTCAAGGTGAGAAGCCACAGCCCTACATGCAGGACAGATCTAGGAGACACCAACTGGGGTTAATCAGAAGAATCAAACAGAATCAACTGCTCACTACTGATCAAACGGATTTTAATGTGAGTATCAGAGCAATGATTTCAACAGCACATGGCTGACCCGGCAGCCTCGTGTTTACCCAACACCAGTCAGCAACAGAGGCAAAAACAGAATTGATTAGCTGTTAGACACCTAGTTGTTGTTGTTTTGAAGGTGAGGGAGAAAGGATGAAAGAAGGGTTTCATGGCGAACAGACAAAAAAAAAAAAAAAAAAAAAAAAGCCACCTGAAAGAAAGCAATTAAGTCACAAGACACCTTTTGCTAATGGTGATTACGGCAGATTTAGGAAAGCAGCTGGGTCTTTTCATTTTCCAGCAGACCAAGATACCTTACGTGAAGTTGAAGGTATCGATGTAGGGGGCTCTAGGGCAGTGGGGCCTTCATCCGGAACTAGCAAGGGTCGGGGAGAGGCCTCTTGGGCTATGTGGGATGAACTTGCAACAGAATCTCTGTTGGAAGAACCTGAGGTATCAGCTAGGACTTTGGGACTCATTTCACTGATTGTATTTTCGAGCTGTTTAATGGTCTGCTCCAGGCTATCCAACGTTCTGTAGGTGTTTTTTCTAATTTCATCAGTTCTTGACATCGGAGACGTGCTCTCGATGCTGGACTGTTCTTCCCTCCTCAGCATGTTTTCAGGGCTGTCTTCAGGTTGAGACCTAGTGATTTCGAAGCGCTTGGCTTCTTTGTGTTGTTTCAGGGTGCCGTCCTCTTCCTCTTCTTCGTAGACGACCACTTGCAAAGTCTTCTTCCCTGTTTTAGTTCCCGTGCGAATGGCTTGAGTGAGAGCGGCGAGTTGCTTCTTAGGGAATTTGAATTTAAACTTTTTCTTGGGGCTTTCAAACTGGCCATCGGTCAGGTCATCACCCTTGCATTCCGAATGTGGAGAATCCACGTGGCTGAACTTGTTCAGCTCCATTCTGTTCATTTCCTGTCCCCCTGGGATTCTGGTCTCTGTTGCCAGAGAGTGTGGCTGTGACTTTGTTTCCACCTGTTGTCCTGTTCTAAGATGGCCCGGGGCCACCTTCTTATGAGATATCTGGGAAGTGGTATTATTCTGGACCACAGAATCTCCATTTTCCTCCTCTTCCTCCTCCTCTATCTTTTCTTCCATCATCATTCTCTCTAATTCCTCATCACACTCCTCAAAGATAGTTGAAAGTCTCTTATACGCAGACCGGATGTCCATGGGCTCGTCGAAAATGATGATCACTGGTTTCTTGTCCAGGCACACAACTGGCTCCTCACTGTCAGTCCCTTCTTGTCGGGGGGCCATCTCTTTTCTGGCATCGATATTAACCGTCTGTATGTCTTCTCCCTTTTGGCTAACAATATCATGCACCTCCCCACTGGAAAGAACCTGGACAGTGGTTTTGGTAATCATGAAGGCAATGTTGTCAGTGGTTGCATTTTCTTCAGTGGGAGAACTTGGACTGGATTCTCCGTCTTCATTAGGGTTCACGTTAGCGTGCCTTGCCCCCTTGGGTCTTAGAACAACTTGGCCAAAATCTGTCATGATAACCTCTTGATCTTCTGTTTTAAAATCATGCACACTTGATTCTGTTAATCTACTAGGAGAGGAAATGTGACACTTATCCGTATTTTGCTTTTCCATCTCCTTTGTCTTTCCATAATTCAGCTTCTGGTTCTCCGTGTCAGCTATAGAGTATTGCGGGCCTGAGACTTTAGACCCTTTGCTTATTTCATCTTCTAATGAACTAATGCCAGAAAAACTGAAATTGACCTTAGGCACAGTTTTCTGGGAATAGTTTCTACTGTCTCTGAGTAAACTCATATTGGATATGGAATTTTCCTTCATTACGATCTCAGTTTTATATTCTGATGTTCTCGATGCATCAGAAATACTATTCTCCATTCCTCTTTCCCACTTAGGAGGGTCACTAGGTCTTAGAGCCCCTGTGGTAACCTGAGAGGGAGAACGGAGGAGGGAAACCACACACGTTAATCAGCAATGGATCCGCAGAGGCAGGCAATTAATGTGCATGGTATCGGTTGGAAAACAGATCTGGTGAACTCACCTTTCGGAATTCCATTTGGGGGCCATTTTCATATTCAACATCAGATTTCCGTACATCTTCATGGAAAAATTCCAAATTCTGGTAGAATAGTGTAGGACATGTTACTCCACAAAACCACATTGCCCCCAAAAGTGGACTATAACTAAATCGTTCCTTTAATTACATTTCTAAGACATGCGGGCCACGCATAATTGTTACACACCAATCCAAAGCCTAGAGCTGTTTACCTTGGATTGCTTTGTTCTCCAACTGCCAAAAATGCCCTGTGTTTGCACAAGATGAAAATCTCAATTAGCAAAAGATTTCAAGAATTTAAAATTTTGCGGGGGAGCAGTGAAGAGAATAAAGGGACAGAGTCATTACTGACATGTCCTCTTTTCAACATCAGATTGTGAACCTAGCAGAATCTAAAACCTGAAGAATTGTGAAAAGCACAATGTGTGGGCTGACAGAAAGTTTGGATTCTAATCCAGATCTGCCACTAAACTGTGTTACTTTAGATAAATCACTTTAGTTCTTTGGCCTCAGTTTTCTTGCCTATAAACTTAGGAACCAGCCCAGGGGAATTTTAGTTTCCCTTACAGCTCGTTATTTCAGTCCTCTCTCTGCTTCTATTATGGAGATTGTCCTATAAAGACATCTGCCTTGGTTGGGTTTGGCATTTTGGGATGAAAAAACATTATTTTCCCCTGATCAAATGACAAATTGAAATGCGGTTTATACTGCAGGTGTCAAAGTGTCAAAATCACCTTCACACTCCTCATAGCCAAGATGATCAAATCCAAATTCAGAGTGATCATGCTGTTACAATATAACCTCAATTCATAGCCATCATGCTGTCACAATATAACCTAAACATTCACAAAGCAGATATTTGAGGTTAAATTGGTGACAGTGATCTCACGACTCAGCTTTCATTCTCTGTAGTTTCCAGTGTAGAGTGAAGATACATGTCTTAGGCTCCCACCAAGATTCAGGATTGAAGGATCCAGTGGTGAGGACCCAGGTATTCAAAGCGCTTCACCTGGAGGCCTGGCCTTTCCCAAGGTGTATCAGTAGCCTCAGGCCCTGACATAACACTAACACTAGTGATCCCTTGTCGGTTCCAAGGCACTGCTGCCCTTTCTTCTTGCTGAGGTGGTTGATTACAGCAGGATGGAGCACAATTCCCATGAAGGCTACGGTTAAAGCAATGACAACACAAAGCACAAACACCCGGGCCCAGCCAAAGTCAACCCAGAGCAACCCTATGACCTTGGTTAAGAATGGAAAGACTGTTCATACACACCCAAGGAATGACACACAAACAATGCAGTCAGAATTAATCACACGGAAATATTGCGCAAAGTACAGGGTGCACGAGCCACCAAATACCTCCTGTTTTACTTCTGCTTGCTCCCCAGGAAGCCCCCAAATGAGTGCAATGATTCGGCTGCTGCAGTGGAACCACATGGCTTCTTTTGTGGGATTTTAAATTTAAAATATGAAACAATGAGTATGTCAAGTAAAAGGTTTTAAAGAAGAAAAATAATTGAGCTTCCTGTAATGCCACCTACTCGGGAGGCTGAGGCGGGAGGATTGCTTGAGTCCAGGAGTTTGAGAACAGCCTGGGCAACACAGCAAAGACTCCATCACATACACACAAAAATAAAAAATAAAAATAGGCTGTGTGCAGTGGCACACGCCTGTAATCCCAGCACTTTGGGAGGCCAAGGTGGGTGGATCACTTGAGGTCAGAAATTCGAGACCAACCTGGTCAACATAGTGAAACCGCATCGCTACTGAAAATACAAAAATTAGCTGGGCATGGTGGCGGGCGCCTGTAATCTCAGCTACTTGGGAGGCTGAGGCAGGAGAATTGCTTGAACCTGGGAGGCAGAAGTTGCAATGAGCTGAGATCATGCCACTGCCCTCCAGCCTCCAGGGCGACAGAGCAAGGCTCCGTCTCAAAAAATATATACATGTAAATAAAAAAGAAAAAATAAGGTTTCAGCCTAAGGTTACAACTCCAGATATGGAGTCGGCGTATCATGCTAGGACCCGAATGAGAACTTGCCCCCTGAATTGCAGATGGAATTGGAATGTGATCTAAAGACACATACGTGGCAGATGTTCTCGGGGTCTATTTACTGGGGGTTAGGGCTGGCGTCTGTTCTGGTTGGTCATGGCCCGTGCCATTCCCATCATTAAACATTTCAGGCCAGGTGTGGTGGCTCACACCTGTAATCCCACCACTTTGGGAGGTGGAGGTGGGTGGATCATGAGGTCAGGAGTTTGAGACCAGCCTGATCAACATGGTGAAACCCTGTCTCTACTAAAAATACAAAAATTAGCCAGGCATGGTGGCACGCCCCTGTAATTCCAGCTACTCAGGAGGCTGAGGCAGGAGAATCGCTTGAACTCAGGAGGCGGAGGTTGCAGTGAGCTGAGATTGCATCATTGCGCTCCAGCCTGGGTGACAGAGCGAGACTCGGTCTCAAAAATAAATAAATAAATTTCAACCGCGCCCCCCCCCCCCGTGATATATGTATTTTAAAATTGAGTAGTAGCACAAATGCTCCAATGGAAAGTCACTAGGATAAAAATGTGAAGTTTGGTTTTCACACGACCTATACTTTTTATCACTGGGCTAGAAAAAAATGAATTAATGTATCAAAGCAAGTGCATGAGCTTGGCCGTAATTGTCATGTAAACTCACAATGATTTCTTAGTCTTAGATGGTCAAGACTCTGCGTGAAAGGTAATTATGCCTCTTTAATATGTATTTATAGGCCCTGAGATTTGGATTATGAAGACAATTGGAAAAGCATTCAATAGGCATATGGACAATAAACCAGGGTTACAGGAAAATTGCCTACAAGTGAAGAACTAGGCTGGAGTTTCAGTGATGACAGGATCAAAAAATGCTTAAGAAAACATCTGATTTATGGAAGGGTAAATACTCAGCCCTGGAAGAGGTTAATAAGGACCCAAAACTGGGGATAAGAGAAGTCTGATACTCATGGTCATTCTGAAGTAGTTTAATCTACTGAGATTAATTATCCAGAGTAAGCACCCTGGATAACTCCTGGCCTCAAGTGATTCTCCCGTCTTGGCCTCCCAAAGTGCTGGGATTACAGGTATGAGCCACCAGGCCAGGCTAGGTTTTCTTCATGAGAAACATTTATCAAGAGTAACCCCCCTTGGTATATAGTGAGATTCTCTTCCCCCTATTAACAGTGTCACATGTCAGTTTATGTGGCAGAGAGTTTACACAAGGGAGCCATCGTGGCTATGAGCCAAGGAGAAGTGGGTTGGCCTCCTTGGCAAGGTGGGCTGGGAGCTGGGAGCCCAAAACTGTGTCTCTTGAACTGTTGTGTTAGAATAGCCTTTCAGTTTTGTGATACAGCATCTACCTCCTTGAGCTGTCATACATGGACCGAGGTACCCATCTGTAGTAGCTATCGGGCTATCTTGCATCTGATTAGTTTGACTTTGTTTAAGGAAAGCTAGAATCTTTGAATTCTGAAAGATAAGTCCCTGGAGAAAAATGTTAGGCCTTGAATTGGTCATTGCAAGCTTTTTATCCTGAAGTTTAGACGGAGGCTTAATTCAAGTAAGATGTCTCTGTATCTAAAAATCATAGATGCTCTAGGTGCAACTTAAAGTTGCATTTCAAACATTCAGGCCATGGTCATTTCCCTAGAGTACTTTTACAATGACGGCAGACTTTGTTTCAGAGCCTGGATTTTTTTTTTGGTGTCACACATACATTTTAACACTAAAACTATACTGAACTTACTATCTTGGAAGGTATACTTTATAAATGGATAATACTTAGCAAAAATTCTGTTTGGCATCCTTGGACGTTTGTGCACATATACATTTGTATGTTTCCATGAAGTTACGCCTGTGTGTGGTGGTAGGTACTTTCTACCCTGCATTTTCTTCCCCAAAACAAAGGTTTTTACTTTTTCTTTTTTTGAGACAGAGTTTTGCTCTTGTTGCCAAGGCTGGAGTGCAGTGGTGCGATCTCAGCTCACTGCAACCTCTGACTTCAGGGTTCAAGCGATTCTCCTGCCTCGGCCTCCTGAGTAGCTGAGAATAGAGGTGTCCACCTCCACACTCAGCTAATTTTTTGTATTTTAAGTAGAGATGGGGTTTCACCATGTTGGCCAGGCTGGTCTCGAACTCCTGACCTCAGGTGATCCACCCGCCTCAGCCTCTCAAAGTGCTGGGATTACAGATGTGAGCCACTGCACCCGACTGGTTTTTACCTAATTTTTTTTTAACATAGATACTTGTTTTTCTTTTTTGCCCAAAGGATGTTACAAATTAGAAAAACTGCTAAATACTTGGTTGCTGTTTCTATATATTTCTTTCTAGAGTTGTTCTAGAAAGTACTGAAAGGTGTATACTCTTTAGTTTGGGAAGATAGTGTCTAAATTCTGCATATACTATTGTATGCTGTGGGCTGGAACACAGTGTTTGCTCTGAAAACCTGAGCAAGATATCTCTGATTTTAACCTATACCTGTGTCTCCATTAGTTAAAAAAAAAAAAAAAAAAGAGAGAGAAAGAAAAAAGAGGGGGCAAAGGTCGAGTACAAGAGCCGTGTTAGTGTCAGAGCAAGGAAGGAAGGACTCCCAACCATGTGGCAAATGGGCAGTTGCCACGTTACCTTCTTCTCCTTGGGTGGCACTGTGGCGCCCGACCTAGTGTCTTTAACGTGACTGTCAGCCCGGGATGGCTCAGCATGACTGTTTGAATTTACATCCATAAAGGAACACTTCTGGAATGCCTAAGGAATTAAAATACTGAGGTTAACAGTTTTCCAAGGGTACTGAGGAGAACGGACGGAAACAGGCAGGAACAACCGGACGCTTGGGGACCCCAGCCCGGGTCCTGCAGGCAGGTTTAGGCCAGGGAGGCAGCACCCTGAAATCCTGCTCCCCACGTTCTCTCATGTTGACAAAGCTGGCTTGGAGGCTGAGCCTGGGGCAAAGGCTGCCTTCCTTTCTTGGGGAATGCCAAGATAAAACAGACACTACTACCTTTTCTGCCTATCTGGGGTGAACCTAAATTGGTACTTAGGAGGGCTTCTTGCTTTCACCTTTAAAAAATGCTCAATATGTAAATAAATTAAAACAAAAAACTATCTTTCTTTTTTCTTCCTCGTTTTTTATGAGCTTTATTGAAATTATACAGCAAAAGCTCAGAAGCCATTTTAAACCTTTAAGTCTTAGAATAAAAGTACTCTTAACAACCGTTTTCTGAAATAGGTACTACCGCGCTCCAAAGTGTTCTGAGGCTCATTTCGAATAAAGTGATGCTTTTAAGCAACGATGTCATTCCGAGTGGCCTAGGAGCTGCCTGCATCCTGGAGATTTGTCTCTGAAAACTGTAAGAGCCAATAGTTGGTTCTTGTGAATTTAAGTCAGGGAGGCCAGTTCTCAAAGGGAGAAAGTACAGACATAGATGGTGTCTACAGGGCTAAAAAGGAAGCCCACATGTGGGAAATGTCCTGATCATGAGAGGACAGACTGGTAACTCAGGGACCCAAACTTATGGACATCAGTGGTTCTCAACCAGGCTATATACCACCCAGGTTAAAAAAAAAAAAATACTGTTGTTCTCAAATACTCGAGACCCCACTCAGAGAAGACACAAATCAGAATCTCTGAGCTGTAGAAATTTTTTTTTTTTAAACTCCCAAAGTAATTCTAATGTGCAGCTAGGATTAAAAACTATTTTTGTTTGTTTGTTTATTTATTTGAGGCAGAATCTCACCCCGTCGCCCAGGCTGGAGTGCAGTGGTGAGATCTCAGCTCACTGCAACCTCTGCTTCCTGGGTTCAAGCAATTCTCCTGCTTCAGCCTCCCAGGTAGCTGGGATGACAGGCACCTGCCACCATGCCTGGCTGATTTTTTGTAGTTTTTTTAGTAGAGACGGGGTTTCACCATGTTGGCCAGGCTGGTCTCAAACTGCTGACCTCAAGCGATCTGCCCACCTCAGCCTCCCAAAGTGCTGGGATTGCAAGTATGAACCACTGTGCCCAGTGAAAGACCACATATTTAAATGAATCAGCCTAAATAATTACTTAGTGTTTTCTTTATGTCAAATGTTGTCATTTGGAGAGATCTCTGCTGGCAGAAAGGATAATATATGTCCTCCTTCAGTAAACATTCCATCACTAGTCCTAAAATCTGAAGGTGGCTGATGAGGGACTTTCTCTGGCCTTTTTTTCCAGACTGTTTGCTCCCCTGTCTCTGCTGCACCTGGCCTCCTTGCTGTTCCTTAGTCACACCAGTCCTAGCATGCCCTGGATGTGTTTGGTTTATCCGCTTACTTAGAGCGCTGCTTACAAATGCCAACTGCCATCTCCTTTGCGCTATTAGGCCCTCGATTTCAGAGCCTGTTTTTCTTCTGATGCCTGGAGATGTGGAGCACACACACAGAAAGTGGTTGCACAATTGTCCTTAGAAGGGGCCACAGCTTCTCCTTGTCCTGCCTTGAGAAGGTGTAGAAATAAGAGAAGCATTATGGCCATAGGCCATTGACCGAGTTGCGGATTTAGCAGGCTGGGTTTCTATCCCAGCCAGAGGGCTAACAGGGTTTGGTTGAGTTAAGGTTAGAGTACTTCATTCACCACTTTTTTTTTTTTTTTTTTTTTTTTTTTTTGAGACAGAGTTTCACTCTTGTCACCCAGGCTGGAGTGCAGTGGTATGATCTTGGCTCACTGCAACCTCCACCTCCCGGATTCAAGTGATTCTCCTGTCTCAGCCTCCTGAGTAGCTGGGATTACAGGCACCTGCCACCATGCCCAGCTAATTTTTGTATTTTTTAGTAGTGATGGGGTTTTGTCATGTTGGCCAGGTTGGTTTCGAACTCCTGACCTCAGGTGATCTGCCTGCCTCGGCCTCCCAAAATGCTGGGACTACAGGTGTGAGCCACCACGCCCGGCCACCACTCTTATTATCTAACCACCAAGAATATGGCATGAAGCCAGATATGCCAATGTCTGTAAAGTAGTCAAAGAGGGCATCAAATATTTAGACTTCAATGGAGAAAAGTGTCCCTCAGTGGTGGGCTATAAGTGGCTGCAACAAATTTAGTATTTCTCTTACAGAGGTGTAAAAAATTATCCACAAGCCTGAAAGATACCAGCTTTGTAAATCTGGGGTTCCTATGAAAACAATTATCCAAGCCTTCTAAAAACCTGCAAATAGCCTGATTGGTTGCGGGGATGTCCCAGGCTAGTCTGTGAGTTTTAGTGAAGTGTGAAAGGGCTCACGAATGTGACAATTCAGCCAGCAGTTCTGTTTTCCCTGCAAAATCCAGGCAGTTCAATTTTGGCAGTTATTACCATGGAAACCCGAGTAGAACAAGTGCAGTGAAAATCATGCGGATTGAAAGTTCTTCCTACTCCAAAGAAAAAATGAAAATTTATGGGTTGGCACAAAGCCATTGGTACACTGGTAAAAAGCTAACATGTTTTTGAGCCCCAAGGTGCTGGTGTTCCAACTATCTGATTGACAGAAAAATCCTATAAGAAGCATGAGGCAAATGAAATATTCTACACAAAGTTTGTTCTAGGAATTGTGTACATGTCTCTGATGAGACAAGTTCTCAGGACATAGACCTGAGGTAGAATCACATCCGTGATGGGAATGTGGGATCAGTTTTGGGCACAACCTTGGCACCCCATCCTTCATCCTATGAGTGGACTATGTCCTAGTTAAAAAATAAATATCTAAAACTAATACAGTATCATTTCTCAAATAGACCAAGGAAAATGGAAAACAAAATAATTCAGCTTTTCATAATATCTGAAAAGATGACATTGATATTGAACAGGGACTTGGTATGGACCACAGGAAGCCACTCATTGGCCTTGAGTCCACCATCCAAGGTCAGTGGCTCTAAGTGGTAAAGCCAAGGAATGGGAACCCACCTAAAGTGTGCTTCAGTCTGTCCTTCTCAAGACAGGACAATGGCTGGTATTTCTAATCCTTATCTTACTTGCTTTTAAAATGAAGCAGAGTCTCTTAAGATGGAAAGAAAGGAGAGTCAATCCTACTAGCCAGAGTTAGGAAAGTGTGAGTTGTTTTGTGAAACGGTCATTCCTTGCACATCATATAGGCACCCTGAGAGCCTTGTTCAGCGCCATCTTGGGAAAGCAAAGGCCAAGGCCAGAAGACACAGCTTCTATGATCCCAGTCCATGCGCTTTCCTGGCCTCTCGCTAACAAATCTGTAAGTGCCATGGCTGGAGAAACCCAGGCGGGAGGCAAGGAGCCAATGTCAGTCACTGCACCCACATACCTGGAGTTCTGCCATTATTTTGTCTCCTTCTTCTTCTTCTTCCTCCTCATCCTTTGAGGAGGAGGTAGTGACAGAGGGTGGGGATGGGGTCCAGGCTGAAGCAGGCTCCTCTGCTGGACATTTTGTGGCTCTGGTCTGTGGGCTTGGTCCAGCATCTTCACTGCTTGCCTGTGGGAGATTGAAACCATGGATAGTGGCTTAACATCTCCTACGTGCTAGCAAAACAGGGACAGATGGTCCCTCACTGCCTATAACACTGGCTTCCTAGATCTTAGCTGAGAAAATAGCTGAAAGGTTATTTTATCCCTTTGCATTTAGTTTGGGTTTGTGTTTGCATAAGTTGTCATTTTGATGAATGGATTAAATAATGATAATATAATTGGAACTCCTCAACATTCAGTGTCTTTGATATGGTTTGGCTGTGACCCCACCCAAATCTCATCTTGAATCGTAGCTCCCATAATTCCCACGTGCCACTGGAGGGATCAGGTGGGAGGTAATTGAATCATGGGGGCAGGTCTTTCCCGTGCTGTTCTCACGGTGGTGAGTGAGTCTCACGAGATCTGATGGTTTTATAAATGGGAGTTCCCCCACACAATCTCTTTCTTGCCTGCCGCCATGTAAGAAGTCCCTTTGCTCTTCCTTCATCTTCTGCCATAATCGTGAGGCCTCCCCAGCCACATGGAACTGTGAGTTCATTAAACCTCTTTCCTTTGTAAATTACCCAGCCTCAGGCATGTGTTTTTCAGCACCCTGAGAACAGACTAACACAGTCCTCATGAAAGGCCCTCCTATACTCCATCTCTTTGGAAATTGTGTTTTACATTTAACATAAAAGCTAACACTTGGCTAGTTAAGTGGAATCTAAAGTTCATTGAACATCTTTCTGTATAGACTCCCACAACAGTGTCAGCTCACCTCAGTTACCTTTGGAAGATAATCTTTGTTTCCCCCTCCTACCCTCATTTTCAATCTTATGACGCCCACATAGGAAATAGCTTGTGATTTGCGTTTCACATTGTTGCAGCTAAAAGTCAAATAAGGATGAAACTCATGGTCTGGGTCTTGTCCAATCATACTGGCTGCCACTGTCCCACCTGTGGTGCTTCCTGGGGATCTTGTGTGGTCGAGTCACTAATTCTCTGCCTCACTACTTTTTATGTTCTAACAGACAGAACCTTGTCTAAGGGTATCGTCTGAACCCAGAGGCCAGTTTACCAGGGCTTAGCCTATCAGACCTTAGCGGTGATGTTCTCCTTTCTGCCGGTGTAGACCACATCGCCTGACCTCGTGGTGGTGAGTCCCGATCCTGGCAGGTAGCTTCGACGAGGAGGTGGGGGAGGAGGAGGGGGCGACTTTCCCCCCAGCTTTTCCAAGTCCTGTTCTGAATTTGGAGAATCTTCTGGAAAACAGTGCACCATTGCAAGAATAATCTTTTTGCAAGAAAACATCCAGAAAGTCTGGTATATTGCTACAAACTCAATGCAATCTGATTTAAAAATTTTCTATCCTCTCCATAGAGCAAGCATTAAGTGTATAGACCCTAAAGAGCGACTGGATTTAAATCCCCAAAAGACCCTGCACAAGTTACTAAACCTCTCTCAGTCTCAGTTTTCTCATCTGTTAAATGGGTATTATAATATACTTTCCTTTAGGGTGTCATTAGGATTGAATGACTTACATACTGAGCTTGGCTTAATGTAAATGCTATGTAAAGTACTGCCTGTTATTAATATTATTAAATAACATTCTTGTTATGCAAAAAAGCTGAGTAGTACTTGGATAGATTAAAAAAAAATTGGGGCCCAAAGGCAAATCCATAGCCCCCTGCTTGGCCTCCAAAGCCTTCATCCCTCAGTCTGAAAAAATAGCATCAGCAAGAGGGTTTTCTGCTGAAGGTCAATGTCACAGTAGAATCTGGCCTAGGGAGGGCCAGAGAAAAAATGGGATGCAAATGAGAACAAAGTTGGAGAGGAAGTAGATTTGATTTTTTTAATTAAACACAATTTTAAAATCTTTTTTATTTTTTTGATAAGGTCTCACTGTCACCCACTCTGGAATGCAGTGGTGTGATCAAGGCTCACTGAGGCCTTGACCTTCTGGGCTCAGGTGATCCTCCCACCTCAGTCTCTCTAGTAGCTGGCATTACAGGTGTGCACCACAACACCTGGCTAATTTTCTTTATTTATTTTTTTGTGTGTGTAGAGATGGGGTTTTGCATGTTGCACAGGCTAGTCTTGAACTCCTGGGATTAAGCAATCTGTCTGCCTCAGCCTCCCAAAGCGCTGGGATTACAGGTGTGAGCCACTGCACCCGGCCTTTTTTGTTTTATTTTTGAGACTGGGTATTGCTCTTTCACTTAGGCAGAAGTGTAGTGGTGCCATCACGGCTCACCTCAGCCTCAAACTCCTGGTCTCAAGCAATCTTCCTGTGTCAGCCCAGAGTAGCTGGAACTGCAGGTGTATGCCACCACACCCAGCTGGTTTTTAAATTTTTGTAGAGATGGGGTCTCACTATGTTGCCCAGGCTGCTCTTAAAGTCCTGGCTTCAAGTGATTCTTCCCATATTGGCCTCCAAAAGCACTGGGATTACAGACATGAGCCACCATGCCAGCCTTTATCCATTTTCGATCATTATCCATATTCCTCCATTATCCAAGTAGTCAGAAAATTCACACAAGGGGAAATACAAATGGTATTTAAAACTCTACACTTAGAAGTTTGCCTCATTAATCAACAAAAATACATTAAAAATGATAATTCCATGACAAATAAGTTAAAATGACAGAAACTAATGTTTACAGGTCACGGATGCTACCTTCACACATTTCTGGTAGCCTGTCCATCACTGGACTGTTTCTGAGGCCAAGTCAGAGATGCATTGAAAAAGAAAAAACAAGAACATTTGAACTAAGTCAAAATACCTTGGGGAGTAATTTTAAAAGTGATTTATGCAAATTAAAAAAATCAGATAGAATCAAGAGCCAAAATGAGGTAAGTGAACAAAATGTAATATGCTTTTGTTGTTCAGTCATGAGAAGGAACAGTTATGAGACCTGTATGAAACATCAGAGGACTCTATGATAAAATTAATAATGCGGCAGAGAGAGCAGAATTAGGCAAGATAAAAATGTGATGAGCTGGCCGGTGGCTCAGGCCTGTAATCCCAGCACTATGGGAGACCGAGGCGGGTGGATCACCTGAGGTCAGGAGTTCGAGACCAGCCTGGCCAACATGGTAAAACCCCGTCTCTACGAAAAATACAAAAATTAGCTAGGTGTGGTGGTGAGTGCCTGTCATACTAGCTATTTGGGAGGCTGAGGGAGGAGAATTGCTTGAACCCAGGAGGCAGAGGTTGCAGGGAGCCAAGATCATGCCACTGAACTCCAGCCTGGGTGACAGAGTGAGACTCAGTCTCAAAAGAAAAAAAAAAAAAAGTGTGATGAGCTAGGGCATTTTCTCCATCAGAAATTCTCCATGGGAACTGTGGGAGGAAAGTCACCTTTGTGTGAGAAGAGCTGCCACGCCCAGGACCCTAGACAGACCTGACACAACTGGCAGGTGGGGAAAGGCATAAGAAAAGCCTCTTAGCACAGACAGAAGGGAAGGGCTGCAGTGAGCGGAGCTTTAGGGGATGAACTGGATGAAAACTGGGGAGGAGACAGGTGCAGGTGGTCCTTTGCATCCATGGGTTCCACATCTGTGGATTCAACCAGCTGCAGATGGAAAATATGTGTAAAAAAAATTCCCTCCTCATCCCAAAAAATAAAACTTGAATTTGCCTTGCACCAAGTACTATGTTGAATCCACACAAATGAAGTAACGTGTAGGCATTGTATTGGGTATCATAAGTAATGTAGGGATGATTGAAAGTATACGGAGGCAGGCAGCGGAGTCGCACAGCTGAGGTGTGCTGGCCCCACAAAGTATATGGGAGGATGTGAGTAGGTTACATGCAAATACCATGCCATTTTATACCAGGAACTAGAACATCCTCAGATTTTGGCATCCGGTGGGAGTCCTGGAACCAATCTCCTGTGGATACCAAGGGATGACTGTATAGTGGTTACAAATGGAATCCACTTTAATGTTTCTTGACATGCAAGCCAAGATGGGGATTCCTTTCCAAATTAATTTTAGTTGCTGGATAAGGCACTGTGGAATGTGACACTGAGGAGACATTAGGCTGCAAGTAAAATAACATCTGGGTCCATAATTTTAAGATCAGAATAAGATGCATGGTTTGTAAATGATAGAATATTTAATAGGTTGAGATTCCTAGAAGTTATATTATTATCGACAGGTTGGCATTTAACTTCCATAGTTGAGTTGGTTAAATATATATTCTAATAATTTTGATTAAAAAATGCAATTTTGCCTTATGATCTAATATCCCCTGGGAGCTCATAAAAGCTACCATTTTCTTTCTGCAAGCGTACAAGAAGCTCTTGTCTTAAATGAAGGCCTAATATTTTCCCAGCTCGTGCGGTGAAGTATCACAAATGCATAGAAAACGCAAACACGAGGAATTTAAATTTTCCTTTATTGGCCATTATTCTAGAATCCTAACACAGAACTCAGCTTCTCTACGGCTAGGGTAAAAAAGTAGTAGTGAAATCAAGTGTGGCTCAAGCCTGTAATTCTAGCTACTCTGGATGCTGAGGCAGGAGGATTGCTTGGGGCCAGAAGTTCGAGACCAGCCAAGGCAACACAGTGAGAAACCTGTCTCTCAAAAAATAAAAAAAAATCAGACATATGGAGTGGTGTGCACATCTATAGCCCTAGCTACTTCTTGGGAGGCTGAGGTGGGAGGATTGCTTGAGCCCAGTAGTTGGAGGTTATAGTGAGCTATGATCATACCACTACACTCCAGCCTGGGTGGCAGAGCAAGACCCCATTTCAAAAAAACAAAAAAGAAAGAAAGAAAGAAAAAGAGATAGTAGTAAAGATCTAAGGAACACCAGAGGATTTGCTCTTCCAGGTTTTACATTTTGTAAGATTTGTAAGAACTGAGACATTGGTTCTGTTGATGAGTATGTCCTGTTGTGGATGGCACCATATTTGCCCAAGGCCATGTACCTCCATATGTTCCTGCTGTGGGACTGGACCTTACCTGAAAGTTCCAGCTTGTCCACTGGGGCATCTCCCCTTGGCAGTGGGCCTGCAGCTGGTGGCATCTCCAGATTTGGTATTGACTTCATGATATTGGCTTGAGCTTCTTCTAGGAGCTTCTCAAACTCTTTCCCGTTATAGTGGTCCAGATTTTGCCTTTTTTCCTCCCATTTCTTTTCTGCTTTCTGGAGGAATATAGCAGGTAAAGAACGTTACATGGACACATAGAGGAGAACAACACACACTGGGGCCTCTCAGAGGGTGGAGGGTGGGAGGAGGGAGAGGATCAGGGAAAATAACTAATGGGTACTGGACTTAAGACCTGGGTGATAAAATAATCTGCGCAACTAACCCGCATGACACGTTTACTTATGTAACAAACCTGCACTTCTACCCCTGAACTTAAAATAACATGCTTTTAAAAGTATTTCTTCTACTACCAAGATTTATTTTTTTAGAGGCAGGGTCTCAATCTGTCATCCAAGCTGCGGTGCAGTGGCGTCATTATAGTTCACTGCAGCCTCCAACATCTGGGCTTAAGCAATCCTCCTGCCTCAGCCTCCTGAGTAACTAGGATTACACATGTGAGCCACCACACCTGGCTATTTATTTTATTTTTTTTCAAATAGTGATGGGGTCTGTTATGTTGCCCAGGCTGGTCTTAAACAATTTGCCTCAAGGAATCCTTCTGCCTTGAGTGAGACATGAGTCTATAATCCAAACTGCTGGGATTACAGGCATGAGCCACCATGCCCAGCCTAAAATTTTTTTTAAATTGAGTTTTCATTATAGAAGAGATGTCCAAGCAAACGATCAAAATCCACAACACTAAAAACAAAAATCCTGTGTCTTAGAACCACTTCTATCAAAGAATTGCTATATGCCCTCTGGGTCACGTTGTCTTATAAAATGAGGGAGGAGGTATTATTTAGATGACCCGTAAGCTCCTTTAAGTTCTACACCGGAGAGTTATACATAAAATGCATTTTAAAACATCTGTACACATTTTAAAAGAACATTTTCCTGTGATTTTTGAACTAGCACATTAATAATTCCAAGAGGGCAAGGTGGAAATTCACACCAAGATTAGTGGAACCCCGTAACATAAGAATTGGCAAAGATCACTGAATCAACATATGGGAACTTTGAGGTCCAGTGAGATGAAGAATTTGCCCAAGTTTCATTACATATAAATAACAGCCACCACCTCCACCATTCTAACCCTCCTTTATTTTTTCTTCCTAGCATTGATTACCACCTGGCACATACGTTTTTTCTGTCTCCTCTACAAGTCGGTAAGTTTCTTGGGGGCAGAGACTTTGTCTCTTCTGTTCACTGGCTTTCCCTCGAGCCTACGAGGGCCTGGCACATAGCGGGCTCGGTAATCTCTGTTGAATGAATAAAGCTCACCCCATTTGCCAGTGGCAGATCTGGCAGAAAAACCCAGGCCTCCATACCTGTGGATCAGGGCATTTTCAGAGATGACTCACATCTCCCCTCAAAGTGTAAAACACACACATCACAATGATAACTATGCCCACTAGGTCCTCAATAGAGATTTGTTAAATAAGAGTGCCATCATACTGACATCCTGTAAATGTTGAGATGTTTAAAGTGGCAAGACGTCTTAAGTGACAGGTCTGCCAGTTCTCAGGAGGAAATGTCTTTTCCTCCCCTGCCCTACTAGGTACTGGGAATAGAATCACACTCCATCAATCACATTTCCATACCCTTGTGATATGCATTTTTTAAATAGCTGGCTCTGATTAGGGGCAAGCCAGGGCCCTTGGGACAGAGAGAAACCACCTAGTGTTCAGAGGCCCCGAGGCTGTGACTGCGGCTGTGGCAGTTTTGCCAGGTCGTCTCGATATACCCAACCTGAGCTCTCCACTGGTGATTTTCAGTAGGGGCAGGAGGGTTAGGACAAGGTTGCTGGGGATAAAGCAAATGAGTGGAGGAAAAGTTATGAGGCAAGAAGACAAAGAGAAGTAGAAAAGCCAAATGTGTTATTGGAGCATTGATACCAGCCCTTGATAAAAAGAATATTTAAAAACATAATATGTCATTTGATCTCATGGTTTTTAAAACAGGGTCTTGCTTTGTCGCCCAGGCTAGAGTGCAGTGATGTGATCTCGGCTCACTGAAGCCTTGACCTCCCTGGACCTAGGTGATCCACCCACCTCAACCCCCTGAGTAGCTGGGGCGACAGGCACGTGCCACCACGCCCAGCTAATTTTTTTTTTTTTTTTTGAGACGGAGTCTCGCTCTGTCACCCAGGCTGGAGTGCAGTGGCGTGATCTCGGCTCACTGCAAGCTCCGCCTCCCGGGTTTACGCCATTCTCCTGCCTCAGTCTCCTGAGTAGCTGGGACTACAGGCGCCCGCCATCTCGCCCGGCTAATTTTTTGTATTTTTTAGTAGAGACGGGGTTTCACCGTGTTAGCCAGGATGGTCTCAATCTCCTGACCTCATGATCCACCCGTCTCGGCCTCCCAAAGTGCTGGGATTACAGGCTTGAGCCACCGCGCCCGGCCCAGCTAATTTTTGTATATTTTTTTTTGGTAGAGTTGGGATTTTGCCATGTTGCCCAGGCTAGTCTTGAACTCGTGTTCCAGTGATCCACCCACCTCAGCCTCCCAGAGTGCTGGTATTACAGGCATGAGCCACCACACATGGCCTCATGTCATTTGATCTTAAGACGTAGTTTTCTCTTTTCATTCTGACTGCTCTACTGTTCATTCTTAGATGACTATAGTAACTTCTCATCCAGCTCTCTTAATTCTAGACCTGCCACCTCAATCAATTCTGTATGTTGTTTCTAGATTAATTTCCAGAAGATGCCATTTAAAAAAAATCATGGATTAAAGCTGCAGCATTTCTCTGATACCTTCCAAATAAACTCCAAACATCATGGACTGGTTTTCAAACTCTCAAGTCAGTTTCCAGCCCATTTCCCCAGTCTTAGGTCCTCGTTCTTGTTCCACTTAGACAGGCTTAGTCATGGTCCCAGACTGTGATCCAGCATGTTAGTATCCTAGGATATCCTCACCACCCTCCCCTGCTAACCAGGTTCCACTTATCGTCTACATGACTTGCAGACCCTCCTCTGGCTGCCTTCACAGCAATGGAGTGCTTGAAGCTGGCTTGTCCTGGCCCAGGAGAGCTGATTGTCACATTTCTTCCCAACTTCAGCAGTAGTGGTGTCATTTGTAACTTGAAATCAGCCATGGTTGCGATATTTACACCATGGAAATTGGCAAATGCCACACATAGAGTAGCCCCCGCGCCAACCCCCCACCACAACCGGTACCAGAGAGCTGGTTGTTAAACATTTACCAGCACACCACTGCCTCACCTTCCTACAGGCTAGGTGTCTCACCCTTCTCTGAAACCAGATGAGATGACCTATCTCTTAACCTGGCCACTGAATCCCACTTCCACTTCCAAAACTCTATCTCTGATCCATACACAATTATGTCATCATCTGGCCTATAAATGCTTTGAGGGAAAGGCCCACTTATCAGACTCCTTTATGGGGTTATGAGAAATGGAAATAGGACTCTACCTCGATAGACACTGCCCTGTTCTTGGCACTCACACTGTGGATTTCTTCAATGAACAAGCTCTGCATGGCAGACCCATTCATGGGTGTCTGTGGGGACGGTGGAGCCTGCAACGTCTGCAGGGTGGAGCTTACTTCCTGGGGGACGGTGGGGGAGCTGGCCACGTGAGGCAAGTTCTGAGCAGGGTTCAGCAGGGCCACGGAGTGCTGCGAGGGCTGGATGGCCACAGGGGAGCTCTGTGCGTGGTGAACCGTCATGCCGGACAAAGGTACCACTTCTGACTTCGCATCGCCAGGGGCACCTGTGCTGTGGAAGGGCTGGCTGGAGGTGTGGGCTGCCTCCTCCTGGCTCTTCAGGACTTCTGCGGCCGTGGCCTTTTCCATAGCCATGTACTGTGCGGCTTGGGCTGCGTCCGTGCCTTTCAGGAGCCCATCAGTGACATATCTAGGAGAAACCATGCATAGCAGCATTAACCCTCATGCCACTTTCTCATGGTGGCATACTTGCAAGCTATGTCATCCCAAAGCTAGGTGAGAGTCACACATCCCAAAGCTCAGAGTAGCTGCTTAGGGACATGTATGGAAATATCCCTTTTTGCTGGTGCTGTTGTACTCAGACCCTTGCCACTCCATTATTGTTTGGGGAGTGGGTAGAAGAAAATGAACCATGAGTCTAACAGCAGCCTCTCTAACTCTTCCACCCGATTCTGGCCTATGCAGGCCTCAAATGTGCTTAGTTCTAAGTCAAAAGTTTGCTTATTCCCTCCTGCTTTCACTGCCAAGCATCTTGGGAGGGCAGCCCTCACTCTAATTCCTTCTGTTTGCTTTTCTGTATCTCAGCCTGTTGTTCACTGGCTTCCCCACCTAGATTCAGCCAAGTCTTGCCACAAGGTACACAGTGACTCCAAATCTAACAGTCATGTTTACTCCTCAACTTCTTCTGGTGTTTGGAGTCATTTGAAGCTATATATCCCTCCCTACCCCACACATGATGTAGTGGAAAAGGGTGTCTGGTGTCAGATCTGTGTTTGAATATCAGTTATTTCATGTTGTATATAACGTTGAGAACTTCGCGTCTTTAAGCCTCAGGTACTTTTGCATAAAATGTAA